>NC_132856.1:30338125-30659062 GCF_048164855.1 Canis lupus baileyi
TACCAGAAAGAGAGAAAACAATCAAAGACTGTTAAGATCATGTGAAAGAAATTTAGGAGCTAACTTGGAGGTTCCCACTTGGTAAAAATGGGATAATTTGAGCATCAATGGAACTACAAATTGAAGTGGATTGAGACCTTTCAAATCACAGAAATATTTAAAAACATCAACATCTAACTGGTCACTTTTGGAGGATACTAGAGAACCAACCTTTTTTTGGGAACCAAGTACAAAGAAAGAATCAAGCACTCATCATGCTTTTTTCCTATATGAAATGTACTGCAGTGTAACCAAAGAGTTGGTGAGGGGAAGTTTATCTTCTTATAAATTATTAGCAATAAAATGAGAAGAAATCGAAGAATTTAAATATCAATTTCTGCAATCCTTAATGAACATATCTAGGCCATGATCATCAATGACTGCTAACATTCCAGAAAGAGAGGTGACCAAACACTGAACTTGAATCTGACAGGCCTCTACATCTGCACTGTTAATGCAGAATCCATTAGCCTCATGTTGCTGCTGAGCACTTGAAATGTGACAAGTCTGAATTGAGAAGCCCTGTAAATGAAAATATACACTGAATTTTGAAGTGTGTATGAATTTCATATACACTGAAGTGTACACTGAATTTTGAAGTGTATATGTATTTCTTGCCACTGAAGGCTTGGCAAGAAAAAAGAACATAAAATATTTACTAACTTTCAATAGTGACTACATTTGAAATATAAAATTAAAGTATGAAATTAATTTTAATACTTTGTTTAATCTATGTGTTTTAACTTTATTAAAAGTGGTTACTAGAGGGGTACCTGGTGGGGGGCTCAATAGGAAGGAGCATGGAATGCTTGATCAGGGTCATGAGTTCCAGCCCAATGTTGGGTGTAGAGATTACTTAAATAAAAACTTAAAAAAAAAAAAGTTGTTACTAGAAAATTTAAAATTACTTGCATTATATTTCTGCTGTATAATACAACTTAGTCCTATCAATTCATGGGAAGTACAGGAAACAGAGGAACATACTAATGATACCTCAGCAATGTAATAGGAATAACCAGACAGGTGGAAACTATAGGAGAAATGAGCCAATTCCTTCAACAAATAAATTAAAAAGGGGTATAAAAAAAAAAGGCAGAGGGAACTTTTAGGGATTTGAGAGCCTTATCAATCAATTACGTACCGTATTGTATTTGAATCCAGATTCAAACAAATGTTTAAAAAAAAAAGGATTCAGGGAGATCTGAATCCTGACTGAATATTTGAGGAATTACTGTTAATTTCTTACATTGATCATGGAGTTGTGATTGTACTTAAAATAGTCTTTATCTTTGAGTGACCAACACTGATGAAACAGATGTGATATTTATAGATAAAACAACATGATGTCTGAAGATTAGCTTCAAAATAATTTGAAGGGCTGAGGGTAAAGGTGAGGGGTGTAGATGAAATAAGATTGCCTCTGTTTTGGAAATTACTGGATCTGGGATGCCTGGGTGGCTCAGTGGTCGAGTGTCTGTCTGCTTTCAGCTCATGGTGTGATCCATGGTCCAGGGATCGAGTCCTGCATTGGGCAACCTGTGAAGGTGAAGTCTGCCCGTGTCTGTGTGTGTGTATGTGTGTGTGTATGTGTGTGTGTGTGTGTGTGTGTGTGTCTGATGAATATGAATAGATAAATTTGAAAAAAAGAAAATTACTGAATCTGGATGATTAGCACATGGAAATAGATTCTTCTATTCCTTCCTCTACATAGGTTTGAAGTATTTTATAACAATTCAAAAAGTTTTCAGTATGGATAGTAGTGTAAATGCTACTTTATGGCAGGATTCAGCAGCCTCTGTAAAGGAGTTGACTCATGATTAGGAAAGATAAACTATGAGCACAAAAATTCTTTGTACTGAGATTTCTTTTTTTCTCCCTCCCTAGAAATGTCCCTCCCTCCCAACCCAGCAATATAGATCTTCCCATAAATATATACAGTGAAGCCAGCCATGGCTGGGCTGGGTTTGACCTTTTAATCTGCTGAAGGGGCAATTTCTGGGATTGAAAAAACAAGATACTAAAGCAGGAGATATGGGGTCACTGGTACAAGGAACACTCAAGCATTCATTAAACTTGCTCTTTACTGAATTGAAGAAAGTGAGAAATGTGAGGAGGACTCAGTCCTGTAAGTCACTGGCTATTCTGGGAGTGGGGAGGGAAGGCAGTCTGTTGAAGGCTCTAACTGCCAGTTGCCCCAAGAATGCTTCCAGAACGCACCTTAAGGGAAGCACTCGCCGTAGCTCTAATCTGCTGTAGCACACTCCCATTCTTTCTCACGCTGGAATATTTGTCTGTCTTCCTCACAAGATGATGTTCACTACCACAAAATTGCCTTTTTGGGTTAAACTAAGTTTTGTTGGTGGGGGTAGGGGGTAGGGAAGGTCGAAGAGATGACAGTTTACATCATGGAAGTATTTATAGAAACACTATTTTCTTGTCCAAATCTGTACCGATTACATTTGTTTTTAAAATGCAGATACATTTTATTTTATTCTCAAGAGGGAAACTAACAGAAACTAACAATCCATTGTCCTCTGTGAATATTTACTGACTAAACCTTCAGTGTGAATTTTCTTCACTACTTAAATTCATGTCCATTCTTTTACTATTCTGCTGGAAACTTTGGGTATTAGTCTTTTTTGTTATTTTCATTTCTAAAACATTCTTTTATTTTTCCAAATATAGTTAGAGAAAGTTTGTTGGGTTTGATGCAAATTTTGGTGGCGTTCTATTAAATATAAAATAACACTGTGAACTGATTTCAGAAAAACAATAGTTTCCCTGTCAGGATAAAGGCTTAAGTCTCCATTTAGATTTTAAATCTTCCACTGAAGTGTAAGAATTATCTTTGTACCAATCATGCATATCCCTTGTGAAGAGCATTGCCAAGTATTTTATAATTTCATTGCTAAGGTGAATATGATCTCATATTTTCCATATGAGAATATATATATTTTATTCTGATTTTTGAATGTTTACCTTTTATCCATTAATTTTACTCAATTCATAATATACTGTTTTTTTTTTAAGATTTTATTTGTTCAAGAGAGACATAGAGAGAGAGGCAGAGACACAGGCAAAGGGAGAAGCAGGCTCCATGCGGGGAGCCCCATATGGGACTCGATCCCAGGTCCCCAGGATCAGGCCCTGAGCTGAAGGCGGCGCTAAAACGCTAAGCCACCTGGGCTGCTCTTTTTTTTTTTTTTTTAAGATTTTATTAATATACTGGTTTTAAACAGCTTTGGCTTTTCTAAGTATATACCCTTATCACTTAAAAGTGTTAGGATTATATCTTCCTTTCCAGAAATTAAAGTTTAGCCCCTGTTAGCATTTCTTATATTGGTCAGAGCATCTAAATAAGGTCAAATAATGGATAGTAAAAATAAGCTTATTCTTATTTTGCTAGTATCTTTACAGGGATTTCCAATTTCAGCAGAACCATTTAAAAAGTGTACTCTGTACCTAAGTACGTATCCTGATGTAACTGAACCTGTTCCTGACAAGGGGTATTAGGAGTACTCACTTTATGGTTTCCTCATCTCTAAATTAGGGAATCAAGTGCAGGTCAGTGGTTTTCACCATTCCTTAAAGCCACAATAGAGCAGGCAAGGAGGAGCTTAATGGATGGGCCTCTGGGCCAAAGCAGGTCCACTATTACCTATTTTAAATCTTTGCAAAAAAATTTTATGCTAAAAAAAATTAAAGCCTTAAGTTAAACTCTAATCTATATGCTTTTTAAAGTTCCTCTCAACTGAAAATTCCGTGATCAAGTCCTATTTAGGTCACTTTGACAATAACCTCTATGGTAGAGCCCTTAAAATTATTTCCAAAGTTTAAAACAAAATAATAAGAGGGAAGGCAGAATTTTTAAAAATTGCATATACAAGTATTCAAAGTATGTTTAAAAAAAAGTCAGGGGTGCCTGGATGGCTCAATTGGTTAAGCATCTACCTTGGGCTCAGGTCACGATCCTGTAGTCCGGGGATCGAGCCCCCATGTCGCGCTCTCTGCGTAGGGGGGGATGTCTGCTAATAAAAGACTAAAGGGAAATTTACAAAAACATTAATTTCTAGCCGGGTGGGATGATATGGAAAGTATGCTATTTCATCTTCTTCGCTTTTTCAAGTTTTTTTTACAGTGAGAATATATTACTTTTATATCAGGGAAAAAAACACCATACCAAACTTGTTTCTAATGACTATGAAACTAGGTTCATTATCTTCCTTCCAGATATGGCAATGATTTCTTAGCTCTTCTCCTTAAATCTAATCTCTCCATTCAGCAAATCACATAGCATCTAAATAGGAAATGAATCTTTCTTAAATACCCATATGCTGTTTATATAAGTCTCTATTTTTCTTTTACTTAAACATGTTTAGTACTGTATTATCCCTACAGATCAAGTCTCAACTTCTTCAGTCGGTCTCACAAAACATATCCAGCCTTGTTTCCCATGACTTTACAAGCTAGTTAGCTCAGGGTCCCATAAACATGAAGAGGGCCACTCATTCTTTTGGTCTTGGTTCTTCTGTAAGAATTCAATGGAATACCTCGCCTTCTGCCTATTCAAACACAGCTCCAGCTTAGCTTCCCCTCTCAGACTTGTTAGAATATTACAGTTTTCCATGATTTTTTATACCTACTCCTAAAGAGCTAACGATTTCACATAATTTAATGTTTGATCACCTAAGATCTCATATTCCATGTGTAACAACCTTATGTCATCAGTTAAGCGTGTTAGCTATTTGATGTAAAGAACTCTGAATTATTTCGTTAACTCCACTTTCTGCTCAGAACTAGCTCAGTAGTAAGGACCCTTCGGGCATTCACCAAATACTTGCTCACTAAAAGGAAGATGCTTGAAAAATCCAAATAGTACCTGCACTTGTTGCAGGTAAGTAGCGATCAAGCCTTCAAGCCTTCTAATTTAGTTTTTCTGACTTTTCACAGCAAATTCCAGATTATCCTATATATTTCCATTTAAAAATAAATATTGCAAACACCATTGGGCAAGGAAGACATATGGCAACATAGAATGCTTTGGTAGCACTATGGCTGTGACTTAAATTACTGTGGATCAAACTGCCAGAAGCTGAGAAGATAACTGAATTTTCCTCTTCCTTTATCCTCTAGTGACTACAGAAGATAACTATATCATGCCTATCGATGAAAATATTTAACAATAAAAAACTGAAAACACTGCTTTATAACTTAAATAATATAGCCTTACTACCAAATGTTTTAGTCATAGGATCTCTTGGAAGCTTGAATGGAAGCAAACTTTAGGGTTTTAATTATGGATGAAGCCATACAATTCTGGAAGCAAAGTATAGCAAGCAGCCAAAAATGTTACACATATGATTTTACTCCAAATGGGCACATTGGCCAAATGGTGGGGCCCTGCGCAATCACATACTTTGACCACCTCCTCCATCACTATCAAGAGAGATCTGGGAAATCTGTTATCTTAGATATGAATTCTACGTGTTGACTGTGGCCCCAGTAGGGCAAAATCAAATTGTTCTTGTTTTTATGATGTTAAATAGTTTTGAGTTGGATCTAAAAACATTATAGGTACTTCATGG
This sequence comes from Canis lupus baileyi, assembly GCF_048164855.1. Classification (NCBI taxonomy): domain Eukaryota; kingdom Metazoa; phylum Chordata; class Mammalia; order Carnivora; family Canidae; genus Canis; species Canis lupus. Next base: position 30,343,750 of record NC_132856.1, read on the forward strand.
GTTTTTAGGATCTCCCTATAAATAAAAGAAGATGGAAAATGGAAAGCTACATCTTGTATCTATTACTTCTTGCACAAAGGTGACCTTTAAATTCCTTCTATGGTCACTGACTTCTCTGGTTGATTAAAAACACTTAGCTTAAGCAAACTTTCATTTTTTTTCATTTAAAAAAGAATGCACATGCATATTATCCAACTTACATGGATTTAAAAACTAGATGGTACTTCATTAATTGCATTTATTACTCAAAACAAATTATATATATCAAAATTATGAAATTCCCTTAAATTCTTTTTTTGCAAAGGTGGGGGAAAAAAATCTATACTCAAGTCATGGAAACTTACCATTAAAAGACTAAGGTTCCTTTTAAAAGCAGTCTCAGCTGCTTTCATTTGAGATGCCTTTTCCTTGTTTTTATCTATAAATTTATCCTCCATTTGTTGAAGTAACATTAATCTTTGTGATATTCTAGAAAAAATGAAAATTATATAAAGTTTTTTTAAAGGGTACTTTTTTGCTTGACTAACATAAAAAATTTATTTCTTAATTGTACCTCATTTCAAGTTCAAGCTATCTTGAAAATCAATTATTATGTCAATTAATAAGACAGTTGAAAACTTAGGTAGTTCAGTAAGTCTTAAGTATGGGTAAAATTATTTTTATTTTCATTAACATTTCTATCATAAGTATATGCTTCTGGTTTTTTAGCCTCTATGGTCTTTGCAATTATTTTAGAGTGTTAAAAACATGTTTTAATTTTGGTGAAAATGCAAACTGTAATACATATCCCTTTGTACACATACTTATATATACCTCCCCACACACATACATTGATATAACTTGCTATACGAAACCTTCTGCTTAACACTTCAATACCCCTGAATCTCATGTTACACATTTAGAATTGCGCTAAACTTCCATATGTTTGAAGAAGCAATAAAAATATTTTTTTCCTCTTTTTCCAAGAGAAAGATGATGGTTCCATATATGAGTGAGAGGCTGTGTGTATGTATGCATACTCACAACAAGGTGAAACAGTAATTGAAGAAAGATGTAAAAAGTTGTAAGTTAATTATCAAACTACTTTGTTGTATACAATATACTTTAAAATTTTTTTCATTGGTCAAATGCTCATTTTACAAGTTTTTTGGTCCTCTAAAATGATTAACAAAAATGTCAGATGATAAAAAATACTTTATATATATATATATTTATATTTATATGCAACAGTCTAATCATTTTCCAAGTAGTTGTGGAGATCCTTAGAAATGCTATGTTTCATACAGCTGTTCTTGAGGGTAGAATTAAAATTGAGTAATTTGAACATTTTTATAAGGAAAAGATCTTAGAAAGCCAAGAAAGAAGTCCTCATAATTAATCAAAGAAAAGGAAAATAGGAGAGCCCACAGAAAGAGGTGGAGAAGTATACTTGCAGAACCGGTTATATAATTTGAAAGGCCTAATGCAAAGTGAAAATGTGGGGCTCCTTTAAAAAAAAACTATTAGGAATTGCAAGACAGCAACATTAGAGCATTAAACCAAGTGCAGGGACTGTGAGTACCCAGGTCACATACTCATAAAGCCTGTCTTGGTTAAGAGGTGTAGAGAAGTCCATTAAGTAACAGTGAGGAACCTACAAAGGTAAGAAGGGTGAATTTATCTAGATAATAGAATTGTAAGAAGAGAACACAACTATACCTTTAAATCTTTGTTATTCTTAAGAGACCGTGAAATTCCCTAACACCAAAATCCTTCAAGTGTTAGAAAATTTAAATAACACACTTTCATATTTTTAAGTCTTCTGTGCACACAATATTTCATTAATAAAGCCGGTACAATTTATTTGTTTAGATAAGCCTTTAAAAAAAACAACTTACATTTCTTTGTGCCTTTTAGAAAGGCGAATTTCTTGAGCCAACAAGGAAGTCATCTTTAGTCAGAGCTGCCTTATAAGCTTTCTGCTAAATAACAAAAACATTTAAAGTTACTGTAATGTCCTCAGCGTTACAAGAGTGGACTGTTTTACAATCGCCACCGACTGGTTCTCCCAAGAAGAGTAAAATAGAAATATAATAATGTATATAATACATTAATATAATAATAATATAAGATGTAATAATGTATAAACTGAACGAATGCATTCAAAACCGTTTTTATTTACGATGCACGGTTTTTCATATGCCAGATGCATCCAAAAACACCACGAATCAGGTAAACTCAACATATTTCACATTTCCTCCTCTTACTTCCTCACACTTTAACCTTAATCGGAACTGAAAACAAACAAGCAGCTGGTACTAAGACTAGTAAACATTTTATTGAATCAACAGAAAGGGAAAAAAATCCACTCTGTAAAATTCAACACAGGAACACCATCCCTCATGCGTGTGCACACACACATAGAAAGGCAAACAAGTATGAGAACCAACTGGAAACTCATGGTCTTTCCTTTATTGGAAGACTGCCCAGTTCTACCATCGCTTTTCCAAATAAGAAAGTATTTTTTCATGTATAACTGCGGGGGGAAGAGCCCAACTGCTGTGTTCACCTTACCCTGGGTGCTCAGGACTCCCATCTGGGGAGTTTAGGGAAGTCCATTTTAACACACATGAGCAAGCTCACCTTGACTGAAGAGCCTGGACCCATACAGATAAAGATCAAGTGAAGTGCTCTGAAGGCTCAGGGCCTGGAGGCAAATCATTGGGCGGTGTGTGTGCAAAAGCTGAAGGTGACTGTCCTAAGGGAGAAAGAAAGACAGGGAAAAAAAGGAATGAAATCATTTTCCCGGAGCAAAGCATTGGCTTTCCCAAATCCCATGCATTAATCTCTGAGTGTCCAGCGCTGATAGACTGAGCTCTTCCTTCGGAGCGCGTGCATGGAGGTGCAGGGCACTGCGCCCAGCCCAGGGCAGGGGAATCACTGCCCTGCCCTCAGCGGGGTTCCTGCTGCAGGGCCGGTTCAGCACCGCGGACAGCGACCGCGGCCCGGCTCGCCCGGGGAGGCTCCTTGGTTACAGACCCTCGTCCCCTAACCTCACTGCGGACCTCACCGTCGCCGCCTTCCTCCCCCTTTGCAAAGCAGCGTCAAGGAAATCCCGGAAAGTTAGTCCGCCCCGCCGTAACTTCTTTCCCGCAGCGCCCGCCATCCCCTTGCACTGCAGACAAGCCCCTAAGATCACCTCAGATGGCCTCTGGAACCGGGGGTCCGCACGGTCTCCGAGTCCTCAACCCTGCAAGCGCCGCGCCCCAACTCCCTGCTTAACCCCCCCCCCCCCGAGAACTCGCGACCTTCCCCCGTTACCCCTGCTCGTCCCCTGCAACATCCGCCCCCATCCCCCACCCCAGCGGCTCCGCGAGCACCTGCGCCGCCCTCCCACACTCAGCGCACTCGCCCGCCTCGGGGGCCGCGCGGGGGGGACTTGATGACTCACCCAGCCGCGCTCACACCTTCCCCGTGAGGCCGCCGGCTACTGCGCGGACGCTGGGACCACCCCCCCCCCACCGCCCCCGCACAGGCCCGGGCGTGGCCACGCGGCCGCCTCTGCGCACGCGCGACGAGGTGACGTAATCACGTCGCTATAAAAGGCGGGCCTCTGGCGCGAAAGCCCAAGTGTGCGGCGCGCGGCGGAGGGGTCTCCGCGGCGGTGCTTCCGCAGCGTCGGGCGGTGATTCCGAGTCTTTTAAAATGAGGCGGAGCATGCTTCAGACAGGGAAGCTAGAATGACACACAGATCATGGACATGGAGGGGGAAAAAAGTCCGTCAGAGTGTTTGAATTGTCTGCACAGTGGGTAAAAGCTCTCTGGATCTTCAAGATGCTTCACCCACGTGGCCCGGCGGAGAGCACAGGGGCCGAGCCCCCAGCCCGCACCGTCCTGGGGACACAGGATGTCCATATGATCATACGACGGTGGGCGTTTTGAGAGGTTTGCGTGCGGGTGGATGATCTATTTCAGCCCTTCCCGGCAACACCTGGCGACACCTGGCAACATCCTCCTCCTTCGACGGAGGAACCAAACCAGGTTGACCCTTATACTTAGGTCGGAGCTTGAACTCGGTAGAGCCTTTTGGAAATTTGCTGCAGCCCTCGGGGTCACATGCTTGGGAAAAATGCCTTCGTGCTGCAAAGTGCGTTCTTAAACCTCCCCCCACCTCCCCCCACCCCCGTCTTTGACATAACTTGGTGAGATGCAAAGTACTCTCCTTATTTTCAGAGGTTAAAGACAGGTCCAAGAGAGGTCAAGCTGTTTTCTTCCTATGGGTTACTGGGTTGGTAAACGGCGGAGGGCTAGGGACTTCAGTCCAAGTGTCTTTTTTTTTTTTTTTTTAAGATTTTATTTATTTATTCATGAGAGAGAGAGGCAGAGACACAGGCAGAGGGAGAAGCAGGCTCCATGCAGGGAGCCCGACGTGGGACTCGATCCTGGGCCTCCAGGATCAGGCCCTGGGCTGAAGGCAGGTGCCAAACCGCTGAGCCACCCAGGGATCCCTGCTCTATTTTATTTTATTTTATTTTATTTTATTTTATTTTATTTTATTTTATTTTATTTTATTTTATTTTTTTATTTTATTAATTTTATTATTTTATTTTTATTATTTTATTTTATTTATATATTTTATTTTATATTTTATTTTTTTAAACTCCCAGAATATCTATAGGAAACTCCCCTCTTGTTTCGGGACTCCATGGCACTTCACGGTTTCTTTGCTTGGAAACCCCATTGCCCAGAAACCCACCTAAGACCAAGTGCTTCGATCTTTCAATGCTACTTCCTCAAAGAAGCTTTCCTTGGGCCTCCAGTCCTCCCTCTCCTGCTTGAGTTTTCTCCAGAACACTCTGTTCCACAGGTTTCTCCATCACTCATTCGTGTGTGTATCAGTGCACCCCTACTAGAATTCGAACATCCGAAGAACAAGCATTTTTGATTATTTGCTACTTACTGTATCCTCAGCAACTGAAATGGCCTTGAAATAATCCCAGGTTGAAATTCCATCGTACTTTTTTTTTTTTTAAACTTTTTATTTATTTATGATAGTCACAGAGAGAGAGAGAGAGAGAGAGAGAGAGAGGGAGGGAGGGAGGCAGAGACACAGGCAGAGGGAGGAGCAGGCTCCATGCACCGGGAGCCCGATGTGGGATTCGATCCCGGGTCTCCAGGATCGCGCCCTGGGCCAAAGGCAGGCGCTAAACCGCTGCGCCACCTAGGGATCCCCCATCGTACTTTTAAGAGAGGTCCGTCTTCAGTTAATAGGACTTTTGATTTAGCTGTTCCACAGAGGTACTTAGTAAAGATGAAATACAGACCTTTGAATGGCCTTGTGTTCTCGGAATGAAGTAGAGCTTCTGCATGGTTACAAGGCATTCTTACCTCTTATGTAAATTTACAAATAAAGATTTTTCTTTTTTTTAAGATTTTATTTATTAATGAGAGACAGAGAGAGGCAGGGACACAGGCAGAGGGAGAAGCAGGCTCCATGCAGGGAGCCTGACATGGGACTCGATCCCGGGTCTCCAGGATCACGCTCTGGGCTGAAGGCGGCAATAAACTGCTGAGCCACCTGGGCTGCCCAGATGTTTCTTAAATTGGTAATGGGTTGCATGGAATAGAATACTGAGAGGCTGCACGTGAAAGCATTCGTATGTTGTTTAAAACAAACCTTGTTCCCCTCCCTGCTTTATGTAAGTTTGCATGGGGACACAACTGGGACAAGCTCTTTTAACTTTGAATCTAGTTTCTTTAGCTCATTGTCTGCCCTAGGAGTGAATCAAGGAATACCTTAGAATTTTCTTGAAATTTTTAGGAGAACAGTAATCAGGAATACCTCACAGACACTTAGAGGTTATCTAGATAGACTCTGATAATACATTTTATAGGATCTAAACAAAGTACTTTCTACTTAAAGATCTGCTCTGAGAGCTCCTCTCTTCATGACTGCCCCGAGTTGATCTTTTCTGTGAGACACTTGACTGGAGAAGCCCTGTCTCTGACAATTGCGCTATCAATGAACAGCTTCCGTATTTCTTAGGTAGGTTTGGTTACTTCCTGGAGTGAGATATTCGCGATCTACCATGCAGATTATTAGAACCTACTAATGCCTGGCTCATAATGGGGCATTCTATAAACGTATAGTAAAGTTAAGTATTTCCTAATCCGGTATAGTTTTGTCCACTAGCATGCTAAAATTGTCCCTTTAGCCTCATTATTTAGAAAGCCTTGTGCTCTTTAGTCATAAATTTTAAGGATATAATTATTAAATATTTCTAAGATGTAGTCCCTGCCCTCAAGAGCCTAGAGGGCTCTTAAGGTATACATTAAAAAGCTAGGGGATTTTGGCTGGCAACATAAAAATGATTAATATTCCAATGCTCATTTTGTACTAGGCACTGTGTATGATTTATTCATCTAATCCTCATAAACAACCCTGTGAGCAAGACAGGGTTGCTTGTTAACTTACTATCCCCATTTTTATAGCTGAGAACACTGAGGCTTAGAGACATGACTTATGATCACACTGTAAGTAAATGAGCCCTTGCTTGTTTGATGTTAGTATTATAAGTAGTTGCATACGGTATATTGAGCATATGTAACTAAAAAGTGTCCTGCAGATTATGAGGGTGATAGAGAAGAAAGGAGAGAGCACTAAGAGCTGGAATAGTGTAGGTACATTTTGGAGGACTGAGGTGAATTTTGAAAATTGGTTGGAATTTGGAGGTCTGTTTTTGTAATTTGGTGTACAGGTGGCAAGATGGGGCATGAAACCTTTTGAGTGAAGGAGATATGTACAGAAGTATGTGCAAGAGAATACATCTGGGGTGAGGAGGTCCAGTGGAGAGAAAGCATTGAGAAGAATGTTTTTCCCCTTATTTCCCTCAATTTTGAAGATTTCATTTCTGGTGTCAGAGACTTAGAAAACAGAGGTTTGACAATAATAAAGAGAAGGAAGTATTGGAGAAGGGGAGACTGGAAAGTAAAGAATAGGAAGGCTTGAGGATGAAAAAGGACAAGCTTTAAAGAGTAAGAAATAATTAAAAGAATACCAGGATCTTTGAAAGTTTCAAAGAGTTCAAATTACTAACAGTAAATTCTGTTATGGTTTATGCAGAGGCCTTCTTTTTTAGACCTCCTTTGGGTGTACTCTGGGTAGACAAATAAGAAAATGAAGAACTCATGCCTGAAATGGAGTTAGTTTTTTTTTTTTTTTTTTTTCCCATTTTGTTTCAGGAAATCCCAGATGAAATTTGGCAAAGTGGGCCCAATTGCTTTTCTTCACTTTGAAATACAGTCATTAGACTTTTATCTTTTTCCACAGTTATAGATTGCCCAGTTCACTATGGAAAAATATTCTATACTCATAATATCTCTGAAATGCTTTAAATTGGCCCTGAATGGGTTTTGACCAGAGAGAATTCATAACCAGCTACTTCTTTAGGATCTTTTGTCAATGAATCAGCTATCAATCTAGGTCCAATCAGATAAAACTCTGCAATAGAGAAATCATTATCACAGCTGGTGCCTGCATTGTACACATTCTTGGCTGAGAGAACAAGACTATGATGATAAAACTATGCTCATTCCTAGAGATTTTCAGTGAGAATTTGCATAAGCTTTTTCCTACTTGGGAGAGCAAATTAAAAACCTTACTAGTTCTAAAATTCACTTGAGAACACATTAGAATTTTAAAATTGAAAGCACGCATGATAATTCTTAGCAAATTATTTGTATGTTGTATACAAAGTAAATATGTATATTTCCTCCTTCCTAAATTTCAGTAATTTAAAGCTCACACAATTCTTTTGTCTTAAACTGACACCCTCCCAGCTGTGTACAACTTAAAAGGCGTTTTTTTCCTTTCCTTTTCTTTTCTTTCTTTTCTTTTCTTTTTTTTTTTTAAATCCTGGCTCCTTGATTTCCCAGCAGCTTTCAATTTACTCTCTAGTCTCTTCATAACTCTTTAGCTCAGGCTTTTCTTGAAGTAGGAGTTTTCTCCTTCATAGCACTCCTGGCTTGTTTACTTTCCCCATGTAACCCCCTGCTTTTTGCTGTTAGGATCCTATAACAACTTTAGCAGTCCACTATTGAATAAGCAATTTAGAACGTTCCTAATGCATACTTGGCTACTCGGAGCATTGAATTCTGCAATTCCCACCTTTTGTGATGCTCTGTGACTGTGTTTACTAAAAAAAAATTGAGGCTCTTTGCACCAGCCTGTCTTTTTTTCATCATTATCATTTGCTGTATGCACCCACTTAAAAACTTAACAATTTTCTTAGAAAGAACAAGAGTTGCAGTTTTACCGTATTGCAACTTCTTTGCTTCAGGATCTAATGATATGTAAAACTATTGTCGGAAAAGTCTGTGGTGGATTAATGTGTTTGGGACAGATAATTTTTTTTTAAATTCTCATTTATATGAGAACAGCCCGAGGCGATGTTTATCTAGTCTTTTGAACATTTCGTATGAATACATTTCTTCTTTTGCTAGAGCAGGAGATCTTACTTTCTTTTTTTTTTTTTTTTTTTTTTTTTGAGATCTTACTTTCAAACCTGATTTTTTTCTCTTAAGTATCCCTTTGGTATTGCCTTTCAGATGTTAATTGAAAGCTGAGTTGATTGTATTGATGGTTTATTCTTACCTCAAATTTGAATATGAATATAAATGTTACTTTTAATGTAATAATATGAAAAACTTATAAATACTCACTTGGGATTTAGCTGATTTTTATAATCATATTTTTAGGCATTTACAATATGAAATAATTCCTGAATATCCTTATATATAGGTCTGCTTTTCTTGGGTTGATAAAAATACAAGTAGGAAGCCACAGAGATAGATGGCAAATTAATTTAAGTTTTTAACATATTTCCCCATATCCAAATGTGTATTAGGTTAATTACTAAAAATGTTTTAATTAGATTAAATGTGAGCCTCGAGTTTTAGTCAACCTAAAATATTTGCACCTGGTGGAAATGTTAATAGTACTTTGAAAAATTGGATAAAGTTGTCCTTTACAGTTTTGTCATCTGAAGAGTATTTGTTTGATATGAAAGAGATGAAACATGTTAGCTGATATGCCTAAAAATTTGAAAAGTAGTAGAAGGGAAAAGAAATGGATTCATTTTAACTCTAGATGGCAGTTAAACACAGCTAACAAAGACCAACTTGTTTGAAATACAGAAACACAAAAATAGTAAAACACACGCACATTCTGTTCTACCATCCAGTTAATTATATTCTCAAAATGATGTCTTGGATTGATATTACTAAACAAACATGTATAAAATGTAATTACACACAAGTGAAATAAATAGTGTAGGCCTGTAATTGCAAGATTTTTTTTCAACTGGTAATATGGCATACACCTGTGCAATGGCTTATATTGCCTGTGTTTTGTTTTGTCATTTTTACTAACATTTAATTCAGTGTAGTTTTATGTATAATTATTTACCAATATCAATTCAAACCATATGCCACTGGGAAAACTATTACATATTTAATGTCTTAAATGTTAAAATATAAGTAAAGCCTATTTTCATGAAGAAATGTGTTCTATAGAAGTCCATTCCAAAAGCTGGTAGAGATATCCCTGCATGTACATTTGAGATTGCATTTTATTTTACTGTATATATTTTTATATATAAGTATTTAATTCACATTAGCTTGGTGCTTGTGGGGGTAGTAAATTTTGTTTCTCACAGTATTTATAAGAAAAACCAAAAGCTTGGCATATCATACTTTGTTCTCTTCTCATGGTCTCAGTCCTTTGAATAGATGGTATGGTCTGTAAATTTGTAGAGCACAACCGTCTCTGGTATATGATTACAGTAGGTTGATACAGTGACTGATGAATAGAATAAAAAGAACTTAAAGTAGACTTAACTAGTCTCATCTGTCTTGTGTGGTGGCTTAGAAAAGGAAAAGATGTGGTATCATTTTTAAAAAATGTATTGGAGATTTATATGAAATAACTAAGTTGTTTTGTGAAGACTTATTTGATTGACTTTTATTTCTTCTGTTTAGTAATTTATTTATGACCTGGGTCTATAGTGGATTATGGCATAGGTGGCACCTGATGCCCAGGTCATCAAAGGGCCAGTATGTGAGCACCCAGGCCATCTAGTTCCAAAATCTTGGCAGCCTTGCACTCAGATGAAGTGCCTCTCAGCCACAAATGTGTAGAGGCAGGGTGGTGAAATGGTGATATTGTTGAATTAGAACACATGGATTCTAGCTCCAGATTTGCTCCTCAAGAATTCAGTTTCATCATTTGCAAGAAAGGGAAAATATTACTTTCTTTCTCTAATTCACAGGATACTCGTGAGGACCAAATTAAATAATGCATGTGGAAGTGGTTTCAGGAATGAAAGGTACTGTGAAATGCAAAGTTTTTACTTTTGAGTGGCACTAATGATAAAGTAGATCTATTAGCCTATTACTCTTTAGTATGACATAGAGTCTTGTTATGTGTGGTAAAAATCTTATTAATTGCTTAACGTGGACTATGGTTCTATCTCACAGACTCATGATTTAGCAAGGCTCTAGTGCATTTTTGTTCCAATTTAGCCTATGAATATCCAGTTAATGTCTTTTTCAAATATAGTATTTTCTTTCATCTCTGAGATAACATGAGCTGTAAAGACTGAGAAATTCTAAGCTTATTTAGCAGGTGAATAAAGGTATTTATACATTTATTTGATATGAAAATAAAAGTAAATTTTCTTAAAGTAAATCTTGTAATAGTGTCCTTATGTCCTTTACATTTTTTTATTAGGCTTTCTGAACTAATTTTCCCATGTGTTTTAGACTCAAAATTACTGTGTATTCATTTTTCATTCCGGAACTTATAAAAATTAATTCTCATAAGTCACCGATACATAATCTAAAGTTAATTTTAAAATGTTTTTGAATGTACAGAGTAAAGTTTCTCAGGAGATTAGAATTGACAAATCTATTGGACTTTGAGGTGTTTCTTGAAAGCACAAAATTATAATACTGTTTAATTCCCAGATGTATGAAAAAGATTCAGTTATTTCTGATTTGCTGTTTAAAAAAGAGCCATACTGTTTGCATTTAAAATATGCATTCACTCCTAGGGCCACTTTTAGTAGAGTGAGCCTTGTTAAAAGCTGCATGAGAAAACTTAGAGAAGAGCTATGTTTTCAGGAAAATTTTTGAGTTAATAGACTAACCTAGAGAAATGGTTTGTTGTGAAGTCTTTGTTTGGCAGTAATGTTACCGATATATCTTCATCTTCAATGGCTCTTACCTTCAGGCAAGGTCAAGTCCAAACTCTAGCCTGATATTTAGGGTATTCTATGGTAGAGACCTCAATCTTCTTTTCCAAACTCATCTCATTTTCTTAGATGAAAATTTTGTTCATTCTAGACTTTCCCCAACATTCCCATAAAGTGAAGGTCCTTCGTTACTAATTTGTCATTTAGTATCTATCCATCTTTTAAGGTTTTGCTTTAGTGTCCTTTCCTTCTTAAACTTTCTCCCTGAACTGCCATGACACTTATTTATGTAATAATCCTAGTTTGTGTGGGACCTAATGATAAACTGTCATGTTTTATTATATAACATTCAGATCTGTATATATTTTTGGTGTGTGTGTACCAAAGAGACCGCATATTATTTTACATTGTTTCTGTTTTCTTTTTTTTTTTAAAGAAGCTACTTTATTCATTTATTTACTTATTTATTTCAATTTTTATTTATTTATGATAGTCACACACAGAGAGAGAGAGAGAGGCAGAGACACAGGCAGAGGGAGAAGCAGGCTCCATGCACCGGGAGCCCGACGTGGGACTCGATCCCGGGTCTTCAGGATCGCGCCCTGGGCCAAAGGCAGGCGCCAAACCGCTGCGCCACCCAGGGTTCCCTTGTTTCTGTTTTCTACCAGGCTTAGAATATGCAAGGAGAAGTATATAAAACATGTTTAATAAATGTTAAAACTGTTAAGATAGTTGCTTTCCCTAGTATTGTAGTTCTTGGTTGAAGTCTGACTTAACATTTAAAAGATGGACTGACTGGGGTGCCTGGGTGGCTCCAGTCAGTTAAGTGTCTGACTCTTGGTTTCAGCTCAAGTCTCAGGGTTGTGGGAGCGAGCCCTCACTTAGCAGGAGTCTACTGGAAATTCTTTCTCCCTCTTTTTCTACTTCTCCCCCTGCATCTACTCTATCTCTCTCTCAAGTAAATAAATCTTTAAAAAAAAAAAATGTGTACTGAGCTCCGGTCCACCCCTACAGCATACTGTTTGAACATGAATGTTCTCTATGTAGAACATTACTTTCATTTTGAAAAAACTCCGACAAAAATATGTTAAAAAGATATATCAGGAACATAAATAATCTTTACTCATCATATATTTTATTTACACAACCCTCAGTTACTTAAAGCCCCCAGCTCGTATAGTCATAATTGAGAGGTTATCTATTCATCAGCTTATAATGTTAAATGGACATGACTCCATCCAAGGCTTTTTAGGGGGTGTTAGCCATTTAATCTTTTTATGCTTGTTTCTCTTTATAGGGTGTGACCTATTTCTTGTCCTCATTCTTTACCCACCATCTTTAACTTTTCAGGAACAACTACTGTGTAACGATGAAGAACAGATTTGGGACAAATTGTCAAAGCAAGAGTATAAGAACCAAGTGGTTCATCTTACTCTTAAAAATTCAAGGTTAACTAGTCAAAAACAGTTTCCAGGAGAAATCTCTGAGCATTGTATAAGAGTGAAGGGAAGGGCATTCTAAGTGAGAGGAGTGACTAGCAAATGTCTAAGTATAGGAATGAAACAGAGAGTCTTTGCATCAATGAGTGAATAGAATGGACTTTGCTAAAATAAAGGTGTGAGTTGAAGAGGAGAAGAATTATAGGATTAGATAAATGGTAGTAGTGAAGGGAGGAATGATGACAGTAGAGCCAAGAGTTAATGTCTGATGTGATACAAAAAGAAAACAATTAAATGTTCCAAGGAAGATTAACCAGATTAAATTGGTTGGTTTTTTAAAGGAGATTAATTAACAGAGTTTTATTCTCTAAAAATGTTTTGGAATACAATTGTTAAATATCTTTTATCTCTTTTATACCATATCTCATGTGGTTTGCACGTAGCCTACCTCATACAAACTCAACAATGATTTCTTCAGATCTCTGCCAAAGTGTTTTTTTGAAGATGCACTGGTTATTCTCCAATAATGGATTTAATCTTATGTTTTAGATTTGTTTCTCTTGTTACATAATATGGTTATCAAACTGGGTGTAGTTTTCTGTGGTCTTTGGACTCTTTAGCAGAGCAACATAATCTTATTTTAATGGCAAAGGATACGTGTGATAATATAATAACATTCTCTCTACTGGGATGCCTGGCTGGCTCGGTGGTTGAGCATCTGCCTTTCGGCTCACGGTGTGATCCCAGTCTGGGATGTGTCCCAAGTCCTGCATTGGGCTCCCTGCGGGGAGCCTGCTTCTCCCTCTGCCTATGTCTCTGTGTCTCTCATGAATAATAATAAAAAAAAAATCTTAAAAAAAAACAAAAACAAACGGGACTCCTGGGTGGCTCAGCGGTTGAGTGGCTGCCTTCAGCTCAGAGAGTGATCCTGGGGTCTGGGATCCAGTCCCACATCGGGCTCCTTGTGGGAAGCCTGCTTCTCCCTCTGCCTGTGTCTCTGCCTCTCTGTCTCTGTATCTCTCATGAATAAATAAATATAATCTTTAAAAAAATTCTTTCTCTCTACTTCTGCTTCTCTCTCTTCTTCATTCTGCTTCTCTCTCCCTCTGCCCCTCCCCCGCTTGTGTGTGTGTGCGTGCGCGCTCTCTCTCTCTCTCAAATAAATAAAATCTTTAAAACAAGAGTATAGCTCTAAATAAGAAATAAGTTTTATCCATTTATATAAATAAAATTGTGGAAGAATACCTTATTCACTAGATATAGAATTTGGGGTTGACAAATTTTTTTCTTTCACAACTTTAAATATGTCACCCCATTGTTTAATGGCTTGGATGGTTAATGATAGTCTGCTATAATTCTTACTCTCCTGGTGCATAGTGATTGCTGTGTAAATATTTGGTGAGTGATGAAAGAAGAAAGTGGTGTGGTCGATTGCTGAAAATTAGTGGAGTTCAGGGAAAAGAACAAGGTATTTGGAGAACTTACAGTTGTGGGCTACTTCTGCTGGAATCCCAGTTTACACAGGTTGATAGGATAGAAGAAAGGAATGGCTCTTGTTACTATACACAACTCTCAAGAAGTTTTATAATCAGAGAGAAACACTAAATGAGATGCTAGTCAAAGGATTCTTGGCATCAAGAGAAGGTTTTCCTAAGGTGGTGGTAATAGAATGTATTTGGATGCCAAAAATGAGTGATTCAGTAGAGAAAGCAAAATATCATCTGACTCAAGTTGATAGGAAAGCTAAGGTATAAATGAAGTCCTTGAGAGGACAAGGATGGGCCATTTACAAGTCATGGAAGATGGAAGGGCTGGTCTTCTTTAGGAGTAAGGACACTTTTTCTGCTATAATAGGAGGGAGGTAAGACCATGAATTACAGATATAGGAAAGTTATAAGAAAAAGTTGACTTTTGCCTGAATTATGGGGATAGGGCAGCCCTAAGGCCTTTAAAGTGTTTGGCTTTTAAAAAAAATATTATTGTAAACACAATTGTCAGTGAAGGTGTCATAATATACCATAAAATTCTAGAGACTATCTGTATTTTTATTTGGACTGTCTTTGCGGTAAACAAAACCATGCTTTCCATGATGTCTATGTTTTATAAATAGAGAATATGATAGGAATAGGAAAAATAGCTTACAGTTACTGCCAGCTGAGCAGCCATAATTCACTTGCTCTGGTTTACACCCTTCTTTAGAGATACGGGTTACCTATGGATCTAACCCAGAGCGATTTTAGAACATGGAACAAAAGGGGAACTCTTGAAGGAGGTGGTAGTGGGGTCAGGTGCTGTAATATTTTATCTTTTCCTCAGTGCTTAGAATTTTAGGCAATATTTAGGCCCCACTCAGTAGTGAGTGGCTAAAGAGTCCAACTATGATTTAGGGTGAGAGTAGATGATGACTGATAATGAGAGTGATATATTGAAAGTAGTGAGAGCTGTGGAAGATAAAAAATTGGCTGAGGAAAAAGGAATTATCACTGTTCATATTAGTTTCTAGGGCTTGGGAGTTGAGATAAGGCACTGAAGCTACTGTAGAAACAACATTCATCTTTTTCTTAATACTATGCAATATTCTGTGCTTGGTGTTTGACATTAACACAAATGTTTGACTTTTCTGAAACTATGGAGCTTTTTCTAAGAAAAGTTCTTAGAATACACTGAGAGATTTAAACCATTAGAAGAGAAATATTCAAGATATGGGGCACTGTGTATTTGTGTTCATTCCCTGCCTCTGGCACTCTTGTTTTTGGACTGTAGGATACATGGGCTACTCTTCTTGTCCACCTTCATCTTCATCCACTTCCCTTAGATCTACTTTGATGAGATGAGCTTCCTCATCAATGAAGGAAAATTTTCAGTGTTTCTATCTAATTGGGTAAGCTCAGGTAGTTGACTTTTTATTTCATGATTGACAAAAGGTCTGGTAAACAATTAAAACAAATAAAGGTAGGTGATAGGATCATTGCAATGGCTAATATTAATTGATTGGCCCAAGAGCTTTGCATGCATCTCATTCACACCTCACAGCAGTCCTGGGAGTAAACATTGATTTCTCTGTTCTACAGGTGAGGAATATTGTACTTAGAGAAGTCAAGAACTTGCCCCAAATCAGTGGCAAACTTAACTGGACCCTTTGCCTATTTGGATTGTAGTCCTTCTTCTTCTTCTTTTTTTTTAAGATTGTATTTATTTATTCATGATAGACATAGAGGCAGAGACATAGGCAGAGGGAGAAACAGGCTCCCTGGGGGGGAGCCCGATGTGGGACTCGATCCCAGGACCCCAGGATCATGCCCTGAGCTGAAGGCACTCAACCACTGAGCCACCCAGGTGTCCCCTATAGTCCTTATTCTTTAACATTTTTCCCCCCATGGGAAAATGCTAAGTTCCAGCAGCAAGTTTGATATAAAATAAACAGTTGTGTGAGCAGTTTACAAGTTAGGGAGTCTATGGTTACAGATTTTACTTCTTTGCTAACAGTGTTGCGCATTGTCTTTTGTTCTCCATCTCTACGATAAAACCAAATAAAGATTTTTGAGTGAACTGAAGAATGAGTTTTTAGGATTAAGTTGTAATTTCTGCCTCATCTGACTTGAAATGCCTCTGCCAACAACTTTACATTCTGTACAGGGTATAACTAGCATGTGCCCTGTGATAGACATTGAGCAAATGCTTTTGGGATGAATTCTAACAGAATGCTAAATTTATCTACAATTTAGAATGTTCTCCTAAGCTTTGCAAGGCCCACTGGCTCTTGCTTCAAAGCCTGACTTTACGCCTTGCAGAAGTAGAGTGTGGGGAAGGGAAGGAAGAGAATTAGTTTATAGGCCAATAACTATTCAAGTCGAATGCTTTTCAAATTACCATAAATCAGAAAAAGTTAATATCCTATTTTTCATTTTTTGAGCAACATGATGTCATTGTTAGGTTCAGATAAACTGCTAGTCTAATTTTCTTTCTTTCTTTTCTGATTATCTTTCTTGCCAAACTTCATAATCACAAAAGCCAATTTTACCTCGCTAGTTCCCAACTTCTAGTTCTTATTTGCTAGTGCCTTTATGCTGTCTTACCAACAGTCATAAAAAGCCAATGCCTTTAAATCTGTCTCTGAATCTAGGCATCGTTACTAGTAACTTGTTGCTAAATCTTACAGTTCTTAACGACCTGAATTTTAACTGTTAGAAAATGGGAATTTTTGCAGCTTTTTGCACTTGTTTCTTTGCCCCATTTTCAGTAGCAGAAATGAGGCTTCCTTGTCTCTAGTTATATTTGGATAGTAAAAGCCATGTAATAGAGAATTAATTTGGTTAATTATTTTCAACAGTTATAACTGCTTCTGCGAGGAGCCATGTTGGGTGGACTGAGAAGCAATTAGGAATGCACATGCTGGCTTTTTTTTTTTTTTAAGATTTTATTTATTTATTCATGAGAGACACAGAGAGAGGTAGAGACATAGGCAGAGGGAGAAGCAGGCTCCCTGCAGGGAGTCCAATGTGGGACTGCAGGATTCTGGGATCACGCTGAGCCACCCAGGCATCCCCCATGCTGGCTTCTTACGATTTTAATGACTGAAGATGACCCCAAAATTCTTTGGTGACTGCTCATAGAATCCAGGCAGATTATTTAAGTGGCTGATGGGGGCAGGCATAAGGTGA
Source organism: Canis lupus baileyi (assembly GCF_048164855.1). NCBI lineage: Eukaryota > Metazoa > Chordata > Mammalia > Carnivora > Canidae > Canis > Canis lupus. The sequence goes on from NC_132856.1 coordinate 30,361,081, forward strand.
CAGGATATACGGGGGAGACTCTGGTGAACCTGCAGTCCAAGCATTACTTAAAGGAGGCAACTGTGACTCTACTCCAGCTTGTTAGTGTCATGTGAGAATGTGAGCCTGAAATCTGAATATTTATGTCAGAGTTTTCATTTTTTTAAGATCTTGGTAGGTAGCTAATGTGAATTTTTAAAATTACAAGCCAAATAATATTTATCTGTGGATGAATCTGATTGGTGGGCCATCAGTTTGCATTGTGCTCTGTGATACACAGTAGAGTCCCTGTGTGTGTAATTTTGGGAAAACTATAGAGTTTTACCAACAGAGAGATTCATTATTTTTTGCTGGAATTGGTCTAAGAGATAGCGCTGGAATAGATTAGATTAATATTGTTTCTTAAATTCCAGTTACTCAGGGAGAATGAAATGTAAACTCTTCATCCCCATGGAAAGAAAAATTGGGACACTGGTAGTAAGAAGTGAGCTCTTGATGTGAGCCCACTGCAGTTCACAGAGAATGGTGAGCCCAAGCTGCCAAGTTTGAGACCTGTGTACCCTTTCCTGTTTGGAAATGTCAAAATTGCTTATAAGTAGAAGCAACTGTAGTGATCCTACATACATCTCATAGATTCTCCAACAGTAATAGTCTTGGCAGGATACATCCTTCATCTGACATAGTAAAAAGGGAGAGAAGTGGGTATAAATCTAATTGATAACATTGGAGAAAATAGTAATTCTGCTTATAACTTAGCACATTCATAATGTGAATAAAGTTTGATTCTGTATATAGGTAAAACTTTGTCATTCTTCATTCTTTAAAGATGGAAGAACTCAGAAAAGACATTTCTTTTTGGTTTGCTGTCTATGTAAAGATACTCTTAGCTTTTATTTTACTACCATGAAAACTAAGACAAAAGGTTGGCAGGTATGAATATGATCTGTTAAGGGAGACTAGTAACTTAATTTTATTGGATATATTTTCATAGAAATGCTCAGTACTAATGAATACATCAAAAACCATACTTTATTTTATGTATAGCAATACAATTTACATATTAAATAACACTATAATAGAATGATTTGATATAGTTTTAAACAGAAGGAAAAAGGGAAAAATTTCAGGTTACAAAACCCCTCCCCCCGAACAAATTAAAAAAAAAAAAACCACTTTTTCCAAATGGGTCAATGCAACGAATGTATTCAGTGACTAATTATGTCTAATTCCTATTGCACAAATGGTCAATGGAATTAAGAAAGAAAACCCAATTTTCACAATCACTGCCTCAAAGAAATAACACATGTTGGATCTTTTGGAATGCAAAGATGGTTCTTGCTACTTCAATACACAGAAAGTTGAATTCACATATCCACCACAAAAAAATCCCCCCAAAACAAAAACAAAAAACAAAAACAAAACTATGACGGAGTTGAAACTAGAAAAAAATTAGCTTTATATGAAAATATAAAATTCTATGATTATATACCATAGATACAAAGTTCCCAGAAGATGCTTATCCAAGCAACAAAATATTTACAGTTTTAATGATTTTAGCTATTTCAAAATGAAGTGAAAGAAACATGAATTAACATGAAGGCTGAGGTTTTTTTTTTCTTTTTTCTTTTTTAGAAACAATGGCTGCTTGCTAGTTTCAAATGTCCTAACAAAAAAGGAGTCACTACCCCAAATGTTGGAGAGTTGTAACATTTTATAAAATCGGCTGTCTCCTTTTCTGGAGATGTTTATTTCTTAAAACTCAAGATATTTTTCTTGAAATTAATTATCCTCTGTAGAAAATGCTTCCCTTTGCAAATATTTAACAAAAATACTAAAAACGGTTTAACAGCTAAGACAAAGTAGAGGCCAAATACTATTACAATTCCTTCCTATTTGTAGCATGCCTTCTTTCTAGAGATAAGTAAAGCCAATATTGCATGTTAATGGCAACTAAGGGAAAGCGCAAAGGGGTAAGTGAAATTTTAGCTGTTAAAAAAAAAAAAGCAGGCATTTCCCTTCATAAAAAAATTCACTGGCACCATTTGAACACAAACTTTAGAATGTAGGAGTTGAAAATGCATTTTCCAGTATAACTGCTAAATTCTTAAGACAAACTACATTTTGATTATTATTTCTTAAATTGTGATGAGTTTGGGTTTATTTTTTGCTTACAATTAGTAATATGTATCTTTGGTAAATTGGTATCTATATTTTAATTTTTAAATATAGTATATATGCATTTAAGAAAAAATTCGTAACAAGGCAGTTGTGCTGTGTCATTATAAAATAATTAAGGTTATTTGTTGATTTCGGTATGTCACTCTGGTCTAAAATTTCCAACAGCCAGACCTTGAACACCATAACCTTCTCTGACCGTGCTGGACTCTTCAACTTGAAATAGACTCTAAAGGCTCCAAGGCATAAAAATTTAGGAAGACCAATTAATCTTATTCTTGAAATTCAGAAGTAACATTTTAACACACACACATATATAAAAGACAATGTGGCTTTTGGATGCAAGAGTTCTCCTGATGGCAATATGGGTCCTTCTCTGGTGCCCAGCATGGCCACTTGGTCTGATCACTGCAACTCAGTATCCTATGATGTGTGTGTTCTGTTCACCTAGAGCTAAATTCATACACCTAGTAAGCTTATTTTATAAAATAGCACATGTTAGTCTGCAGTGGCTATTTCCTTTTCCTCTAAGTGCAAGTGGTAATAACCTTCTTATGCAGTTAAGCAGTGTGTTTATGTCTCAAAGAAAACACCATCTTTGATGCTCTCTGCCTCTGGAAAGATTCAAGAATATTAACATTGATAACAAATGAAGAATAATATTCCGGATACACTCTGTGGGGAAAGTGAGGAACTGTTGAATAGAACTGTCCTCGTTGAAGTGAGTTTGGACCACTTGGCAAGATGGGCAAATAGCAATTGCTTATATTTTAGTGTGTTAGGATTTGTAAACTGGTTCAAGCCCACTACGGACACATACTTTCTCAGAGAACCTCAAATCATCCTTTTAAATGTTGCTAATTACTATCTTTCTTCTATTAGAACTATGATACCTATGTAAGAAATGGTCACAGAATTGTGTTGGAACTTAGGCCTTTCCATGACCTGAGCCCTCTGTAAATAGCACAGCAGGAAGTAGTTGCTGTTTTCTAACCAATGTTCACTTGTATAAGAAAAAACTACCAAGGGACCATGAGTCCCAACTTGAACATTACTTCTGAAAGTCAAATCTGTGCCAACTACCAAAACCAGTTTATTCTTATCAGTACATAAATGAAGTGTAATCTGCTTAATTGACTGAAATGATTTAGCTCTTGCCATGATCTGAAACCTTGCCTTCTTGATTCCTCTCGGCCTTCTGACAGTAGTGGTGTTTCTATGTTCAAGCTTTTTTTCTTGGGTGTTCAGTAGACCTTCCTGGTATTACCTGTGATGGGAGCAGAGGGGCTGCAAAGGTGTTGGTTTACTCTAGCACGTACCATTTAGTAAACTTTTCTCACTTGCACACCTTTTTTTAAGCCCCACCTACACAGTTCACGAACAGTAGACTATTTCCATGGTTGCAGAATTTCTGTGATGAAAACATAAGATTAACCCTGGCAAGTTATATAGTTCATGAAAATTCCATCAACCTGGCCTATGCACTGGAACTTCCAGACCTGGCCTGTAGCCTCTCCCTTAGCAGCTTTAGTTCTACAGTACCACTCTGACAAACCTCATAGACAGCCAATTTAAGGTAAATAGAACCTCAGCACTGATTATCATTAATGGTACAGAGCCTACCCAGATAGTATGATAGTAGCCAGTATGGATTTTTTTGTTGAAGTTTATTGACATAAAAATTAACCAAAACCCTTTTCTTTGTAACAGGCCCAGTTCTGGTGGTGATGATTTCACTTCTAACAGAAGTTATCCCTCAAATGCAAATACGCAATAGAAGAACAGATCTCAGTAGTAGCTTATTTTTCTAACTGAACTGAAATTTCTTATTAATTTCCAAATTATGTAGTTACTGCAGGGTAAATATGGCTCCAGAGGCTAGATCAAATAACTTCCTTGGGCTCTGTGTAATGATTATCAGCCTCTTCGAGTAAAGTGTGTCTGTTCCTGAGGCTACACCACACAAAGCATACAATGCCATCTCCTTTTAAAATCTATTTGAGAATGTTGATCTCCCCTTCAAGATTCTGATTTCTTCTCTCCAAATCAGACTTATCCATGTGTGGGAATCTACATAGTCCCAAGATTTTGCTAATACAGTATTTTCACTTTTATCCTAAGTAGAATGTATGTAATTATGGGATTTATCAGGAAACATTTGGCAAAAAAGGAAAGAAAAGAATGTTAACTATATAGGTAGTTTTTATTAGATAGCTATACGATAATAGGGATATTTTAGAGGATAATTTCAAAATTATACACCTGCAGAAATTTTCATTATTCTACCTGTCATGAGGTGTGGTATTAGAAACCAAAAAGCATGAATGGAGAGTTACTAAAGGGATAGGTGAGATGTGTAAAATATTGCCATATCTCTATTGTAAAAGATAGCCCTCATTATAGGGTGTAGCTATTTCAGAGGGTCAAGATGGAAATAACACACACCATCCACATAGCTACTGTGAAAACTGTAATACAGAGATATCCTTTATTTTGACACAGTTGGGCATTTTTAAGCTATGAATATAATTTTAACTAATAAATGATGTTCACATAAAGCTCTTAAAGCCTTCTAATTTCTTAATGGATACCTTCACCATCATAAATGGAACTGTTTCAAGGCCATGAGGTTGATAGACTGTCTTAGTAGCTCGCAGGAACCTGCTACTCTTTAAAAGAAAACAATGCCCATCCACTCCATTAAAATACAGAAGGCAGACCGTATGGAGCAGTGCCTGAAAAAAATAGGAGAGGACTGAGGAAAAGCTCAGCATTGCCTGCTAGGAGGATGCAACTGCTTTAGCAATAATAATCATAATAGTAAAAAACCAAGATCCACTGTCATAACAAAGACCTTCACTGTACTGAACTAAAAAATAGCATGTATGTTGTTGTGGAATGTCACATCAGGGCTTGCTTTAGTATTAGATTATAGGCAGTAACACTGATCATATAGTGCAAACTAGGGAAAACTGCGTTTCACTGTGTGAAATGAACAGAGGTGCAAATGCTCAGTAGGATACCATTAAGACATAAAATGGCAAAAAATAAATATCAAAACTTTTATCAGTGTAAAAAAGTAACTGGGTTATTGTATAACCTAGAGTCTGGCAAAAAAGGCCTCAGAAAAGTTCTCAGTCTTCAGAAGTTTTACAAATTAAGTGCCCTTTCGGGATCCAAATCACACTAGAGATTCCATGCTCTCGGCAGGGTCGGATTCATCTGCAATGAGAACAGCACCATTTTTGTCCACTGTCATGGGACCATTTCCATTTTCTTTAGTGCTGACCAAGCTGAGCATTGCTTTATAGACAAACTGGTATTGTTCCTGAAAAACAAGAGAAAGACCGTTTGAGACAAAGAACAGCTGAGTCAATTCATCTAAGGTAGAAAGACAATTAAAAATGTAATTAAAAAAAAAAAAAGAATATACATTTATACTAAGAAACTTTAAAAAAATGACTTGGAGCTTTTATAATCAAGACCTATGCATTCTGCATGTCACTTTGATCGTTATTACTTTTTTTTTAAAAAAGATTTTATTTATTCATGAGAGACAGAAGCAGAGAGACAGAGGGAGAAGCAGGCTCCATGCAGGGAGCCCAATGCGGGACTCGATTCCGGGTCTCCAGGATCACACCTTGGGCCAAAGGCAGGTGCTAAACCACTGAGCCACCCAGGGATCCCTGATCGTTATTATTTTGGAACTGATTCTGTTGACAGTGAATTAAGATAATAAAATATCTGTATGTTGTCACTGGAGAACACTGTACTGTAGAAACCTGTTTCTCCATCTCAGCACTATTGATGTTTTAAGGCAGGTAATTCTTTGTTGTAGAGTCTATATGATGCATTGTAAGATGTTTAGCAGCATTGTAAGATGTTATTGGCTCTATTCAATAGGTGCCAGAGCACTTTTTTTTTTTCCATCTCCAGTTATGACAACCAGAAAGCCTCCAGGCATTGCCAAACATCCCCAGGAAGGCAAAACCATCCCCAGGTGACAACCAGTGCTCTAATTCAAGTGTGAGCCCGAGTTTCAAATGATGAAGTAATAGCTTTTACAAAGAAGCAAAGTACTTACAATGTCTGTGAATACTCCAGGCCTCATAAGATTAATCATTTTTGCAACCTGGAAAACATCCACAGCATTTTCATTCTCCAGTTGCTGGGAGAGGGTGGTAAGGGCACACAACATTCCTGCTGAAACTGCTCCATACCTTGGAGAGAAGAAAAAAAAAAATGCTATTTCAGATTTGCTAAGGGATTCAATTTATGGAATGAAATTAACATCATATATTTCCATAGAAGCTAAATAGACTGCATTGACATCTCTTCTTGAAATGAATGAAATGCTGGACAGGGGGAGAGATGTAGAGGCTAGCATAAAGGTGACATTTGTTCATGAATGTAAAATCTCCCAGACTGACTTATCAGATGCTCAACATGATATCCCAGATGAAATGAGAGGTTCAAAATTAGACTGGGGATGGCTATAGAAGACATAAGGTTGAGGATGAGGTGGGTGACATAAAAGGAAAAAGAATATAAGAAACCTAACTACAAGCTACTGGACAAGTAGAGGTGGTGAAAGGATCTGAAAAAAATTTTTTAACCATCCCAAAAAGCTGAATTCCATTTCAAGTCACAAAATGTGACTTGAAATGGAATTATATGGCTCAAAGTACAATCTGAAAATTTTCAAAACGCATTTCATATTTGGTAATTATTTTTGGCACTGAAGTGGAACTGCCAGTTAAGAGTATCTTCAATAAAGTCTTGGAAAAATCTGGCACACACTCTTTCTCACACACACACGTGCGCGCGCACACACACACTTAGAAGGGTACACTTCTTCATCAGGCTGGGTTGGCAGCCCCATTTTTCCAAGGAACGTGGTGTATTAGTGATAAAACAAAGGGATTAAAAGAATTGTTCCAGGTGGTGATGCTGGTAGAAATGAAACTAGCATTTGTATATATTGTACTTACTATTCTGTTAAAAACTATTACATGTACTGATGTTTTACATCTTTAATACAAAAAAAAAAAAAAAAAAAGAAGGCCCTAATTTGAGAGGTAACCTATCTAGAGGTAAAACCTGCTCTGCATTTAGGTCTAGCCACCCAGAGGTGTCTATCAGTACATTTCAGGCCAGCTCATTACTTCATGTGCTGTATGCATACTGGATGTACTCTCTTCGTTGTAGATGGGCATTTATGTCGTTCATATCTTATGCACGCCAGCAGAAGTACCATGAGTAGGAGAACTAGATCACAGCTATGCCCATTTTTAGTTCTAAAGATACTGTGATATTTCTTTTAGTGGTTTTTACCTGTTATACATCTCCCAACATGAGAGTACTTGCTTTTCCTCATCATTTTAAAATCAAAATGCTTAAAAAAAAAATCAAAATGCTTCTGCTGATAGGTGGAAGATTGTTTCCTAATGTTGTTTAAAAAAATGTTGCATTTTCTCGATTACCAGAGGGGTTGAGAATCTTCTGTATTTATGGCTCATCTGTATTTATTCTTCTGAAATTGTTTATTAATATACTTTGGCTATTTTTCTTCACTCTGTCTCTTTTATTTGTAGGATAGATTGTAAAATTTTTTTCCCCAGTCTCTACTTTCTCTTAACATTGTAGGTGTTTTTGTTAAACTGAAGTATGGTTTACACATAATCAAATTGATCATGTCTTATTTTTGGCTTTACTGGAATCTTGAGAATGCTTTTTCTTTTTCTTTTTCTTTTTTTTTTTTTAAGATTGATTTCATTTATTTGTTTATTCATGAGAGACAGAGAGAGGCAGAGACTTAGGCAGAGGGAGAAGCCAGCTCTTTGTGGGGAACCTGATGCAGGACTTGATCCTGTGATTCCAGGATCATGCCCTAAGCCAAAGGCAGACGCTGAACTACTGAGCCACCCAGGTGTCCCAAGAAGGCTTTTTCTAACCCAGCATTTTAAAAACATTCTCCTACATTTTTCTCTTTTTATTTTTTACATTTCATTGTTTAATTCATCTGAATCTTATTTTGATATAAGGTAAAGGTCTGATTTTATTTTTCCCATTAATAACTACTTTTTAAAATTGGATAGTCTCATCTTTTCTCATTGACATGAGCTTCCTTTGTATCATATACTAAATTCTCATATATGCAAGCCTATTTTTAACTCTCTGGCCCTTTAATCTAATTCCCATAAAGTTTTTTTTTTTTTAAGGTTGGTTTGTTTATTTATTTATTTATCTATTTATTTATTTATTTATTTATTTATTTATGAGAGAGAGAGAGAGAGAGAGGGAGGCAGAGACACAGGAGGAAGGAGAAGCAGGCTCCATGCCAGGAGCCTGACGTGGGACTTGATCCCGGGACTCCAGGATCGCGCCCTGGGCCAAAGGCAGGCGCCAAACTGCTGAGCCACCCAGGGATCCCCAAATTCCCATAAAGTTTTAATAAGTCTTGACATCTGAAAAAACAAGTTTCTACAGTAGTCTTGGCTGTCTTTACATTCATTGTTTCATTTTTCTTGTGTGCTTTAAACATATTTTCATTTTTGCTTGCATACTGATTCCTAATACTTCTAACTGCTCTATCCCTTCCCATTTCATATTAATTTTGAAGCTAGATTGTCAGTAAACACAGGCTTTTTGGGGATTTTGGTTAGCTTGTGCTGAATATATTTATTGGTTTGAGGAAACTAACATCTTTTTGAGTTTTTCTGTTCATGAACATGAGATCTTTTCTCCCTTTTTTCAGGTCTTTTGTAATTTTCAATTATATTTTATAGTTTTCTTTATTGTCTCTGCTAGTTTCATTTTAGGGTAATTTCTAGGTGCTTTAGAGTTTGTTACTCTTAAGCATGGCCTCTCTTTATGACATTTTGTGTAGTTTCAGTTGATATATAGGAAAGTTATTGATTTTCACATGGTGAACTTGTATCCAGCCATGCAGTTAAGCTCCTAATAATTTGTGGGTTCTCTAGGAAGTTGTGACATCTTTATCTACCAATAATATCAGTTTTGTCTCTTTTCAACTTTTATATTTCTTATATCTTTTGGTTTTATTACATTGGCTAGAATCAGTTCTGCATTCTAACAGGTATTTGCAAGGAGGTTCATATTGTTTTCTTTAATGGTAAAGCTTCTAAGTTTTTAATATTAAAGAAAAATCTTTGCTGTAGGCTTCCAATAAATAACATTTATCAAGTTAAAGAAGAGGCTTTTGACTTTCAGTTTGCTAAGAGTTTTCTTTTGAGGAGGGAGATCATTAGTGAGTGTGATTTTATTCTGCACTTTCCAACATCTATTGATTTTCTAAGAAATTCCTTTGACAATGTCCTGCATTCACTCGAGAGAATAGTGGTAACATTTACCCCCTCTACAGCTCTAGGGTAAATCTTACTTTTTCACTATACATAATTCTTTTAACCCAACACACTGGATTTTACTTGACAGTATTTTACTTAGACTTTTACACCCATAATCAAATAAGTAAGATTGCCCTATACTTTTCTATACTAGCTTTGTTTTTTGATTTTTTAAAAAAATCATGGTTACATTAAATTTCCTCTATGCGTTACTGTCCAAGTATAGCCTGGTGTGAGGACTTGATGTGCCTTAACAGTTTGCGAACTCACCTGGTTATTCAGTTCTTAGTAAACACTAAGGTGTGTTACGTTCTTACTATGTGCCAGGCTCTCTTATTGGTATTTTACATGTACTAATAGGATATTCACAGTAATCCATTGGTATAACTATTGTTTATTATATATAATCAATTATTTATAAAATTTTAATTGTATATATAAATTATATATAAAATTATATAAACTATTGTTTATCAGATGAGTTTAATTTGAGCTGATACATGTTAATAGCCCAGAACAGAGGCTAGTACATACCATGTGTTCAATAAACACCATTTATTGTGCTTATTATCTAGACTTCAACATTTATTAGTATAAAGAATTTCAAATGTTTATTTTCTTTAATATATTTCTATTTTTAATCTTTTATTAGAAAATATCAAACGCATGCAAAAGCAGTCACCTTCGCATAGTCATTACTCATTTACAGTGGTTATGTGCTCATGACCAATTTTGTTTCACATCTACTTCCTCTCCCATATATACTTTGAAGCATATCCCAAGTAATTTATTCATTAATATTTTAGTATAAGAATTAAAAGTTGAGGATTTTAAAAAATATGTAAACATTGTCACGCCTAGGCAAATTATCAAATATTTTTAATGTAACTACAGATAAATGGTAGGTCTTTTCCTTCCCAATGTTATTTTATGCCTTCCCTAAATTTTTCTTTACCATTTTCCAAAATTGTATGTTTTATGAGACTTTACTCATCCCTTTATTTAGTCTATAGAAAATGTCAATCAGTATTTCTTCTTCTTTAGTCTCTTTCTTAACATGGATTACCTCTCAGACATGTTAGAACTTACCCATCTAGCTTTTATAATGGAGTTTGATTTCACTTCTATTTTACTACTACTAGCCCATCTCTTGTTTTTCACATTTCTTAGACTCTCATTTGTTCCTGTTTAATAATACATGTTTCTGATTAAATATCGTAGTTTTCTGTTAAATTTCTGAGCATATGTTTCTAAATTCTCTTATAACTGCTCTAGTAACTGATTCACTGTATTTTTTTGTTCTTGATTTGATCATCAGGTTGGCTTCCCTCAGATTCTAAATTGTGTGAGTATACCTTCTTATTTTAGCATGACTAGTGATTTTTTAAAAAGTCATCTGTATATTTATTTTTTTTCCAGTAGGATAATAATCTAACCTTTGCTAAATCTGTTATGGTGAAACTCTTAGACTCAGAGCCATTTATACCCCAACTTAATCTCTTTCTTAAAGCTATCCACAGTCATTCAGAGAAAAAAGTCAGGTATTTTGTATTTTATTATATAACGTGTACTCGCATGTAGTATTACTGTGGTCTTTCCTTGGATTGCCTCTCCCAGATTTTGCCACACTTAAATTAATAAATACCCAAATTAAAAGGAAGTACCTACACAGTAAGATTTCATACATGACTAGAAACTAAGTCAAATTAGTCAAATTCATAGATAATTTAAGTATCTTCTATATACCAAGCATTATAATGAAAGGATAAAGCCTGAAAAAATGAAGGCTATTCTCAGAAGTTTAGGAATTAAATAGGATTAAGGATGTCTGTTGAGTTTCATGGATTTGCACTTTAAACTACAAAGACTTGGTGAAAAAGTAATAGAAGTGATTTATAATCTAGATAAAACAAGAATAGTATATAAATACACTGACTTTGATAGTTTGCCTTTCTCAAAGTGTCCATTGAGAGCAATATTTATTTAGTGCAATTAAATAAATGTATTTTCATCTTTCCTTGCCTATGTCTCAAAGAAATAAAAGTACTTTAAGTTCCTGACAGAGGTAATGTTTTAAAATGCTCTATGTTCATTTTAAAACATTGGAGTTCCTTGTATATATGCTTCTGCCCATTTAATGATACTTTTTACTCTTCCATCTAATTACAGTTATTCTACTTTTGCTTTTAAGAGGTTTTAAAAATCATAATCAAGAATGCAATCCAGGGACACCTGGGTGTTGTAGCAGTTGAGTGTCTGCCTTTGGCTCAGGGCACGATCCTGGGTTCAGGGATCGAGTCCCACATTGGGCTCCCTGCGAGCAGCCTGCTTCTGTCTCTGCCTCTCTCTCATGAATAAATAAATAAAATCTTTTTTTTTTTTTTTAAAGAATGCAATCCAGAGTTATAACCCTGTCACTACAAAGAAAGTGAAGTTTCCCTTTGAAATCATTAGGACAGGAAGGAAGACAGAATTAAGGCTTGAATATTCATCAATCCAGGGGAATAAAGGCAATACAAAAGCCTTCCACAAGACTTTAAGACATTAAAACTTTGGAAGTGAATGAGAAATTAAAGTAGGAAAAATATAGTCTGGAGAAATGAAGATGAGGGCAGGAGGGCTTCCTGTGACAACCAGTGGGAGGCAGTGTTAAGCAGCAGGGCTAGATGATAGATTTGGATCTGACTGCAGCCAGGGACAGTGGCTTCCTGGGTTCAATCTATGTATTATGGAGAGTCCTGCTCTTTGATGGGTCTCCTCCTCAGAAGAGTCCCACACTTAGTTTAATGCTGTCCTGCTGCCATCTTTAAGTTATTATTTTTTTTGTTGTGGTATAGTTAATATACAATATTATGTTTCAAGTGTATAAGCTAGTGATTTGACAAGTATATTCATTATGAAATATTCACCAAGATAAGTATATTGGCCATACAACTTATTAAGCATTATTAACTATATTCTCTATGCTATCCTTTTCATCCCTATGATTTACTTATAACTTGAAGTTTAACTTATCCCCTTCACCAATTTTGCCCATCTCCCCACTACCCTCTGACAACCATAATTTTCACTGTGTATTTGAGTCTATTTCTGTTTTTGTTTTTTTTAGATTCCACATAGAAGTGAAATTATGTGGTATTTGTTTTTAAAGGACTTTTCACTTAGCCTAATACCTTCCACCCATGTTGTAAATGGTGAGAGTTCCTTCCTTTTATGGCTGAGTAATATTCCATGGTATGATACACCATATCTTCTGTATCCTCTCATCTGTTTATGGACACTTAGGTTTCATCCATATTGTGGCTATTGTAAATAATGCTGCAATAAACATAGGGGTGCATGCATCTTTTTCAATCAGCACTTTTGTTTTCTTCTGATAAATAGCCAGAAGTGGAATTATTAGGATCACATGGCATTTCTATTTTTACTTTCCTGAGGAACCTCTGTACTGTTTTATGCAGTGGCTGCACTAATTTATATTCCCACAAACAGTGGACAAGGGTTCCCTTTTCTTTATAACTTTGCCAACACTTGTTACTTTCCCTTTTTATATTAGCCATTCTGACTGATGCGAGCTGACTTATCACTGTGGTTTTGCTTTGCTTCTCCCTGATGATTAGGATACTGCACACCTTTCATGTGTCTGTTGGCCATCTTTGGATGTTTTCTTAGGAAAAAGGTTGATTCAGGTCCTCTGCCCACTTTTAATCAGGTTATTTGCATTTTTTATATTGAGTTTTATGAGTTCTTCATATATTTTGGATATTAGCTCCATATCAGATGTATCATTTGCTAATGTCTTCTCCCATTCAGTAGGCTGCCTTTTTTTGTTGCTTCCCTCAGTATGAAAAAGTTTTGTAATTTGATATAGTCTCAACTCTTTGTGTTTTTTTTCCCTTGCCTGAGAAGACAGATCCTGAAAAATGATGCTAAGGTGGATGTCTAAGACATCACTGCCGGTGTTTTCTTTTAGGACTTTTATGGGTTCAGGTCTCACATTTAGGTCTTTAATCCATTTTGAGTTTATTTTGTGTATAGTATAGGAAAGTGGTCCAGTTTTGTTTGTGTTTTTTTTCTTTTACATGTAGCTGTCCAGTGTTCCCAGCACCAGTTATTGAAAAGACCGTCTTTTCCCCATTCTATATCACTGCCTTCTTTGTCATAGATTACTTGATCATATAAGCATGGGTTTATTTCTGGGCTCATTATTCTGTTCCAATGATCTAGGTTTCTATTTTTGTGCCAGTATTATGCTGTTTTGATAACTACAGCTTTGTAGTATAGTTTGAAATCAGGGACTATGATACCTCCAGCTTTATTCTTTCTCAAAACTGCTTTGGCTGTGAGTGGTCTTTTGTAGTTCCATACAAATTTTAGGATTATTTATTCTAGCTCTGTGAAAAGTACTATTGGTATTTGGTAAGAATTGTATTGAATATGTAGGTCACTTTGGGTAGAATGGACATTTTTAATATTAACTGTTGAAATAAGCAAGGTATGTCTTTACATTTGTGTCATCTTCAGTCTCTTTCATCAGTGTCTTACAGTTTTCAGAGTGTAGGTCTTTCATCTTCTTGGTTAAGTTTATTCTTATTCTATTCTTTTTCATGTAATTATAAATGGGATTGTGTTGTCTTCTGCCATTTTTTTATTATTGTATAGAAATGTGGCAGATTATATTGATTTTATTTCCTGCAACTTTACTAAATTCATTCATTCTATATGTAATATCACCTGCAAATAGTGACAGTTTTACCTCTTCCTTACCAACTGGATGCCTTTTATTACTTTTCTTGTCTGATTTTTGTGGCTAAGACTTATAGTACTTTGCTGAGTAAAAATGTTGAGAGTGGGTATCTTTTTCTTGTTCCTGATCTTAGAGGAAAAGTTTTTAGCTTATCGTCATTTAGTAGGATATTAGCTGTGTTTGTCATGTGGCCTTTATTCTATTTAGGTATGTTCCCTGAAAACCCCTTTTGTTGAGAGTTTTTATCATCATGAGTAGTTGTTGAATTTTGTCAAATGCTTTTCCTGAATCTATTGATAGAATATAATTTTTTAAAAATTTTTATTTATTTATGATAGTCACACAGAGAGAGAGAGAGAGGCAGAGACACAGGCAGAGGGAGAAGCAGGCTCCAGGCACCGGGAACCCGACATGGGACTCGATCCTGGGTCTCCAGGATCATGCCCTGGGCCAAAGGCAGGCGCTAAACCGCTGCGCCACCCAGGGATCCCAATTTTTATAGTGAAAGGGATTAAAGGGGAAAGGAGAGAAAATGAGTGGGAAATATCAGTAAGGGTGACAGAACATGAGAGACTTCTAACTCTGGGAAACAAACAAGGGGTAATGGAAGGGGAGGTGGGCGGGGGGACAGGGTGACTGGTGACAGGCACTGAGGGGGGCACCTGAGAGAGAGAGAGGCAAAGACACAGGCAGAGGGAGAAGCAGGCTCCAAGCAGGGAACCTGACATGGGACACGATCCTGGGTCTCCAGGATCATGCCCTGGGCTAAAGGTGGTGCTAAACCACTGGGCCACCCAGGCTGCCCTCTTCTAGATTTATATCTCACTTGCTGGCTTATAATTTTTAATAGTCTATTATAATCCTTTGTATTTCTTTGGACTTGGTTGTAACTTCTCTTTTATTTCTAATGTTATTTGAGTCTGCTTGCTTTCTTGAGGAGTCTGGTTAAAAGTTGCCCAGTTTTCAAAGAACCAGGTCTTGGTTTCATTGATCTTTTCTGTAGTTTATTTATAGTCTCCATTTATTTCCACTCTGATCTTTATTATTTCCTTCCTTCTACTAGATTTTGGCTTTGTTTGTTCTTTTTCTAGTTCCTTTAGGTTACTAGGTTAGATTGTTTGAGATTTTTCTTGTTTCCTGAGGTAGGCCTGTATTGCTATAAATTTCCTTCTTAGAACTGCTTTTGCTGCATCTCAAAAGATTTTGAACCTCAAAGATTTTGTGTTCCATTTTCATTTGCCTCTAGGTATTTTTTGATTTCCTCTTTCATTTCTTCATTAACTCATCTTCCATATGTTTGTCTTTTTCCAGTTTTTTTCTTATAGTTTCATACTGTTGTGGTCAGAAAAAATGTTTGATGGGATTTCAGTCTTTTTAAATTTATGGAGACTTGTTTTATGGTTTAACATGTGATCTATCTTTGAGAATATTCCATACACTTTTGGAAAGAACGTGTATTCTGCTGTTCTGGATGGAATGTTCTGTATATATCTATTAAATCCACCTGGCCTAATGTGTTGTCCAAGGCCAATGTTTCTTTATTAATTTTCTGTCTGGATAACCTATTTTATTACCATCAGTTTCCCCCTTTATGTCTGTTAATATTTTTATATATTTAGGTGCTCCTATGTCGGAGCACTTAACAATTGTTATATCCCCTTGTTGGATTGATACTTTTATCATTATGTAATATCCTTATCTCATTACCTTCTTTGTTTTAAAGTCTATTTTGTCATATATATATATATATATATATATATATATATATATATACTGCTACCTCAGCTTTTTTCATTTCCATTTGCATGGACTATCTTTTTCGAACCCTTCAACTTCTAGTCTGTATATGTATTTGGGGCTGAAGTGAGTCTCTTATAGGCAGCATCTGAACAGGGTTTTTTGTTTTTTAATACGTTCAGTCACCCTCTATCCTTTGATTGGAGCATTTAAACCACTTAAAATACTTATTGAGAGGCATGTACTTAATGTCATTTTGTTTATTGTTTTCTGGGTATTTTTGTAGTTCTGTGTTCTGCCTTCTCTTGCTCTCTTACCTGTGACTGATGACTTTCTTTAGTGTGATGTTTTGATTACTTTCTCTTTATTTTTGTGTATCTATTCTAGGTTTTGGGTTTATGGTTTCTGTAAGGTTCACATATAACATCCTAAGTATATAAGTCTATTTTAAGTTAGTGGTTGCTAAAGTTCAAACATCTTACTTATACCCCTCTACATTTTATGTATATGATGTCCTATTGTACATCTTTTTATTTTGTAATTCTTTATACATAATTTTCATTGCTTTTTTCTTTTAACCTTTATACTAGTTTTATGATCTACTTCCTTTGTTATATATATATATGTTTTTACCAGTGAAATTTTCTTCTACTTACAGCCTTTGCTTTTCCACCTAAAGAGTTGTCTTTAGCATTTATTTTAAGGCCGGATTAGTGTTGAGTAACTCTTAATTTTTGTTTGGTAAACTATTCTTTGATTCTGAATGTTAACTGGATACAGTATTCTTGGTTGTGAGTTTTTTCCTTTCTACACTTTGAATCCATCATGTCACTTCCCTTCTGGCCTGCAAGTTTCTGCTGAAAAATCAGATGATAGCCTTATGGGGCTTCCTAAGTAACCTGTCTTTTCTCTTTTAAGGTTCTATCTATCTGAGCAGCCTGGGTAGCTCAGCGGTTTAGTGCTGCCTTCAGCCCAGGGTGTGATCCTGGAGACCCAGGATCATGTCCCACATCGGGCTCCCTGCATGGAGCCTGCTTCTCCCTCTGCCTGTGTCTCTGCCTCTCTCTCTCTGTTTCTCATGAATAAATAAAAATCTAAAAAAAAAAAAATTCTATCTTTGTAATTATTATGTGTCTTGTTGTGGACTTCCCTTGGTTCATCTTGTTTGTGGTTTCTGCTTCCTGTACTTGGATGTTTGTTTCCTTCCCCAGGTTAGGGAAGTTTTCTGCACCTTCTGCTTCCTCTTCTCCTTCTGGGACCCTTATAATGGGAATGTTAGCATATGTGCACATGCTGTAATTCCCTCTAGAGTATTTTTTCATTTTAGTTACTGTTTCTTTTTTTGTATTTTCTATTACTTTGTTGAGGTTCTGAGTTCATCCACTCTTCTCTCAAGTCTGGTGAGCATCTGGACTCTTTATCTGGACATTCTTAATTTTTGAACAAGAGTTCCCGTATTTTCATTTTACATGGGACCCCACATATTATGTTAGCTGGTTCTGGTTCTGATTACTTGCTATTTGTGTAGCAAATAGTACAGGCTCTATTAGCTTCACACTGCCCATTTTCTCATATGTGAAGAAGGGATCCTAAAATTACCCTCCTAGTGTGGTAATATTGAGGTTCAAATGAAAAACAGAATTAGGTTATTTGTGGGTGTCTTTGTAGCAGTTATACAGAAAGAAGTCCATATATTTCTGTACCTCTTATGGCTTATCTCAGGACTAAATGAAAAGAAAATGTTCCTCAAAAAGCTTCTGCTTATTTGGGCTATATCTATCAATATACTATATCAAAAACTGGAACTGAGAAAACATTAAACACAAGACCATGTAGGCACACATTATGATAGCCATCAGAGTGAGAATGAACAAGGCAAACAGTATCTTTGCATTATTATGAAAATAGTTTTTTTTTTTTTTTTTTTTTTTGTTTTAATAGTTTTGACCTTTGAAATCCCTGCCTCCTTCCCAATCAGCAGTCCTCAGATAGTACTTTGAGAATTGTTAATGGAATTAGCTTGCTTGCTAGGAGATTTAAAAAGGTGATAGATATATCTCCAAAGTGAGTAACATTAAATATTTGCACAAGAAACTGTTCTTCTGTGAGTGAACATCTAATCTGTAGTCTCATGAGACTGTAAAAAACCGTGCTTATGTTCCAAACTTCTTCTGTAGGCTCTGCTTAAACAATTTGACAGTAATGTTATAGATCTGCCTCTGAACAAAACTGTCTTGAATATAGGATGCTGTGAATAAAGCAGTTTGCCTTTAAGCTGTGCTTCTCCTCAAATAGAATCAGCTTACTTTTGAGTGTGGAATTTTATCCTTAGATCATTTATCTAGAAACTTCATCCATCTGGCACACAGCTGAGAACCCTAAAAGAAGGTGTTAAGAGATCTCTGTAAAGACCAAATACCAAATTTGTCCACTCAAAGTTCAACTCTTTGACTTAAATGCAAGCAGTCAGGCCTTCTCTTTTCTACTTTTGAGTAGGCAAAGACAGTAAACAAAATGTAAGGCACAAGGCTCTCTGGAGAAAGTTCATATTAAGGATATTGTACATATCCTTAATTTGCAGGTCAGTTTGAAGCACAGTAGCCACTACGTGTCAGGCACTGACTTCACCCAATGGAGACTGGGACAAATAAGTTACCTTTGCTGGTCTCAGCGATGTGGGGTAATAGTCCTGTGAACAAGTAGTTGCAATAGGATGTGCTACACAAGAACAGCATTGGTAAGAATGTGATGTTTGTTAGGGATTTTACATGATTACCTTTGGGATGAGTTAGGAACCGTTTCAAAGAGAGGGACTTTTAAAGTGTCTGTTGACCGAAAAAACCCTCAAAGGAAATAGTTTTTCCAGGGGCAAGGTGCCCTGCAGGAAATAATTCAATGAAGGACTGTTTTGACCAGATTGTAAAGGAATTTGGAAAGTGTACATCAATAAGACTCAGAGCCAGTTAGATGTGGAGGTGAGGGGGCATACCAAGAGGACTTTCCTATGTTTCTGGTTTGCACAACTCAGTGGCTGAGGCAGGCTGGGAAAATGAGGAGCTTGGTTTTAGATGTGCTAAATTTTGAGGTATTTGTAGGCTACCAGGAAGGGATATTTAGAAGTGCAAAAAGTAGGTAAGATGGAAACTGAAAACTAACTGGTGTTCAGAATATTGCACTACAGCTAGCAGCTGTTTAAAAATTTCAAATTTGCTTGAGTAATGTGGAAAAGTAATTTCTACAGAATTGCTTATCTCCCAAAGAGTGGATAAAGGAAGGAACACGTTTCTTCAGGTGGCTTTTAATCCAGCTCACTATGTGGGCATGTGCTGATCTAGTTCAGAATTAATTTGCTCTTTTCTTTTGTAGGCTTAAGAACAAGCTACATTTGATTAATTTCAGAGGTGACATATTCAGCATGTGGCATAAAATAATCACTGAATGAGACAATATACCCCCAAATTGAATATAGACAAATGAATCAAATAGTTCTTTTAAATAGTTTAACAAGTTGCTAGTTTTTTCTTTCTCACTTCCCTTACCATGAAATATAAGTTTAACCGCACTACTGAATTGAAGACAAAATGCCAGTAAAATCAGTCACAGAACTGGACAGCAGCATTAGAATTCAGTCTGAATTGGTAGAAGCTGGCAAAGCACAGAGGTATTTGAATAGCTAATACAGATTAGTGGGGAAAAAAACTCTAGAAGCAGTCCTAACTGTATACTATAACTGCATACCCCAAATTTTCGTAGAGCAGTAACAATTATTTTGATGCTGCCTATGCTATTTAAACACTGGGGCAGTTTTAATGTTTCTAGGCATCTTAGAGTATTTAACTAAAGCTAATCTTAATCTAATTAAGAGTCGGGTCAACATTTTGAAATAGTCGTTATTTCCTTAAAAAAGAACATAAAATTCTTTGGAAGCAGCCAACAATATGTCCATCTTCAAGTACAAGGGAACTGAGATTTGAGGTTACAGGTACTGAGTCAGTGTTCACTTCATGCAGCATTAGTTCAGAAAAAAATGAAAGACTTAACAATAAACTTTACTTTCAAATTGATTAATATCTATGCTTCCAAAGTAGTTGCTAATTTAATGAACATATGGATGCACTGAGAATTTGCTGACCAAAGGAGCTACCTTGGAAGTAAAACAAAAATGAGGTTATAGGGGGTGCCTGGGTAGCTCAGTTTGTTGAGCATCTGACTCTTGGTTGAAGTCATGGTCACAAGGTTATGGGATGGAGCCCCGAGTCAGGCTGTGCTCAGTGCAGAGTCTGCTTGAGATTCTTTTTCTCCCTCTGCTCTTCCCCTCACTCATGCATATGCCCTCTCAAATAAGTAAATCTTGGAAAAAAGAAAAATGAGGATCTATAATCAGTGCCATATTAGCTAAAGGCTTGTGAGATTCTAAGCAATCTGGGATTACACAACTGATTTATAGGTCAATCCCAGCCATGAAGTTTGTATTATATCGTCTAAATACCATAAAGTTTACCTATGATTCTTTCCCTCTTACTAGAGAGGAAGGTGTCTAGGTTTGAATACCATGTGGATGCTTAGAGGCAAATTATTCTCTGAGTCATTCTTTAAACTTCAAAACACATTGTAAACTCTAGATTAATCATTAATAGTAACTTTCTCGCTCCTAATCAATTAAACCATATTTAAAAAGTTTTTTCTTTAATAAGTGTTGGCTGAAATTCACTGTAAGGATTAAAAATAATTAATATAAATAGTTAATTAAATTCTCTGCTTACTTATTGTTTTTAAAACATAAAACCTCAGAAAGCTTGCCAAGTCTAGTTTTGTAGCTGGTATAGTGCTTTCACCTTTCTAGAACCTACCCTCCAGGAATATCTGGAGCCTTGGGAAGGTCTGACACATTAAAATGCAAACACATCTGCAATGGGCACCTATACACATTGGTAACACAGAAAGGCCACAAGCGAGAGAGTCTGTCTTCCCCTTCCACTCCCTTAGCAATTCAACAAGAAAAATATTTGAATTTTAAAATTAAGAAATAGATACATACTCATCATGAACAATGGTGGGGCCATCCCTTGTTAAGGCCTCTTCCTTGATGACATTGATAAGTTCAAAAGTACTGCTGATGGGGGCATCTGGGTTAGGCCATTTGGGACACTGGAAGTGCCGAACTTCTAGGACGTAGTCATCCTATAACCAATACAACAAGTCACAGCCCATCCTTTATTTCCTTATTCCTGTAATCTGGTGACTAGAACTCGCTCCTGAGAAAGTATGTATTAGAGATAACTGAAGAATGACAGACTGGGGCTGATAAAAAGAAAAATGCTAAATACTAGGGAGGAGTGCTTGTCCTTAAAAAATGACCAAGTCATGAT
This sequence comes from Canis lupus baileyi, assembly GCF_048164855.1. NCBI lineage: Eukaryota > Metazoa > Chordata > Mammalia > Carnivora > Canidae > Canis > Canis lupus. The sequence goes on from NC_132856.1 coordinate 30,382,455, forward strand.
GGTGGAATCCTGTTTTGTTCAGGGGACAATACAATCTTAAGTGACAATAAATTATAAGAGACTTAATATCCTATTCTGTCTTATCTATAAATTTAAAGGAAAAAAGACAAAGGGTTAGAGCATCTAAATTATTAATATAAGATAGCTTCTGTCTTTTCCACCCCATTTTCAAGATGTCATTTACTAAAAAAAAAGTCTATTATCTTCTGTAACACATTGCAAGCTTTACATTTCTGGTGGCAAAGAGAATATTGAGCTCTAGTATATTGTTTTCATAATTAGGTCAACAGACCTATTTGTATGCATGCTCAATAAGAGGAACTGTTACATTTCACCTACCCAGCTGGAAAAAGCAAATATTTGAAGGAAGGAAAAAGGGAAGTGTACATATTTAAAATTAAGTCATACTCAAATGCGTAGGCCTGTCTCGAGGGTGGCAAGTGACTTTATTATTACTTAGAAAGACGATGCGGGGCCCATGTATGGCTGTTAATGAGGAATGGAGGTTTAAGTTACCTGTGTAGCTTCAAGGATAAAGTCATGGATGATAATTTGTTCTTCATTAGAGAGGCACAGTCTGTCTTTGCTGATAAGGGTGACGGTAAAGGCCTCACAGTTCATGGATTCTTCTCGACTTGGCCAGTATACAAACTCATCTTCTGCCTATGGGAACCCCCCAAAGAAAAAAATTCCTCTGCAGTGCTGTCAAACATTTGCTTTTGAATTTTCTTGCAAATTGATATATCACGTGTGCTATCTCCCATACCTCCCGAGTCACCATCTAATCATGCCAAGTTCAGTGGTGATTCTAAAATATCCTTGATAATAACCATTTCCTAGCACTTTCCACCTAGGTCACTGTAGCAAACAAAATTGCTCCCTCTAGAGGTGATATATTAAAATTAAATGATCTAGAGCTGACCTTTTTTTTTTTTTTCTATGATAGATTACAGAATATTTCTCCACTGGAGTTAGTGTATTATTTCACAATTGCTTAAGCAACCAAGACATCCTAGTTTTTACTTCCTATGGATTATGAAAACAGTTCTACAGTTGATTATTAGCAGTTTGCCAAGGAGTTTCATCATTATTTAATTTTTACAATCTGCTAGTGAGGTAAGGCATTTTTATCATGTGTCCTACAGGGGAGGACATCAAGACTCAGAGAAGTCCATTAAGTTGTCTCAAATCACACTGCTACTAAATGGTAAACAGCAGAACCTGTCTAGAAAGAGGTTATGCATAAATAAGCTTATGTTGGCACGAAGTACAAAGTACTCTTTCAAAGAAAAGTTAATCTATCCATGTTAGGTTTCAAAAGGAGATTAACACAGAAAAAGTCTTTCAGCCTTGAATCAGGCAAGCTTTAAATGTTCATCTATTTTAGGATTAAAAATAAATATTCAGGCGTGGTACTTGAATTCCATCCCTGAAAACTGTAGAGGCCTAAGAAAAAGTTAAGGGGTACATAGGTTGGAGACTGTGATAAATACGATGATCAGAGTAAGACCCCTGACCTCCACTGCCATGTCTCTTTTTCTAAGCAGTTCAAATGGCACACTTTGCCTGGCATGTCTATATTTCTATGGGCATTTTCCTGAAAATGCTTAGATACTACTAGTGAAGTCAGAAATAATTCTGAATAATGTTCAAAACAAAGAAGGTTTTGTTTAATCTTACATTGTTGCATCAGAAATGAGCCAACAGTCCAATAAGACTTATCACCCTTTCAAGTTTCAATATAGCTTATTGCCAAGTACATTTTTATTTTTAAAGCTCAGCATAAGGGGAAACAGATTAGCAATTGGGTTTAGTCTATACAAAAGAAGTCTGTAACTGTCAGGGGTTTTAATACATTTTGTCCAAGGAAATGGAAGTCAGACCCTTTTAACATATTAAAAATGTAAGGCAATAATGAATAGAGCCTATAAATTTAATCAATACGCAGAGATTAATAAGCATAGTATTTAGGATTGGATGTGATCCTGAATAAACTGATCTAGGCCTTAAATTCCGTATCTGAAAAGTGAGAATAACATTATGTACCTCTAAGAAATTTGTAAATTATCAAATTGGCCTGACTGGCAAAGGAATTTTAATAAAAATGGAAGAAAGGCAAAAAAAAAAACCCTAAAAACAAAAACACCCTCAAAAAACCCTTCTGAATACAGATAGCAAACTAGGGAATAACAGATTATCTTCAAAGACTATGAAAAATACATGCTGCTCCTTAATTCAGCAAGAGCTCTGGTCTCGTGGTTATTCTGCTTACAAATATATATGTAGAGTAAAGATGCTTGTATCTATAAAAGTGCTTTCTGAGCTCAGAACCAGTGACTTGGGGCTAGTCACAGAATCATGGTCTTGTAAAGTTATAACAGTGATAAATAAGAAAGCAAATAAAAAGAATCTACATTTTTAGGAAAACGATGCATTCACAAATCTTTCGACCCCGGAGCTGGGGATACAGACATGCAGGGTTGTAGCCAGGTCTCCCTTAGCCCAGGACATGGAAGTGATTTGTTCCAGGGCAGTTCACTGTCCTCACTGTCTGTGGAACATGTACGGACTCAGGTGGTCCAACCTCCCCACTACAAATGAGCCTGTGGGTAGATACTTTTGGTGACTGTCCTGTGTTAAGTGACAATAACAAAATACTGACTCATCCAACAAATGAACGTTTTAACAACCCTAAATGCCTCCAATTTCCACATGCCAAACAGAATAGACCCCTATTGCCAGCTAATTTGAAAATTTACACTCCAGTTTTTAGCTAAGATTCTCAATTTTGTTGCCATTCTATCATACAGAAGCAGTCTTGGTATTCTGAAGCTGGAGCAAAATGCGACAAAGTGAAGAAGTTCCTACTGACTGGGCACACAGTCAAATGCATGTCATCAAGACTAGGGGTTCAATCACAGGCTGTTCTTTCTTGATTAAAAAATTCACTAATCTGATACTTCTAGAAGCAGCTCCTCATTGTTTTTTTCTTTTTATTTTGTGGGCTTACATGTCCACGTAATAACTTCTGAACACTCAACTAATTCTGAAACTTAAGCTTATCTTGATAAATTCATTCACCATTCTTTTATATAGTCTTGAGACCACAGCAGGGAAGGACTCAAGGGAGGAGAGAAAGGGACTGTAGCTGTCAAGGTCTTAGAAGCACCTTTAAATTGGAACAAAATAGTTTTTCTGTATCTCCTTCCCTGTAATGGATCTACTTTGCCTATAAAATGGGGGAGAAATAATGATACTTAATTAGCACTTTTGATATAAATTTTTGGGGAGGGTAGGAAAACCCTTCTATGACGTGCAGTGGGACAAACAGCATAGCAAAGGGATTAAAAGACAGGTCACTCAAGTTCAAATCCTGCCTCCAGTTATTTGTGTATGTATTTAGGCAAGTTACTTCCCTCAATTTTCTTAGGGGTTCCATGAGATAACAGTACCTGTGTTATAAAGGGGTAGAGAGGACTAAAGCATCTTAATACATGTAAACACGGTTACGTACTCAAATGTTAGCTGCTATTTTGTTTTTCACATGTGACATACAGCAACTGAGAGGTCACATTTAGGTCATATTAATGAGGATACTAAAAGGACCTGTTCCAAAACCTTCTACTGCCCTGCCATGTATAGCATCAGAGAATCAACTAATGGAACTGACAGGGACAGTAACTGTTAAGAATACAAAAGGAATCTGTTCATACCTGAAGATGAGAGAAGTCTAGATGCCCTCCCTAGCACATACAGACAGTGGAGCCCTGTGCTGAGGTATCAAAATGATTTATGCTTATGGCCTCACAGGCTCATTAATATATAGCAGATGTGCTTTGCTTACCAAGCTCTGGTTGTCTGGCAGCATGACAATGATCTGTGCATTATGATCCCAAATCATTCGCCAGAAATCTTTCGTAGTATGTGGCAGAGGATGCTGGGTTATAATAAATTCATTGCTCCTATAATAGCCCTTCAGTTAGGAAGATGGAAAATCAGCAGTTACAAACATTTTATTCTGACATCGTGGTAGTAAAATATGTTCATGAAATAAGACAGCATTGTTTTGACCACACTAAAACAATTGAAAAAGGCAGTCAGTACATTTGGCTATTTTTTAGATGTATATGTTAACACGTGTAGATAATTTTCTTTCCACGTACAATTCCCTTCTAGTTACCCCTGCTGTTTTTACTTAACAGCAATTTCTGCATTTATTCAAACACTAGATGGGTGAAATTAACAATGAAATTAATTCCTTAGCACACAGTTTTCTTAAAGTATTTTTGTACCCCCACCGGTAAGAAGTCTTTTGTTAGAGGTCACCAGATATAGAAATCTAATTTTTATACTACATATCGAGAAATTATTTGAAAAATGAAATCAGCCACATAGGTGGTTATCTGCTCTTTAGCACCTTTTAGTTTAATTGAATTTATTTATAATTAACTGTTGACTCTCACCATGATATAAGAAGCATTAATGTAATCTGTTCCTTTCATTCCAGGCAACGGTGCGAGACCCACTCGAGCACGCTCAGCTATCATATGGAAAACAACAAAAACACCACATTTGCCTTATTAGAACCAATACTGCTTTCTGAGATTCACTTGGTGAGTAATCTACTTCCCTGGCTCCTCTTTCATTTTAAAACTTACCTATATTTTTTAACTAAGCTAAAGCGTCAGCTAAGGCAGAATGTAAATGGAATTCTACTGCACATTCCCAGAAGGATAGAGGCGTTAGAGGAATAAAATCTTACTGTGAGAGGGGTTTTCACAGCAAATCACGAAGAGAACACTCTGTGCAGAGATGACAGAGGATTTCAGATAATTTTTGGCCCTGGTTTGATATTCTTACAATTATACCAACACATTGTACTTCTGCTCTTTTGCCATTCCCTTATCCATATTTTTCATATGTTTAGGAAACAATGGCCTTTGTCAGTAGAGATAATCTCTCCAATGACCACCAATGCTTGTGTCTGTAGCACACCCACCGTATCCTCTGCTGGGTCCTGAGTTATTTATACAAAGGTCCCCACCCACCCACAGTGCCTTGATCTCAATAGCCAAAATAATGTAATAATGCATTCCAGTTGTACAGATTAACCTGAGACTCTCAAGTTTTCTGGGAGTATTAGTGCCACAGTGATAATGGCTTTACTTTTTTTTTTTTTTTTTTAGTTCAAATGTAGAAGTACCATAATTCTTGCATTTTGAGGTGAACGGAAGCTAGACTTCATGTCACACTGATGCAGCAATTTGCTGGCACTGACAGGCACCCTTCCTAGTTTGATCAAACTGCCTTAATTTTCCTGGCATAACTATTCCCCTTGGTAGTAGCTGCCTCTTTACATAATACATTAAATTCAATGGAAAAATACTAACACACTCAACCACCAAGTCAAACTGATTTTAAGATCTTACATGGCACAACTGAAGAGTTTCGGTTCTTTTCTTTGTTACACTCTTTCTGAGCACTAAAGCATTCCACATACTTGGCATTACATTGTGTAACCAGCTGAAAGAAAAGCAACATTTTAGCTTTCATTCAAAGGTGTATCTGTGGACATATTAGCTACCCTTATTGTGATAATCATTGTGTAATATATGCAAGCATCAAGTCTTTACTTTCTACACCTTAAATTTATACAATGTTATATAACAGTTACATCTCAGTAAACCTGGGAAACAAGAGGACAGAGTTATAATTGATAGCATTTGCTTGATGATATGGCAAAAAAAGGCTATCAATAATCGGATTTCTGGGGCACCTGGGTGCCTCATTCAGTTAAGCATCTGCCTTTGGCTCAGGTCATGATCCCAGGGTCCTGTGACTGAGTCCCACACTGGGCTCCCTGGTCAGCAAGAAGTCTGCTCCTCCCTCTGCTTGTACTCTATTGTGTGTGCTTTCTCTCTCTCTCTCTCTCCTAAATAAACAAACAAACAATCTTCCCCAAAAATCGGATTAGTGAAGAGCAAAAACATTTTTCTATCCTGAAGAATATACTTTTGTGTTTCAGTAGTGGTCACATATATGCTTGTCCTATTTCTACTATCAGGCCATAGGCTTCTGGTAACAGGTTCAATGTGGGCAGTAGGTATTTATTGAATTGATCTGGATTTTTGGGTTGAAAATGTCACACTTTTGGAATCGGTCTTCTGTAATTTCTCACAGGCATGAGATTCAGGTGGGTCTATACTAGAAAAAACTGTTTTATGATCCTAAGAGCTAATCCTGTTTCTTGAACTTAACTTCCTAGATTCTCAGGACATTTCTGTTGAACTAAACTAACATTGTTCTAATGTCATGATAAGTAGACCAGTAGTTGGTTACTCTTCCTGTTCTTACGTAGCTTGGTGGAACACTATGGTCAATCTTCTGGCGTTTTTTTTAGGGGTAAGGGTCCATCTTAACATAAGGAAATGACCTCCAAATGCTTCCATTCTACTGTCCAGGGTCCTGGGTGTAGTTTTCAAGTTTTTAATTTTCATTTTTTCTTTCTACTTAAGTTCTTGAAGTGGTTAGTACCTACAAAAGAACCAATTACCTAGTTTCCAGTGGAATGAAGAGATCTCTTTAAAGAAATTCATCAAAGTATGTGGAAACAAATATTGCAGAAATAAAAGAGGTAGGACTTAAAAAAAATTAAGTACCATAATTTCTTAAGAATTAATTTTAAACATTTAAAATGAGATTCAATGTCCTCATTATTAATTACCTCAAATGGTTTTTCTAATAGTTAGGATGCTAGGAAAAGAGAGCTAGAAACTTAAGATTGTTATGGAATGAAAAATAGATTCCACTCCATTTGCTTGGCAGTCTCATGTATTTAAATGATGGTTTTAGAATCTACAGCAAGTTTTTCCATGAAAACTACAACTGCACAGATTCACCTCATTCTTTTTATCTTGATACAAAATGAAAAATTACGTGTAGAATAACACAAAAAAATTTAAAAGACTAATGAGAGACTAATAAGAAAGTACTTAGTAATTAGAGGGACAGTGCTTAAAAGTAGAATAAAAGATTGCACTCTTAATGATCTTAATTGCTCTAATGTCCTTATAATCTTTTTTTTTTTGTCTTTCCCTCAGTTAATTACATATTAACCTTAACTGCCTTTAAACTTCTTCATGCCCTTATCCAAGCAAAGGAAGAATCCTTTGAGAGAGTTAACTTCTCTCTAGTATGCCTTAAGCATCTCTTTTTTAGTTTAAAATTATCTGATAGTCTTTCAAATAGCTTATTTGTTGACATACCATCCTAAAAATAAATCATTCTTAAGGGTAAGATAAGTTAGTTCAGACAAAATACAGAGGATTTTTTTTTTTTAGACTAGAGTGACTGACTCAAAGTATTAGATCACTGTGGCCTGGAGCTGCCGATATTTACCTTCAGATTAAGCCATTAGTTGCTTAGAAGGAAATATAACACTGTGCTGTCTACTTGGATCCCAACAATTCATACTCAGGTTGAAACTTTATTCTTTTTCCATTACATCTGACAAATACAAATGGTAATCCCTTCTAGTCTGTACATTCATGCCAAAAAGGTATGACCCCCAAACTCAAGCCATTTCTTTACTTCTTGCCTTTTGACCAAGGAAGTTTATTTAGACCACTACCTTGAATTGTTTCTCCAGCCGTGTCTTTCCTCCTACTCCTGGTATAAGGATGCTGTTAACATAGCTATGCAGCTGATTAGAAGATACTTCAGTCTCCTTTCCTAGAATGGCTTCCAACAAGGCATCATGGATGAAAATGTACTGCTCCTAAAAGGGACAACAGTATGGGAGAGCTGGTAAGGGGCAGCCACGTCTATCCAAGGCATGTAGTTGACCTCAGATCAACTCTTCATACAGGGACCTCCCCGTGAACTCCTTCAAGCATTTATAGCTAGGTGGCTCACTCCAACACTTACTTATTTATTCCTCATAACTTATTTCTGTATCATGCCCAAAATAATAGGTTCAATGTAGCAAGCAGTGGAGAAATGTATTTAATGAAGGCTTTCAGAACCATGCTACTTTTCAGGCCAGATAGCATGTTTAATTCCCCATAGCATCAAACACAGCTTTAGATACAGCTATATCTGCCTCCTAAGTGTTGGTGTAGTTACTGAGAAATCACATATAAGATCCACACAGAAATGGAAAACTGTGAGTCAGAGGATAGTCTCACGGTCAGGATAGCTTCCAGTTCAAACCTGTAAATTCCTTTGAGCCCTAGGAGAATGAATTTTCTCCCCAGTACCATTCAGCTTTCTTTTAAAGCACATGCTAGGGACACCTGGATGGCTCAGCGGTTTGGCACCTGCCTTCGGCCCAGGGCGTGATCCTGGAGACCCGGGATCAAGTCCCACCACTGGGCTCCCTGCATGGAGCCTGCTTCTCCCTCTGCCTGTGTCTCTGCCTCTCTCTCTATGTCTCTCCCTCTCTCTCTGTGTCTCTCATGAATAAGTAAATAAATAAAATCTTAAAAAAATAAATAAAGCACATGCTAGAATCTCTTGAAAGCACCTGCAACCACTCCTCACCTCAGTCTGGACGAGGTAGTTACGCTGTGTCCTGATATGCTTCAGGAATCCCAGGACGTTAACTGTGCTTTTGTCTTTTATCTGTTGCAGCATGCTGTCTATTACAATGTAGGTGCCTGTCCTGCCCACACCAGCGCTGGAAGAAAGGAAGACACTCAGCTGCTACCTCTTGCTCTATTGTGTCCAGCATTAACTGTGGACTGGAAAAATTACCATCTAAATATCGAGTGGGCTTAGAAATACCCTTGTTCAAGTTTAGATAACCTAAGAGAGCTGACACAGGTTATTCATTGTGGATGGCATCCAAAAACTTTATTAGGACATTTTCCACCCTCACGAGTCTTGATGGGGAACAAAGCCTTTTATAAATACCTTTTATAAATACCACAGGAGCTGGAGTAAAATGTTGCACATGTATTTCCTTTTTCAGCCTTGCTTGCTGCTCAAGCCACTGACACGAAGGTCAGAGAGCAGTCCTTCCTGGCAGAGCCATCCCCACACCAGAACCCTGCCTGCTGAGACCCCAGGTAGGAAGTCTGTATCCTTGACATCTATGTTTGTGGCTGGCTACCCAACTCTCTGTGATTCTAGGAGCTCCCTTTCTGTGCTTTCAATAAACCCCCTTTCTGCACACCTCCCTAGTCTGTTGAGTAGCAGAAAGTTCTTCTCAAGGGGTGCCTTCCTTTAGTCAGCCCGGTATGGAATCAGAATGGCACACCTGCAAAATCTGGCCTCTTTTATTCACATTTCCTCATTTCTGTTAAAGCAACAACACAACAGTCAGGAAGATGGGAGTTCTGCAGTACTAACAAGGCGCTTTTGTCAGAATCCCCCAGTAGGTTCCCCCATCTCACACAACTACTCCATCGATATAGCTCAGCTCTCTGACAGACTTTCATGTTCATTTTTTAGCGATTCCTTAATGGGCTAGCAAAATAATGTAGTTTTCATGGGGTTTTAAACAGGAGTCGGGTCCCAACATCTGCCACGGACTTGCTTTGTGATCGCATGTTATGAACTGCAGCCCAGAAGAAATGCTTAGAAAATGCCACACAGCTCTGCAACATAACCTCATGGAAGAGGCAGTATCTATTTGAACACCAAAGTTAAAAAAAAGCCAAAAATGCAATTATAAATGAAACATCATAAAAGTATTTCTAAACTACCTACTAAAGTTGTGTAAGGTAGTTAAAAAAGGAAAAAAGTCATTATTGAAGGCTTTCCCAGTGCTTTGAAAAAGGTCTTTTTCAGAGAATATATCAACTAAAAACTTAAAAATGTTTTCACTCCTACAATAAATTTTATTTAGAGGACCCCTACAGAAAAGCCATAAACAAAATCTCAAACTCTTTAGTGTAGAAAGCTCTGAACTTGTGTTTTAAATTCAGATTTCTAGGTAAGAGAAGCAACTTAAAGAATCCCTGTAAACAATGGGGATTTTATTAATACTAGATGTCACAAAAATTGGAGATTCATCCTCTAAGAGAAGATTTTGTTTTAACCTCAAATAGCAGAACCCTCATAGATTGTACCAGTCCCAGTTTTCAGTGGAAGACTCAGTTTCTAAATCAGACATAGCAGGGCCCCAGCAGGCCCATCCTCCATGTGTGCCCACTCCACATGTTGAATCCCAGGCACAAGAGAGAAAAAGAAGGGTGCTGGCCCCACCTGCAGTGCACCAGCACAGGGCCCATTTCGGGCGTCCGGGCTGCCGAGGACCTCCTCACAAAGGTCAGGACCGGGAGGGCATACTCAGGGACTCCCATGTCAGGCCACTGAGTGTAGTGATACTGGATCACTACCCGTTCATTCTGACGACCCTTGGGATTTCCCTTCTGACCCTAGGAAAAAGGTGAAAAAAAGAGGTCTTTAAGCAGATGGTGGGCATTCTGGATAAAAGTAATGTCAGGATATAGGAAACACAGCCTTCCATTTCCTGTGCTCTAACTACTGTTCCTGAGCCAGGTACTTTCCCCTTGGCGGCTGTCCCCTGCCCTAAGTGGAGACACTACCTAGATGGGGAGTATCAGGCATCTAGGAGAGAAAATGGTTTAAGACTACATCAGGAATGAACAGTTCATACCAGTTTTTTTTGGATGTGGAAGCATCTCAAGAACTTTGTAATCTGCCTAGACAGCCTCAATTCTGACTTTCTGCCCCAGCCTCAGAGGCTGTGCAGTCCTCTGCTTTCATCTGATGTCATCTGACGGTGGGCCATTCAGGAGCCTGAGTGAGTGCTGGTGGCTGCTGTACATTCTCCAGGAAGTGATTCTCAATCTCCAGAGTCAATAATAAATTTACCTGTCACTTTCATAAATGAATTTTTCAAAGTAGTTTTCTTGAAGTGGCTGAGCTTTTTTACATTTTAACTACTTTGGATGAAAAATTTCCCCAAACAGGTAACTTGCTATTGTATGTTTTTCTTATAACCAATAAACTTATAAAGTCTGAAAATTAATATTTTTTTGATGACTCAAGGTCATTAATCAGTCAACACTGGAGCAAGTGAGGTGTTTGGCCTTGTGCTTCAGAAGCTTGATGGCTTTGATTTCTGAAATCTTCTGTTAACTTTCATTTCCCTATTTCTTCCTCTTTTTCAGTTACTTTCTCCTGTTGCACTGACTACCTAAAGTTCCTATTTGACTTTCGTCCTCCGACTTTAGTGGGTTTGTAAAATAAAAGTGGGAGATGTTAAATACTTAAAGGGTTTCCATGAGCAATGGGCTTTGTAAATATAAGCTGCTTATTGGTTAGTTTAAGCCAGCTAACATCTCTATTAGAACACATAAATACAGTGCTACCTGACTTTTCTATACTTCTGCCATTCTAGGAAAGGACTACACATAGAAAAGACTGTTAGTCTTGGATCACTGATGGGTTTCGGAGCCAATGAAATTGTCTGTAAAACTTTGAATAAATGTGAATGTGCATTCTTCTGGGAAGTGGGAGGGCTTTAGTTTGATCACATTCTCAAAGATGTACAAGACTAAAAAAAAAATTACTCCCATTGCTACAACCAACCACCATTCTTAAGTCTCTATAGAGCAATTACTTTACATTTTCTTAATGAACATCTACTTAGAGTTCCTAGTAATGCTGTAATGATCCATGAATCTTGATGGAACAGCAGATTTTGAACAAAAGAAATCGAGATATCTTGAAAGCATTTTCATCAGGTGTGGAAATCAGATGTTAACAATCGTATAGTAAAGGGTTATGTTGAGTCATCTTAGGAAACACTAGACAAAAACAAGTTAAAGAGGTTTCTTAACTTGCATTGACCACTTGTGTGCATTGTGTGTATTTCTAAAGGGGAATACATGTTATGTAGTATTCATTTTCCATACTTATTAAATAGCAGAATCTCATTTTTGCAAGCATCTTGCATGGTCAGCATTCCTTGGAACACACATTGGGAAAATAATGCTTTAAAACTGTCAGAAGTTTGCTATTGGAAAGCTAAATCAACAAACAGATGCTGTTCTCATTGCTGGTCACCAAAACCTAGGAGTACTTTTCTTTCTTTCTTTTTCTTTTCTTTCTTCTTTTTTTTTTTTAAATGAAGCCTTCATGAGGAGATTAAAGCATTTAATCAGGCCAGTTAAATTCTATTATGTGCTTTGCCAGCATCTTTCACAGCATACATTGATGTCAATCAAATGGGTTGTGAAAAAATGTTTTTTAAAAATACTTTTTTAAAGCCAAGTTGGTTCTGAGAATTGGCCTTGGTTGTACAGTAATTTTCATACAAGTTTAGAGAGAAATGCCCCGGCAGCCCACCCATATTCCTTCAGTACCTTTTTAACTTTTGCATTTCTGACTGAAAAACGGCGAACGGTGTAGCAGGCATGTACTTTTGTGCTCTTCAGTGTGACAATAATGTTTCCATACTCCTCACTATTCTCTGTTGGCCAATACTGATCACATTTTCGCTGCAAAGAGGAAAACGTTGTCAGTTCCAACTGCAATTTATGCCACAATTGTACTGTTGGTCATGTGATTCCCAGCGTCTTTAAAACAGGTAATGTCATTATGTAGCTGAACTGAAAAAGGAACATAGGGGCTCAATGGCTGAGCGGTTGACATACCTCTGAAGAGGTTAACCTTGGGACAAGTTTGGGCAAGATCATTTAAGCAATGGACCTAGTATCATAACCATCTTTCAAAAGAATGTACTTAGAAAGAAACCTATATTAGGCTGGTAAGAAATATGGTTGACTATGTTAGGAGGTTTGTGTTGCCTCCAGAGTTGCAAGAGAGTCTCCTAACAGTGAAAATCTTCATTTTACAAAACTTGGGTCACCAAAGGTGAGACGGGGACTCCACAGTCAAGGTGAAGATGTAGTAATTCTGAGTAATGAACTTGAGACTTAGCATCTATTCCAGCCTAAATTCGCATCATGTAACATAAACTCCTGGGCAGCCCTGGTGGCTCAGTGGTTTAAGCGCTGCCTTCAGTCCAGGGCGTGATCCTGTAGACCCGGGATCAAGTCCCACATCAGGCTCCCTGCATGGAGCCTGCTTCTCCCTCTGCCTGTGTCTCTGCCTCTCTCTCTCTCTGTGTCTCTCATGAATAAATAAATAAAATCTTAAAAAAAAAAAAAACTCCTAATCTAGTGACTTCTAAAATATTAATCATCTTAAAAGAAAAGGTTCTCATAATGATGGTCAAGGTGTTTCAACAGTGTTTCCGTCACCCCCACCACTATCAGTAGTTCCCCCACTACACTGTGTTTCTTCAAACTTCCCTGTTTGTTGTGCTTTCTATTTCTTAGAAGGTCCTTCTGTAACTCCTCTTCTCTCATTGTTCACATCTCACCTCACATATTAGCTCCTTTACAAAATCTTAGTCCTAGAGGATGCATCTATCCCTTCTATGGCATTATACTCTATTCTCTATACTCTATTCACTCCTCTTGCCACATTTAATTCCCTCTTGCTCAGCTATTTCCCATCAGACCACAAGCAAGATATGGGCAAGAGAGGATGCTTTTCATCTCCTTAACGCTCTATACCTCGTCAAGTTCCTACCCTACACCAGGTGCTTCATAAATAGTTTTTGAATGAAGGTACATGATTAAGATATTAAGCCAAGATGCTCTTACTCTTCCTTTTTCCACCAGGTTCGTAATCATGATAATGATTCCAGTGTTTTGTTCCCAAATCATCCTCCAGAAATCTTCGAATGTAGACTTTAAAGGTCCCTGGGTGGCGATATAGGCTTTTGCTTTGTTGTAACCCTTCAAAGATGACACAGCACAAAGTAAGATCAAAGCAGTATCACAGACCTGTTAATAATTCAAGTGCCTTCTCTATTGAATAGGCTGTGTTTTTAGTAAAAGCTCCGTGCAGTATTAAAACACGTTCAACAGTCTCTGTAGCACTCTTTAATTATCAGAAACAGGTTTATAAAAACATTTCTGACTTACATCAACATAGTTTGCATTAATGTAGTCGCTGTGCTTAGAGTCTTTTCCTGGTAAAGGTCTTAACTTCACCCTACTGTGATCATCTATAGAGGATAAAAAAACAAAAACAAAAACAAAATGTGTAATTCAAAAGCTACCAGCATTCTAAAGCAGAAACCAAGGCAAATAGGTAATGTGGCATCTCCCAGACTGCCCCAAGAAAACTTTAGTCAGAACGCAACTAAAAATTCAAGGATACAGCATTGAAGCCCAACTTAAAAACACAGGAACATTTCTATTTCTACATCATGCTCTGACCTGCGAGTGCCCAAAAAATGCAAACTAAAATCCTTATTAGTTCAGGTAAAATGATTTCAAGTTGTAACCCTCCAAAATGTCCCTGTCCTGGATTTTAAAACTAAGACCTCTGATTACCCATGGCCCTGTCCCTTTTCCATTAATACAAATATAAAAAGGTGATTGTTATATGAGGTCCAGAACATCATCTATTTGTTGAACATCTATTTTCAGGAGTTTCCTTTGCTAAATTCAGTCAGGTTCTCTTGGAGTGGCAGGGAATCTAAGTAAGTGAGAGAAAGTAATCTCATTGTAGGAATCTGATCAATGATCAGATTTTAGGATCCACTTAACCTCCCTCAGCTTATGAACACAAAAGGGAGAATGGGATACATGCCTCTTGTTGCCCAGCAAAGTAAGCTTAAGTTTTTAGGGCAGCAAATGAAATAAAAAGAAGTGAAGGTCCTAATTTTATTTTTTCTAGCTAGGAACAGAATGAGCTAAGGTAAATTTACATTTCTGGTTATAATCATAAAAGGCTAGTTCAAGGAGACCAGTGAGTGGTTTAGCCTAGACATTAATGACCTCAAACTATTTATCAAGCACTTTTTGAAAGCCCTCTCCACTCTCATGACTGTCAATTGCTTTTGTTGTTCTGACAAACTCAGACTACACTTATTATGCAGAAGGGCTGCTTGCTAGAAATAGGTTCTAAATGACAATCCCCCCCCCCACCAATTTATCTGAATATAAACTGCTATGCTTTAGCTCAGCTATATTATCTTTCAGACTGACAAATAAGAATACATATTCTTCAAGTTGCAAAATTCATATTTAATCTAAAAGGTAAGAGCCTCTCTAAAATAGATCAATACAAGAGGTGGTACAGTAGCATCCACATATACTTGAAAGTTGTAATGGCTCTATGAGAAAAAGCTGTTCATACGTTTTGTTTTGTGCACAGTAAGTTTACTTGTTTCATGACAGTCCCATCCCATTTTTTGCTATACTAAGCCCGTAACATAGGGGCAAATCAAGTGACTGGTGATATACTCAGATTCTGACCAGGCGTCACGAACACCAGAATCCAAATTTCTGAACTTAGAAAAATAAAATTGCATCTAAATTGAATTTGTGAAGATGAAACCATAAACTGTATCAAACAGTGTAGAACACTGTATCAAACCATGATGGTACACTTTCCAGGTAACATCATGACCTTTGGGCATATCATGCAGATGCTGCTTTGGGTTTTCTCCCTCTTTTTTGCCACATACTTTCAGCCAAGCACTAAAGTCACCAGAATAATAAGGGTTGCCATAGTGGAGATAATGATACATGTGGATATACTCAAGGAACACCTGTGTATATATCCTTGCTTGACTTACATGGTTAGAAATGAGATTTATATATATATATATATATATATATATATATATATATATATATATGTATATACACACACACACACACACAATCTTACAATCTTGGCAAGGTGAGCCTCAACTGGGTAGGCCAACAAATACTGTCAGAGTCCATCCATTCAAAGACTAGAGAGAAGAGCAAAATTTGACTCTTCGCTGGTTCTCTTTGTTACCTCCTCATTCTCTTACATAAGTAGAACCAATACTCTTATTCAAAAATGACTTATGTTTCTTGTAAAACTTTATCTATAGAGTTAGAAGTAAAACTATATTAGTAGATGGTATTACTTTATATAGATATTCTAAGGAATTCACAAAAAAAAATGAGTTCAGCTAAGGTTGTAGGATTCATGATCAATGTTAGGAAAGATCCTAAAATTAAGTAAACAATTCCACTTATCATAGCATCAAAACTAATAAAATACTTAAATTCAACAAAAGAGGGACACCTGGGTGGCTCAGTGGTTGAGCATCTGCTTTTGCCTCAGAGCATGAAACCAGTCCCAGGATAAGTCCCACACTGGGCTCCCTATGGGGAGCCTGCTCCTCCCTCTGCCTACGTCTCTTCCTCTCTTTCTGTGCCTCTCATGAATAAATAAATAAATAAAATCTTTTAAATATAATTCAACAAAAGAAGTGTTAGACAATGCAAACTATAAAATATCCTTGAAAGAAAAGATGACCTCAATGAATGGAAGACATCCCATCTTCATGGATGGAAGGCAGTACTATTAAGATTAATCCACAGATTCAGTGCAATGCCTATCAAAATCCCAGCTACATCTTTTGCAGTAATAGAAAAGTTGATCCTAAAATCGGTATGGAAACACAAAGGACCCAGAATAACCAAAACAATCTTGAAAAAGAACAAAGTTGGAGCATTCACAGTTTCCAAATTCAAAAAATACTACAAAGCTATAGTCTGTCATAAAGACAAAATGGTACCGGCCTAAGGATAGATATATAGATCAATGCAAGAGAACAGAGAATCTAGAAATAAACCCTTACATTTATGGTAAATTGATTTCCAGTAAGGGCACTAAGGCAATTCAGTGGAGGAAAAAAGAGTCTTTCTACAAATAGTGCTAGGACAACTGGCTATCAACATGCAAAAGAATAAACTTACACCCTACCTCACATACATAAGAGTTATTTTGATAAAAGACCTAAATGTAAGAGCTAAAATCATAAAACTCTTTGGTAGAAACAAAGTTGTAAATCTTATGATCTTGGATTAGGCAGTGGTTTTTTTATATAAGACACCAAAAGCACAGACAACACAAGAAAAATAGTATTTCACCAAAATTAAAATAATTTTTGCTTCAAAGGACACCAATAAGAAAGTGAAAAGACAGTGCACAGAATGGGAGAAAATATTCTGCTGTTTATCTATATAAGGGATTCGTATGCAGGATGTATAAAGAATTCCTACCACTCAGCAACAAGACAAATAATCTCACTTAAAAATGGACAAAGGATCTCAATAGCTATTTCCCCAAAGAAGATCTACAAATGTCCAATAAATACATGAAAAGATGCTCAACACACTGGGTATTATTTAAGACTGATGAATCACTGAATTCTACCTCTGAAACTAAGAATAAACTATATGTTAATTAATTGAATTTAAATAAAAAATAGAGATGCTCAATATCACTAATCATTAGGGAAATGCAAATTAAAATGACAATGAGATACCACTTCACACCATTAGCATAGCTATTTTATATCTCTCTCTATATAAGTAACAAGTGTTGATGAGAATATGGACACTGGAACTCTCATATATTCCTGGTGGGAATGTAAAATGGTATAGCCACTTTGCAAAACACTATGGCAGTTCTTCAAAATGTTAAACATAGAATTACCATATGACCTAGCTATTCTATTCCTAACTATATATCCAAGAGAATTGAAAATATATGTCTGCACAAATGTTCAAAGCAGCATTATTCATAATAGCCAAAAAGTAGAAACAACCCAAATGTCCATCAAATGATGAATGAATAAACACAATGTGGCACATCCATACCGTGGAGTATTTTTCAGTCATAAAAAGGAGTGAAGTACCAATCTAAGCTACAACATGGATGAATCTTGAAAACATCCTGCTAAGTGGAAGAAACCCAGACACAAAAGGCCATATAGTCTATGATTCCAATTAAGTGAAGCATCCGGAATGGGCAAATATACAGAAACAGAAAGTGGGTAAGTGGTTTCTAGGGGTTAGGGAAAAAGAGGAATTGTGAACGACTGTTAATGGGTATGGGGTTTCTTGTTGGGGTGCTAAAAGGGTTCTAAAATTAGATAGTGGTGATGGTCGTACAACTGCGAATATATACTAAGAACCACTGAAATTCAGTTTATATTTAAATTCCCATTTAAATATAAATTAACTTTAAATGGGTGAATTTCATATGGTATGTGATTTTTTATCTTGCTAAAGCATTATAAAAAGCTTTATCTACAGTAGTGTTCGAATTTAAATGGTTCAGTTGAATGCACTATAAAATCTTATGGAATGTGTTCCTTACCCGAGTGCATGTTACCCATAAACATGTGTGCCCCTGCCTTTAATATCAAAGCATATATTATCTGCCAGTGACCCAAACCTCAATGTCTATGAGAAGTAGCATTGTAGCCACAGAAGTATGCCTATGCTCCTTGGGTTTTCCCACAAGGCTCTGTAAGAAGAGTGCTTATTTGTTTGCATCTCTTGTGCCAGAATACTCCTGACCTTGGAAATATGGTAGAAAGGACTAAGCACATGGGCCACAAGGACTGGTGGCTCTATCACTTGAGGTAGAGACCACTTAAGGTTATTACCTAGTCTTAGAAATTCAGCTTATTAAGAAAAAAGAAAGAAAGAAATTCAGCTTATTGATTCAATTTTCAGCATTCCTACTTATGTTTAAAAACTTGGCTCTCCCTGCTTAAAAATAATGTCAAGAGAGCCACAGGACATTCAAACTTTGGTTCCCAGCATCTGGTATGAAATCACTTCATGTGAGAACCGTGAAGCTCAGAACATTTCTTTCAATCACCTTTTCTTAAGCTGAGATCTGACAGCTTAATGACAGACTTAGGGAGTAGTAAATGCCTCCCCACCCATCCACTCTTGAAGATGGGCTAATGAGAGGTTAACTGGCAAGTGTCATTCTCTTCTGGCATCTTGATTCTGATTGCTTGGCTTTCAGCTTATCCCCAGCATGAAGATTTAATTTCCTCACAGTTGAAGATAGCTTAAAATTTATTACTTACATGCTAAAATGTTGATGTATCTGTTTTTGTGCTTGTTATCTGGATGATTGGAATGTTCTGCAGTGATGTTCATATCAGCCGTACAGCGTTGGACTTCCTGGTGAAAAAAAAAATCAAGATTTCAAAGATTTTAGACACTTTTCAATGTTTAGCAAGGGTGAAGGAAGAAAAGAACTATATATCCAAAGGCATGAAGTACTCACTACTCCCTAGCCACAGCCACCATTACCTCCCCAAACTTAACTTCAGACATAACTGACAAATTCATAACAAACGTATTAAGGATGTGAAGAAGATAAAAGGATTTATTTTTTCACTAATTCATCAATCTACTGCATTCCAGATTGTGACCTAGGCGTGGGGATTATGAAACATTATCTCTCGTTGAATATGTCACAGTCTGATGGGGGAGGAAAACCAGTCAAAAGATAAGGACAGTCAAATGTGATTAATAGGAAAGAGGCCTCAAGAAACTATAGTGGGAACACAGAGGAAGGCTTCAGGCAGATCAGTCACCTGAGTCTTAAAGGATAAGCAAGAAGAATTTTCCAGAAGTATAAGCTCCATCATCATTTGCAATATGCTTATAGACCACATAGCTTGTTTTATAGTGATCAGAGTGCAACGTGATTATATTCTGTTCTGAAGTGATGCTAATATATTAGCCCAGTGACCTGTCCTAAGTGGCTCAAATATATATAGATTTGATGAATTATTTGCGAACTCTATTTAAATTATCTATCTTTAGAAAAACAGCAGTGGAAGAGGCAACTCTTCTGCTCCCTTTGCCACGAATGTAAACATCATCCATTAGTGTAATATAAGGTTGCTGTAAAGTCGATTTTTCTACAGTGTCTGGTTCAAACCCAAGAAAGTACTGGCGTTAACTAATAAGGGACGTCATTAGCAGTGCACAGCTGCTACAAGAGCAGGAGCCAGTGACAGAAAATTATCAGGAGAAACATTTTACATGTAACAGATGTAACAGAGTTTAGGTGCATGCAGACGTTTTCTTCACAAAGGAGATACATAGCAGTTACGGGTGTTTTTCATAGTATTTACATTAGGCATAATGAAAACAAAGAACTGGCTGTCTTTTATAGTCACAAACTACTTCCCAGTGAGGTGTCCCTCTCTTCTCTCTAGAGAGGAACTAACTCACCATGATCAAACAATTTGAAGTCTAAAAACAAAGAGTCACTACCTATTCAAAGAGGCCATACTCATGAACTCCCGATTCTTCGAAGCTGTATATTTAATTTTTCATAATTGTAGACCTTCCCAGTGGTCCATTAAAAAAAAGTCCACAGATATTAATTCAACATACCTCTTGGGGAAAAGTGTGTCTCATGACAATTCTTACATTTACTAAATGTGATAAACTCTATTTTCTCTTCTAAAATGGTTTATAAACAGGGCACCTGGGTAGCTCAGTGGTTGATCGTCTGCCTTTCACTCAGGTCGTGATCCCGGAGTCCTGGGATCGAGTTCTGCATTGGGCTCCCTGTGGGGAGCCTGCTTCTCCCCCTGCCTATGTCTCTGCATCTCTCTCTCTCTGTCTCTCATGAATAAATAAATAAAATCTTTAAAAAGTGGGGGGCACTTAAGGCTGCTCTTGGTTCTTTTTTCTAAAATGAGATAGAGGGTAGACACAAAGTGAAGAGTCTGATTATCTTTAACATCTCCAAAAATATAAGCATGCAAGGTATGCTCAAAGTATTTGGGGGTACTGACCTTTTAGAATAGCCTTGAACGCCCAAGGCATAATACTCATTTGAATAGTTTCAGGGGCAGAAAACCTTTGAAAATGGATTTGTATTCTGGAAGACATTAATTCAATCTATACATAAATTCCTGAAATAAGTTGACATCCTTTTGTTTCTGGGTTTTGAAGGTCATACTTTTGGCATGGGCTGGGTTGCTATAACATCTTGTGTTAAGAGATTATAGCTTTACCTACTTTAGTTTGATAGTCACTCGGTTTATTGATTTTTTTTTTTCCATTGTATGGATCTGACCACCCTAGCTATGGACTGAGCTCGGGCCTCTATTATAATATAATGCAATTGACCAAGACTGCTTGGGAGCAGCTGTCTGCACTGTTTAGAGCAGTCATTCAATATGGCCAATCAAACTCTTTGTTATCTAAAACCCTGGGTCTGATCCGTTGCCTCTATTTCACTTTTCCAATTATGTGAATGACAGAAAACAAAGAATAGCCATAAATAATGTTAAATCTGATTTTATTAGAACCCGAGGGGTTTGCCTAAGGCCTTCTGATTTTGTCTTGTGGATAATAATGTCCATCTGTAATTCCTTGCAGAACTGTTTGGCTCATTTAGATGCTGATAATATCATCTGATCCTGGAGTGGCTTTTCTCCATCAGAACCGACATTTCAAAGTTAATGTGATTTTAATAGGTGTTAAAACCCTTTGAAGGGACACTGGCTGATGGAGTGTATATAGCAAAGTTACCTATTTGGCACTCTGATCAATAGTTTAAGATGTAAGCTTGTTTGTATCGTCCTGTCCATAAAACAGAGCTGGAACTCTCAGAATGAATATTCGGAGTCTCGATAGACACAGAATCACAGATGAGAGCCAAGTGAAAACAAGAGATTTAAAAATCAAGAAAAACTTAACAAAATAACCACAAGTCGATATATTCAGATTTCTTGGGAGACAGGCTAAATCACCTGCTGCCTGGAGTCAATGATGTGAGAAGCAAAAGGCATGTGGAGACATACTGTCCTACTATTCTGTGGCTCGATGTGAAATCATGATTGAATAAAAATACATCTGGAAATCTTTCAGATTACTCAGTGTCACAAAGGAAGCTGACAAGAACACACCAGGACCAGGCGACCAAGTGATAGATTGAGTATATGGAGCATTCTTGATGTAGGAGTTCAGGCAGCCTACAGTTGTGTTAAGGGGAACGTGCTACCAAAGATGATCAGTTTAGGTCATCGCTATGGCTTGGTGCTTGCCTTGTGTCTGACGCAGCAGCACTGGCCCTCGCTGGGTACTGGTGACATGCCATCTTCCTGATTCTGCTCAGGCTACAAACCACTCTCACACCCAATTTCCTCATATGCCGCTTTGACTTCATTATTCTCTTCCTCAGAAAGCTCTGGATAGAACCCAGATTCCTTAGGCAGGCTTTCAAGGTCCCATCCTATCTTCCACCAGCTCCCTTCCCATTCTCAGTTTTACCTCTGCACCCTTTGAAAAGACCACAGAAATTCCTGCACCAGGTCTATAAAGTTATTTGTGAGATTTGGCTCTCTCTCTCTCTCTCTCTCTCTCTCTCTCTCTCTCTCTCTCTTCACTCTTCATAAAAACCCCAACTATGGTTTTCTTCATGCTAAGGATTAAAAATTTTTAAGACATTTCAGACCCTAAGTGGCATTTTGTCACAAGGACTCAGAGTCCTTTTCTTCCATCTTGAAGGCTGCAGTCTCATGCAGCATGACCCTTGTCTGGCGACGTCCTATTGTGTATCACTGGCAACGCTGAAACACTGCATCTCACATAAAATGATTGTGGCCACTGATCCCTCGAGCACATGGGCTCAGGTGGACAAAGCTTTGTTCTCCTGATTTAAGATGAACAACTGGCCCAAATTTAGCTCAGCTGGAGTTAATTGTAAGCGAGGCGATTCCCCCAAAGGATCTCTTCAAGGGGTATTGGACCTCTGGCCTCATCTCTTCACTCAGCCTTCCAGCTAGCTAGTGATGCTTCTGACCCCTGCCTATTAATTCTGTTGACCCACATAGCCTCAGACTCTCTCCTTTTGAAAGCTAATGCTAGCACTGTGCCCTTGGAAGCTTCCTGGGTGAGAACTGTGGAGGCCAAGGAAGAGTGACGTTGAAATCAGCTCAGGTAGCCAAGGGAATACAGTCATAGAATGCCATCCTGAGACAAGTATTGATGTTATTTCCAGGGACTGCAAAATATGCTAGAGGTATGATATTGCCAGCTCTTAACAGTCTCCAAAATTTATCTGACAAGGACAAAACACTTGCTGCACCACCTCTAGACAAAGACTCAAAATTACCAGCGAATCATTTTTTTCATTCTCCTCCAAGCAACAAAGTTCTGAAAATATGACAGCTATTTACCAATTTTTTTTCTCTTCCATCCAAGATTTTAAAATAAGATGGCACAAATAGAAATTCTGGTGAAATAGTAAAAAATTATAGAAGCTTTTCTTCTTGGCCCTCCTCCAGAACTTTCTATCAGTATTAGCATTTTTTTTTTGCTTTGTCCACTCCGGTCTCCACACCCACCAGATTGAACTCCTTGAGGGCAAGGTCTCAAATTCAACTCTGTACTTTGTATTATGTCCACAGAATAACAGGTATTCCATAACTGTCAGATGAACTGTTTTTATCTCTTAATACCCAAACATCAATTGTTAAATAGTATTTATAATTTCAAGATTAGTTCTTTAACTAACTTTAAGCCTCTATTCAGATGTTGTATAAGATTATTATAAGTCAGATTCTCAACCCTCTGGAATGCAAACATCACGTAATGTGCTCCAGTACTTTTAGTGGGGTCGGGGGCTCTTTATTTTGGTTTTTTCCTCTCCCCAGCCCCCCGCCTTTTTTTTTTTCTTTTTGTGCCCAAGGTAATTGTTGGCTTGTCTGCTGCATGATCAGTGTTAAGACAATCATTGGTAATCTTGGGTTTGTTTGTTTGTTTGTTTGTTTTTATTCTGACTCTGGATCACTACAGGACACTATTTTAATGAGAGTCTGGAGGGCTTTGAGGTTAAACATGTGGGCTTGAGTCTGATGGCCTAGTCTTAAAACCTAACTTCTGCCTTTTCAAAACTGAGCCACCCCGAGCCTCAGTTTTCCCATGGAGGAAGTTTCCTCATCTGTAAAACAGAGACTATAGAATAGCAACCCCCCCATGGGGGTAGTTCTGGGGAACAAATGAAATAATCCAGGTGCAGTGCTAAATAAATGCTGGCCTCTGTTATTTCACTTTAAAAGATCTGGAAATCTGGGGCTGACTTTACTATTCTACCATAATGAGGATTCTGTTTTGTTTTTCTTTTACTTTTTCAAAAAATATTTTTGTTATTTTTAAGTCATCTCTACACTCAACCTGGGGCTCAAACCTATAGCCCCAAGATCAAGAGTCTCATGCTCCATTGGACAGAGGTGGTCAGGTGCCCCAGTTTTTTCTTTAAATCGCACACACAAAAAATCTCCTGACCTTCTCTTATACCTATAACTAAACTACCATGTTTATAAAACAGACTTAATAATTTCTTAAATACCCTGTTACCAGTTGTCCTTTTTAGCAGAGCTGCCAAAGAGGAATCCTACTACTGTTCTAAAATACTTTGAAATCTCCTTCAATTAGTATTTTAAGGATTTGTTCTGTCTCATTCTTCCCTTTATGTTGCTGCCTTATTGTTCTTTTCAGAAGAAAGGATAGTGTTCCTATTCTGAATAACTCAGATTTTAAGCCTCAAACCAGGAGGGAACTGTGAAATGACAACCACAGACAAGGCATCCCTTGCCCCTGGCCTCTTGAGCCCCTCCCTTCACTACCAGCTAAATAAGACTTAAGTTATAAAGTTCAATATAGGAGACAAAAGCTTCTAGCCACAGTTTTTTTTTTTTTTTAAGGATAGAAATAGGGTGCAAATGCCCAGAATTTGTTAACAGGCTTGATTTTGATGTAGCAAAGCCCATTTTAAGTCAGATCGAGTTTATAGAGGTGTAGCTGATTATTTTGAATAATTAAATGGTGTCAAAACCAGCTGTGATGAATAGCACCGGGGACTCAAATCATAAATAATTGAGAAACTGGAGTTGCATTTGGTCATCCTGATCAAATTCTGCTCTCCAGAGGATAAATGTTTGTCCTGAATACCATCAACATTGTTAAATGCCTCAATATTCTTGCTCAGTCATCCAGCCAACAGTCAATTGAACTAAATCACTTCAACAGCACACACATTTGCTGTCCTCATGAATACAAAACGTTTGACTTTAAACCATGTTCTTTGTAGCTGAATAGGCACCTTTTTTGGGGAAGCATCTAATAGCCGCATTAAATACTGGATATGTTTTTATTTGTTCCATGATACACAGGACTTTGCTGAATAAACCAGAGGGTCCCTTCTCTCTACCACCTTTGTTTTGGTTTTGCTCAGAAAAACAAACAAAACACTAAGAGAAAGACCTTATTTAAAACCAGTTGTCAATGTAATTGCCTTTATGATGGCCTTTGGGGACTATGAATTTGCACAGAGACAGGGGCTTTGGGTCCTGTGTTTCTCAGTGTGCTGTCTTCCCATGACATCGTTTAATCCCCGAAACCAGTTTTGTGAAAAGAGGTGGCCAGTTTAGCATCACCATCATCATCATTTCCATTTTAAAGGAAGAATGAGACAGAAAGAAACCGACTCACCCACAAAGCTAGAAGACAGCTGAGCTGCCATGAAAACTTGGCCTCCTCGGCACAACTCTTGCTGCCAGAGATGTGCCTTAGTTAAGCGCCTCAGTGAAGAAAAGGGCAGTCTGTTTAATAGCTCCTCATTGACACCCTGTCACTGCTGAACTGGCACAGAACCCAGAGCTGGCAGGGCGGTGCGCGCCGCGCTCTACCTTGTTCCCTACACAACAGTTCTTAAAATCACAAGGCTCTGTTAACCCAAATCCTTCTCTCCAAGGATTAATAATCATGAAAACCACCACCAACCTTTCCAGGGGCTTCACAGTTAACCTGGCACTCTCAAAGACGTTCATCATCCACTTTTCCCAACTTTGGGATGTCAGTGACATTAGCATCATTTCTAAAAATGAGGAAACTGGGCAATCAGAGAGGAAGTGACTGGTCCAAGGACGAGGAAGCACACTGCCTCTCGTGGAGCCAGCTCCTCAGACTGCAAATCTGCTGTCTCCTCTACACCTCGGGAAGCCCAGAAATACGAGCCCTACCCCTTGGCATGAGGACCATTGTCCCAGTTATAGGATGACGATGAAGACAACTTGAGGACTTGCCTCTTTCCCACCACTAAGTCTGTTCTTTTGTAGAAGCATATGCTCAGGACATAGGCAACCAACAACTCCTTCTTACCTAGTCTTTTGGGAGAAAAGAATGCCTGTCTGAATTCTAAGTGTAAAGAAAAAAAAACAAACAATCTCCACTTTTCTCAGTATTGTTTTGCTATGCTTGAATGAATTCATTTCAAGTTTATAAAAATCCTTCTAAAATAAGAGGCTTCTAGAAATTTCCAGTTTTGAAACATACCTCAAAATCCTCGGAGAACCCATGCTGGTTATTAGAATAGAGCTCACCAATGTGTTTAACAAACTGTTTGACAGGAATGGCTTCCATGTCATCTGTGGGAATAAAATGATATTCAGAGTCACACAGAATAGACTTTGATAAAACAAGTCACACTGGTTTATTAAAGACAAACATTTGGTTTTTGTGAAGAGTGATATAATTTTATCACCTGAAGTAGATGTCCTCAAGAAAAGTTTCAGGATGTATTTTACATTTTTCTTTCTTTCTTTCTTTCTTTCTTTCTTTCTTTCTTTTTCTTTCTTTCTTTCTATTTTACATTTCTGTCTTAGTATGATTTTGAATGTCTAGAAGCTGGGTTAAATACAGGGTTTTTCTTTTTTAAGTATGTAGGGAATTATTCTTTTTTTTAAATCTTCAAGGCAATTTACACAGTTAAATTACCACATTATACTCTTAACTGAAAGTCTGAGCCTTACTAACGGCACCTATTTGTCAAGAAATTTTATCACAACCTAAGGTTTTTTAAAAATTGCTCTTCAGTGGGGTCCAGCTTAAACTTGGTGCTATTAAATTCTATTTCCAGTCTCTGAAATCTAAGCACTCTTTATACACAATTACAGATAGATGCCATTGTACCAGCTGGCTTTGGGTACAATGCCATCTATGTTTAAGTGTTCAAAATTTTAGTTCAAGACAGCTGTGTCTACATGATGCCAAATAATCAGTTTGACTGAATTAACTGGATTTTTTTGGGTGTTGACAGACTAGGTATAGATTCGGGAATACTCCACATTCCAATTTATTGTAGTGTTGTCACTTCAAAAGGACATTTTCAGTTCATGAGCCCAAAGTATGTTTTAAGCTGATTTATCCAGATCTAGTCTGATACTTGAGTACTGGCCATAAAACTGCCACACCCCACTAACTGGAGCTCCCCAACCTCTTTCCCTCGACCCTCCCCCGCAAATATTTCCTTTTAAAAATACTCTGCTGAATTTGAGATAAACAACAGACATGACATTTACTTTATTCAGAGTGAAAGATCTTTGGCAAACGCACAAACATCTAAACTGCCACAGATGCTTTTCTTAGCAAAGGGTATGAAGATCTGTATGTGTAAATGAGGTCCTACTTTGGCAAGAATGTTATAGATCCAGGCCTGACAATCTGATTTCTCTTCATCTGGTGACAGTTAACATTGACTATGTCATTCCTTCTCTACTTTCTTTCGAGAGAGCAAAGCTCTAGGGTGGCTTTTTGCATCTATTGACATTTTCAAACTTGAATCATTCTTAAGCGGAAAATAGCATCTCTTATATTTTGTTTAAGGAAGGTGACTTATATGTTCATAATCCAAATTGCTTAGCACAGAAATGTTGCTTATCAAATAGGTGGTGCTCCGTAAGTACAAATTCTTTCTGTGTGAACAATTAAAGACCTAATCATTTTAATAGGCCACCTTATGAAAAAAATTGCCAAGTTATTTACAAATATTTCAGGATTGAAGATGTTCATGAATATGCAATCATTTTGCACGCCCAAGAAATCTATAGCTCCCATAATGATGTAACCAGCATTAACAAAGTAAGCGGAGCCAAAACGTTTCCCCAGAATATTGAGCAGAATGCACAGTTCAAGAAAAATTTCCAAAATTATCTGATCAACTTCACTTAAAATGTTTAGAAGTAAGCAAATTCTACAATAAAGATCAAGTGGCAAAGAAATGATTTGAAGTTGAGATAAGGGTTAATATGTACAAAATTGGAATCTTGGAAAGATTAACCCAAAGAAACTCATCTTTGGACAAGAGGCAAAATGAGTGAGATGGGACACAACCTACCCCTGTAAATTCTAGTATACAGACTGCAGCGTTTCCTTCCAACTTTCTTAGAAACCAAAGACAACACTGTTTGCAAGGGGGACATCATTAATAGCACAATAGGCCGAGGGCAACATTTATCCCATGATAACTTAGGATTTTAGAATTCCAATAAATTTATGGTGTACACAGACTCTAGTTCAAAGTAAGAAAACATGTCAGCTTTAAAGGTATTTTACTCTGCAAAGTCAAAAATCAAGAAAGGCAAAAAACACGGCATTTTAACAGTCAAAGCCCACCTCAAGTCATTAAAAAAATGTTTTCAGGGTAACAATTTATATTTATATTTTTATATTTTTATATTTTCCTGCCAAGCACTCAAGTATAATATCCAAGCTAATGCCATACATGCCCAGAAATCAGTCTGCCTGCTATCCCCTTGCAGAAAAAATCCAGCAAAGCTCAGTATGATAATCATGGAAATATATGACTCACTAGTCTCTCCAATTAGCTTCTTTATCCAAGGAAGTCTAACCACACCCCCCTGGGTTTCCAGGCACCACCAGTAACGTCATAAAACTACCAGACGGGCAGACACGCAGACGCAGACACACGCGTGCACACACACACACACACACACACACACACACGGTACTGACCACCACCAGCTACCCAGAAAACACATTGTCTTTCAATTAAGATAAATAAAGCTGAAAGGTAACATATCTTTTTTCTCAATATTAAGATGAATATAAGGCTATGACTAATTAGAAGTCCTAATAGTTATCCTCTTTATAGTTTTTCTATTAAATTTCTCTCAACATGAGCCAGATAATTATAAAATTACTGTAACTAGCAGAAGGCCAAGCAATTAGGACAGCATTGTAGACCTGATCCTCTCAGTTTTTATCTGGAAAGACCCTGTGGTGTTAGAGGACAACCATCTGAAAGATGTTATTTCATCTACATATATGTTTCATTAATGAATACAGAGACCATTAGTAGCACTAACCACAGACCAGGCACTTTCTATGCCCTTTAGATGGATTAACATGTACTTTAATCCTCCCCATAACCCTGAGAGATAGGTACTATTTTCTTACTCATCTCACAGTTGAGAAAATAAGCTCAGAAAGATGAACTGAAGGCTGGAATACGACAGGAGCTGGCCACAGACCCAGGGTCAAGAGAGAATGGCTGTGGTCTGGGGCACAGTGAATAGGAAACCACTGGATGTGGCATTTATTGAGCACCCAGGACTCAACCAGACATTAAGGAGATGGTCTCTGCCCATGGCACATTTGTGTTGGAGAAGCAATGGACTTCAGCAAGAGTGAGCAAAAACAGGGTGTAATTACATGGTGAAGACTCCAAGTGTCATAAAAAGGATGGATTTGATGACTCAGGTGAGAATAAACGTTACTGATGTAGTGTTGATGAAGGAAAGAAATATGAGCTCGAAAAAATGGGAAAAGGTTTTCACTAACTACAGGTTAGATGGGAGATGGTTATGATATAATGAAACGGTCTCAAGAGATAATCAGTAGAATCAAAGAGAATACCATTTATTAAGCCTTTACTGGTCACCAGAGACTATGCTTAATGGTTTCCCTACATTTAGCTTCACCAGAACTAGGTAAAAGGGGACATTGTTCTCCTCACATTACACACAAGGTAATGGAGGCAACATGTCCAAAGTGACCAATAACTCAGCAAGCAGAGCTGAGATCTGAATCGTGGTGTACTGAACACGAAGCTTGTGCTCCTCCACACTGTGGGACACGATTTGTCTTCATTCTCCAGGCACAATTTCCAGGAAGAATAAGGAATTACAGAGTATCTCGGGTTAATTAAACAGAGTATCCTGGATACAATGTTCCTTTTTAATTTTGTGCCAATATTTTTAGTTATAGAATTTTCAGATACCCAAGATTTAAATTAGGTAACAATGAGAGTCCTGCTGTTATCATGAAATCACCACACTATAAGATGTTTGGTATAGTCAGTTGAGAATCAGCACCTTAAGAGTGAGACTGTTATTTGATATAATTATTGACACTTGGTTCCAAGATTTCAGCCTTTGATAATTGGAATTAAACTTCACATATAAAAGAGGCCTTTTATTTTTGGCAATCCACAACAAAACATCCTTCTGTACTACTTCTGATGAAGTCTGAAATTAGTCTCTGGTTTGTAGGTACTCAGAGGCGCATTCTGAGAGGGGCAACATTTACTAAGAAGAAAGTACCAAAGATGATGGATTCCATGGAGGTAAAAAAAGAGCTCAAGATTATTGACGCTCAGTAATACACTGTCTCTGTCTGTTGTAATTTGGAGCCGGTGGAGGGAAATCACCCCTATATCAGTCTATGGTTCTGACCTACTCGCATGTGCTCACTTTGCTTTCCCTTCCTCTTCAGGAGGAACAGATAAACAAAAAGGGAAAAAGTTCACTTTCTTGTCTTTTTTGATATTAGAAAGAAAAAGTCAGCAGCCGAAGCTGTTCTTGAATATCAACCATAGGGAGGTGCTGCAGAGGGCTCAGCTCGTTATGCAGCTCCATGGCAGGGTCTTCAGCCTCTCACTCAGTAAAATTGTCTAGTTGTCATTCATATCAGTTACCAATGGCAGAAAGTGTCCTATATACCAGGCACTTAGGGGCAGTAGTGTAAGTGGAAAAGCTAGAGCCGTATGGTCTGGTGGTATGACTTCACCTCTCTGTGATGTCCTCTTCTCATCTGTAAAATGGAAGTGATAACTTTTCATAGAGAGTTATGGAAAGTAAACAGATGACCTAAGTACTTATAAAAGCTCTTGGCATTTAGAAAATGCTTGATAACTAGGATTTATTGTATGGTGCCAACTGCTTTACATGTGTGGCCATATGATTTGGGGTTGTGATTACCCATTTTTTACATGGGGAGACTGGCTAAAAGAGACCAAAGAGCTTGACTAAGGTCCACCATCCTTGTCAAGTGGTGGAGCCAGGGTGACCCCAAAGCCTCTTGTCTTCCACCTTATTTAACCTCTCTCTAGACCTTAAATTGAACATACATGGTTAGAAAGGGCAGAAAACCACAATAATGCTTCTTAAAGAAACTTTCTGACTTAAAGGGAATGAAGTGATACACGCTGGCCTTAAGCCAATAAGCTTCAGTCAACATGGAAACTTCACACTGGTATCCTGGTCACCCTGATGATGCCAGGTTAAAAAAAAAAAAAAAAAGTGTTGTAGGGTTTACCTTCCTGCCAAGATACTTAGTGCTGGGGTTGATTTGCTTAAAGTCCATTTAAGAAAACATCCATACCAGCGGGGTACCATTACCATTCCTGAGTGCCTTAAGTCGCCCACTCTACCACCAATCTTTGTGAAGTGCACTTAACCAGTAGCAGTTCCCACAACCTATGCCAAATCCCAACCAATTCTGACTAATGGCAGGGGGAACCTATAAGGCCTCAGCACAGTCCCCGAGTCAAATCTCTCCTGCTCAGACCTGAGCCCTGCTCCCCCAAGTCCCACACCTGGTCTGTTTACCACCCCTCCAGTGGACAGACCTGGATTTCAGGAACTCCGTTCTTTCTTGTCTACCTGCTCAGCTCCCAGAGGCCAAGTTCAGGCCTCTCTCTGCACTTGGTAATACCTCTGTGTCCACTTAGGATGATAAAGCAAACAATGAATTAAAAGAACATTATTGAGCTTCTAGTTTCCAAGTTAGGGCACGACAAATAGATTTTTGTTTAAACCAGACTCTTTGGATGCAAGGAGTGTTGTAGAGATTGGAACATTTTATTTCCTGCCATAAAAGAAATCTCTTTTCATTTATGACACAATGAAGTCAATAAAGAAAAGGCTTCATTATAGTCAAAAGACCAATGAATCTCCTTTGGAGATAATCTCTGTATAAATAAAATATGCCAACAAGGTTGGTTTAATCCCAAGGGTTTTAAACATGCAGTTTAAAACCCCTTTATATGCTGGCACCCTGCTGAAGCCAGTGACCTTCAAATTATTAAGATGTATTTTAACTGCTGGAAAGGCATGAATCATTTCTGGATTTCCAAGCTACTGGTTAGCAGCAACAATTTGTTTTGTAACACTCTTATTAGCAAGTTAGATTCTCTAATTTCCACAAAAAAGCATTTCTAAGGACATTTGTCCCTGATAATATGCACATTTAGAAAAGCCCTTACAACATACTCTATAATCAGGTTAATTTCGTGAGCTAAGTTTTCATTTTAAAAAGCTGTAATTTAACCAAAGTCTTAGAGAATACTATAATGCAATGAAAATAGTCTGTAGATAACATATGTACATAATGCTTTAGTAACTGCAATGTAAATATTATTGAAGCTTGTCCTTTAAAATGAGTATCTCCAAATTGGAAACTCTAGATTTTTAAAAGTACTTGCAGATGTTAAGAATAATATGGATCTTAAAGGAACTGTGTGATCACTTCAGTATCTTAAAAATGTTGTAGAAGTATTACTTAGAAAGCATTATGAGGGGACTGACTGTTAAGTTACTGCATTCAATTATGCTTTAGCCTCCCAGATAACAGTGGAGAACCCATAACCAGGGTTTTGAAAAACTTTTAGTGAAAAATATTAAGAGTCAAAGCCCCTTTCATTCTCCTGCACAAGACAGATTTCAGCTTACCTGGAAAATCAACCAACCAACTAACCACTGTTCGCATATATGGAACAGGCACTATAATTCCATATTTTCTTGATGAAAGAAGTGATGTCACTTTTATAGTGATTGGAACCTAATTTTAAAAGCACTTCTTTAATTTCTTTCATGCTGGATAAATCCTGTTGCGTTAGAAGAGTTCTTTCTAATGTGGCTAACCAACCCTAGCCACCATATTCACAGCCTCTAGCATTTCCACATTTTCCCTAATATAGGTGAGATCAGGAAAAAAAAAAGTTCATTCTGATAAGACTGTCTTTGCTATGTTAAATCAGGAGAACATACTGAAGATTCTAAACTCCTAATTTTCAATTCAGTTAGTAAAGTTAATAATTTAGAATTCCTCAAAAATTCCATAAATGGCTATCTCTAAGGGGCAAGTGATTAGCAAAGCTCTCCTTATCCATTTGCCTATTTAGTAAAGTTAATAACTCAGAATTCCTCAAAAATTCTATAAATGGCTATCTCTAAGGGACTAGTGATTAGCAAAGCTCTCCTTAACCATTTGCCTATCTTATAACACTTTTTAAAAAGTGAGTGTAACTTACTGATTCCACTTATGCTTTGGGATTTAAAATCAGAGCTTTGTAAGAACTTTAACCACAGCAGAATCATGCAAAAGCTCTACGCATTTATAAATTTCTCCCTAAGTCATTTAAATCACACAGGCCTATTTTTGCACAGGGAATGGAAGTATAGGTAGGTGGAGAGTCTTTTTCTTAGAATTTAAAAGAATAAAAAGGACTAGGGAACAAAAGCAGAGGTAAGTTTTTGATATGGAAGAAACTTCAACAAAAGAATAATTAAACTATGCAGAGGGCTGTAAAAGAATTCAGCGGAGAGGCAAAGGGTCAGTGCTGGTAGAAGAAGATCATCACCAAGAACTCAGAAAAAAACTAAAGGAGATCTTCACATGTATTTGAAATGCTTTGATTTAATGAATTAATATCCAAGCGATGAGGAGCTTCAAGTCTTGAGATATACCAGAACTGTCAGAATAGCATGCCAAGGGTGGCAGAGCCATTTCGAATCATCTGTGCTTCGAAGCCACACAGAATTCCAGTGCTAGCTCAACCCTTTACATCACCTTGGTTGAATTAATAGAGTCTCTGAGCCTCAGTTTCTGCAGCTGTAAGAAGAGGACATCGACCCCACCTATCTCTACAGGATTGTAGAGAAAATAAACCATGTAGTCAGTAAATGCTCAATGCATATTGCATGATAAGGTTTTCTGAAAACAAAAGTAAATGTGAAGGAAGATCTAGGAACAGGGCTTATTACATAGTCTAGCAATGACCCAGAAAGCTCTATTTTATAACAGTTTGGTGCCTGAATTTTCGATCTTACCCTGTTGCCCACATACATTTTTTAATCAGTATAATGGTTCAGTTTACTATAGTGGTTGTCTGGAAATGTCGTTTTTTAAACCATCAGTTATAGGAAATAAGTAGTTCAAGTGATAAAAGTTGATATAACGGAGGCCCAGTAGTCCTGTTATTAGGTTTTGAATAAGGATAAAATATAACTGAGGTCTAGCAGGGCAGAACAAGCAATCCATATGAGCCCTGTAAATATCCTTTTATTTTTGGAAATAAGAATAGTGAGATAATTCCTCGGGTAAAACGTTCAGAAGAATCCCAAGGAGGTCTCCACTAACGAAAAGTTGTGTTGAAAGCTTTACTAGAGTGAAAATAACTCACAAATTTATTAAAGGTTGTGTTTTTCTTATATTGAATTTCTTATTCGTGACATAGTTGGATGCTAATAACCAGAAGAAACCATAAGAATAAAGAGAACAGTGGGTTGTTAAAGTGCATCATAAATTATAAAATACTTTACAAATGTGACTATTAAACAGGTCAGTGGGGATTTTGTTTCAGAAAAAGGAAAGAATGTGATTAAATGGAAAAATCTTTAAAGAAGGGTCTTGTAGAGTAACTCTTTCCCAGCTAAGGGTGAACTGAGTTGGTTTGTCTTGGCATGCCCCCCATGAAGGTGTGCTGTCTGTGAAAGCAGAGAAAGAGTGGCCTCACTTTTGGTTTCTCCAGGTCCTTTACCATCATGCTGCACTGTGGAATCTAAATTACTTCATTCTTACAGATGTGTTCCAAATAAACACCATGGATTTCTCAGTCGGTGGAGAATTTGAAGCAATTTTCTTTCCATGTGCTTATACTACCAGGGAGTAGGAATTAGAAAAAACGCACATTTAAAAGAAATGCTTTTGGGATGTGAGTACAGTAACCCCTTCATCTGGGGGTTTTAGTTACCTGCAGTCAACTGTGGTCCTGACACGGGTGACCCTCCTTCTGATATATGGTCAGATGGACAGTAGCAGCCGAATGCTACCACACAATTCCTACATCATTCACCTCACTATGCAGGTATTTTATAATCTCAAACCATCACAAGAACAGTGAGATATTTTTATAGAGAGACCACATAACTTTTATTATAATATATTGTTATAATTGTTCTATTTTTAGTAATTATTGTGAATCTCTTACTGTGCCTGATTTATGAATTAAACTTTCTCACAGGTATGTACATATAGGAGAAAGCAATATACATAGGGTTTGATAAGATCTGTAGTTCCAGGCATCCACTTGGGCTGGTGGAACATATGCCTCGTGGAAAGAGGGGGTCGGGTGGGGAGGCCTACTGTATTATTTACCTTGGTGATTAAACAGTTAGCTGGGAAATGGAGCAAAAAACACTCAAAGCCTTTGTGGTCTGAAATACCTACCCAGAGGTGTGGTAAGGCAGGCACAATCGATGGCATTGTCCGAGGATTCTAGTGAAATGAAAATCCTCAATTCCAAGGCAAAGAGCAAGGTGTGGTAGGCTACACCCAGTGAATGTGGTTCAGTGTTTGGGGACAATCTTAACCTGGGTACCAGGCAAATGCTTGCTCTCCACGGCTGCCCAGATGAACAATACCATGATTTGGGAAGGAACGCTTCAACAACTGACATTTCTGGCTTATAGTTTCCAAAATGCTCTTACATATAGCATGTGGTTTTTAACACTACCTCAAGTGCAGGTAGATTAGGCACCCTGTTCACTTTACAGATTCTAGGAACTAAGGCTCAGAGAGGTCAAGGCATTGACCAAAGTATTCATGGCGGAAGCAAGGGCGAGATCCTAGGTTTTCTGATTCCCTGACCAGGGGGAAAAGAAAATCAAAATTGAAAGACAGCCCAAGAAGTATGTCATCACTTAATCTTTTAGAATGGATTTCACCTGCACAGATACCAACAGCTGTGTTTGTCAGGGACTCAATTCAAGCAGAGATAGAGACGCTGAGTCATTTTCCAGACGTGAACACATATTCTAGGGGACGCAAGAGGGAAATGATCATACACACGCTAGTGCACAAATCCTATAGATTCAGCAAAAACTACTCCTTCCATGCAAGTGGGAGACTGAGGATTCCTATCTGCTTCCTCTCCCCTCAAGGGCAAGAGTGCAGTTTCCTCCACCAAGACTCAAGGGTGAGTAAGGGTCAGTGAAGAAGAACAGAGAATAACACAAAACCTATCTTATCTGTCTGGGAATTGTTTTGCAGCCATGAAATGGTCCAGTAGGAACTTAACCAGAGACTTTTCCGCTACCCTTCTTATTTCTGTGTAACAAGCGTTAGTGAGAGAAGCTGACCAGAATGGAGAAAACATGGCAAATTCCAGCAATACCTAATGACTTAACACATACAGACACGTAAAGATCCAATTAAATCCTCAACTGTAACTGCACCTAGTGAAGATTTTTAAACAACAGAAGCATTCCGTGGCACTAAGAGAATTACTGTACCTTTGAGCTTCAACAGATACAGCCTTTGAAAAACTTTAAGAAATGTTTGCTGGTATTAATTCATTTATGCAGAGAATTAAAGAATGCTTACTTTGTGCCAGGTAGTATTCTAGCACTAAGGAGACATCCACTTGGCTTTATGAAGCTCTCATTGTAGAAGGAAGAGACAACAAACTCACAAGTACAGTACATGGTATATTAGATGGTGAAGACCTTTTTTGGAGAATGAGGGGAGCTGCAGGTGTGTGGGACACAGCGCTATAGTAAAAGCAGTGCCTCTGTTTATTAAAAAAAAAAATGCCAGGAGAGTAGATGTTGGAGATAGCTAAAGATAGACATTTGCTAAAGATAGCTAAAGATAGAGTACGTAAAGAAACCCAGAGGACGAAAGTTCAAATTTGGCAAAAAAAGGGAAGGGATGCCAAATAAACATGGTGGGAGCCATCTTCAATTCCCACATCCCAACTACTACAACTAACCGCTGCTGAACTTCTAAATATTTACTGCATTTGCTAGGATTTACCACAGTACATTCCACCAGCCCCTACTCCTAACACTAACGAAGTATTTCATCCCTTTACCTGAGGACCAATGAAATATGCCTTGGACCAAGAGGGTATGCCTAGACTTCCACACAAAATCCTAAGAAGCAAAACTTCCAACACTAAGTATTTTCAGAGTAAGGAATCTCAGGAGAAAACTCGAGAAAAATGTATCACAAATTGGGATTTTAAAAACAATTTTTGAGCAAATTGCCTATCCAAATGAAACTCAGTCCAAGTGGATTGCAAATATCTATGCTTTCCCTTTTGTCTACTGTTACTTCCCCTCCCTGCATGTGAGTCTATCCTGTATTAACTAACTCATAGTTATTTGCTCCTCTCAAAGAGGACTTCCTCACATTGCAGATACATAAAGGAGCAAAAATTTCATTAAATCACCCTTAGTTAAGGATCTCGTAGACAGGGCAAGCTTTCAAAGGCTATGAAAATAATATTTTGTCATGGCTGTCACACAAAAGTACAAACAAAAGAGAAAAACAATTAGCCCATTGGAAATACGAGTGTGTCGTACTTACCCGGGATAGGAATAATAGGGATACTTTCATTGGGGACCACCCGAGGTGAACTGCTATCTTCCACATAGAAATGAGCTGTCTGAAAACATTTTCTGTGTAGGAGAGAGAAAAACATGCAAACAGTGAGACCAGAGAAATACACTTCGAGTTCATTTTTCAATTCTTCTTTCACAGATTTTACCAGCTTTAAATACCACACAGCACTGAGCGCAAACCCGTGGAACAGTAACAAGATTTAAGAAGGACAACATTCAGTCTATTGGACGAATCCCCAAGCGCTGAAGAATATTTATTTTTTATTGTACCATACCTATCCTGATCGTCAAAAAGGGAAGAGCTTAGTCGTGAAGCGCTCAAATACACGAAAACTTGGCATAAACGGAGCAAAACTTGCTGCACAAACCGTTAAGATCACCCCACACTCTTTCTAAACCTGACCTGTTACAGAGGAGGAGTAATTTGGTATTCTAAACGTCCCGCACCAAGTTCAAAACCACACCTCGCACCCTCCCACACGCAGTCATCAAACAGCCCAAGTACACAATAGCACCACATTGTTGGTGCTCAGCAGAGGCCCCCGAAGCCGCAGACAGCTCCTGAAGGGGGTCAGGGGGCTTGAAGGGGGCAAGCCCTCCAAATCCGAGGCCCTTGCCAGACAACACTGGAGACGAGAACCTGAAGTGCTCAGGTGTCACCTGCCTGTTCTCGGTTTTATTTTACCTGTACTTCAGGCAAAGCAGGGAGCAAACACTGGTCATCATAGGACAGGCAGTGAACAGAATAGCCATCAGCAGCTCACTCAGCCTCTGCCTACCGATGCTGGCTGGCCCTCGGCTTTCCAGCATCCACGTCACTGCTCATTGCGGCCCTAATGAGCTGCCGGAAGCACAGGCTGAATATTTAATGAGGCGGCTCAGCGTGAATGGCTATTGTGACCAGAGAAGGGTCCCTGTTCATCTGGCGGAGGGGCTTCACAATAGCTGGCCCTACTGCTGGGTCTTTTAGCCAAGCAGGCGGCATCCTTCTGGTGCTCGGTGTCCCTGGGATCCAGCCCACTCCTCCGGCGCCTCACACCAAGCCCCGTTTATACACACTACTGCTTTGCTTTCCCTGGGGGCTGCCTTCCAACCACTAGAGCAAGTCAACCTCTCTTCAGAGTTGTCTTTGCTCATCTAATCCCAAGGATCCTGGGATGATTATGTTGGGCACGGCTTTCTTCTTTAAGCAGTGCCTGTTTCCAGACGGAAAGAAGCTCCAACCAATTGTACATTTGGGCACTGTTCTAGAAGCAATCTGGATTGCTGCTCCATGCCATTAGGGGATTCTGAACATAAGTCACTCCTGCTCGGCACATGTCTTGCAGGACTGCTCTTGCAGAGGGCTGAAAATGATTCCCCCCCCCCCCCCCCCATGAACTGCCTGGCATTGGTAATATAAATAATAAAACAAGTTTTCACCACTCATCCTTAGCTGCCTTTACCTAAATCGAGAAAGAATGTCAGTCAGCCTGACTTAAGCTACATGGATGTGAAATGCACAAAATGTTTTAGGGCTCTGATAATACCCAAATCTTCTACTGAATGTGAAAATGATGGAAATCCACGTGAAAAAAAAAAGCCACATGATTTTCTTGTCTGAGGGAATAGCTTCTTTCTGTTTCTAATTCAGTCATCAAGTTTTATAATCTTGGATTCCTCTCTCCCCCAAATTTGCACAGGTTTCCAGGAAGTAACATTCAAGTTAAAACCCAGATGACAGACTCCACAAATGAGGTAAAACCTTAACCGCCTAGTGGCACAGCTAGGGAAAACCTGCTTTAGTTGAGATACCGGACCATTCAAGTATTTACTAGCCCCACGAAGTGCTAACACTGAAATAAATGACATACAATTCATCAGGTCAGACTTGAACTAATGGGAAACACACACACAAGTCAGTCTCCTGTTTTAAGATATAATTACTATACTTATTAAATTTCCAGTATATAAAGCTATTAGTAGAAAGAATTGCTATTGGTCAAGGTACTGTTCAAGCCAGGTGACTTAGAAAGGATAAACTATATTGTCTATGCTTTTTCTGGAAGAAGGCAGGCAGACCATTCACTCACTGTTACGTGCGGAACCAACGATTCCAACATTCTCTTTGGGGAAAAAAAAAAAAAAAAAAAAAAGCAGTGTGTACCAAAGCACATCACACCCCAGTGCCCCATGTGCTGCTGTTTATAATGGATTTTCCCTGGAGCAAAATAAGCCTGTGATTGTCAGAGAAAAGCACACCACTGCGGATGAAGGTCAGAAATCTGGGAGACACAGCTCTCCACCTCTGCACCTTGGCGCCTGTCACACAGACTTCCCTCCCACACAAGGACTCATGTGGGCAACAGAACTTTGGGGAAATACCTTCCCTAAAATAAAGGTTTCAGTGGACTCAGAAAACATTGATTCAATACCAACTGCAGAGCACGGAGCGTGCAGATAAATGCCTTCTCCCTGCAA
The DNA here is from genome assembly GCF_048164855.1 of Canis lupus baileyi. Taxonomy (NCBI): domain Eukaryota; kingdom Metazoa; phylum Chordata; class Mammalia; order Carnivora; family Canidae; genus Canis; species Canis lupus. The sequence goes on from NC_132856.1 coordinate 30,422,560, forward strand.
TTGCCTAGAAGCTTTACAGCCACTTCCTTAAGCCTGGCTAACCATTCAAATTACATACATAATACATGATGTCAGCAGAAAAATTAGGAAATACAGATAGACAAAAAGGAAAAGAAATCAATTCAAGTTACTTCAAATCCTCTGCGTAGTGAGCATGACTATTAACATTGTGGGGTACACCCTTCCACACGCTTTTTCTTTTACTATTGACCCTTGGTCATTGGTGATGAGGGGCTAGAGAGGTCTGACCAACAAGATAGACAAGGTGCCTCTGTTCTCATGGTGAAGATTTGCAGCAAACAAGTCAACAAATAGTCAAGGGCCATGAAGAAAGTAATAGAGGCCGAAGTGCCACGGGAGCTGGGAGCTGCGACCCTGCGACCCTACGACCCTACACCCTACGGAAGAGGATTAGCCATGGGAAGCGGCAGGGGAGGACCCCTCTGGGCAGGTCAGGCAGCTCCCTCAGGAGGAGCAGAGCACAGTGAGCTTGCTTGGTGCAGGAACTGAAAGGAAGCCAGAGGTGAAAGCAGGGAGGGGCGGCAGGAGGGAAGGGGGGAGGGGCGGCCAGGAGCCAGATTCTGCCTGTTCCAAGGCCACAGGCTCCCCCAGGATCTACGGAAAATGGGAAGGCAGCCCAGGGCTTTAACCGGTGGAGGGGCACAGTCTGACTGGTCTCCTTCAAAAGGCTCATTCTGGCTGCTATGTGATGAGTGGTGGACAGGGCAGCAAAACTGGAGCAAGGAGATCCATCGGGGGCGACCGTTGTAATCACACTCACATGCAGACCCACAGACGGCCGTTTTCTCCTGTGCTTGGAACACAATACATCATACTGGACCTAACACCTTTATAACAAGTAGGAACCGACATACCTATTAACGCTGGTTTCCTCTCCCATTTTTATGGATGTTTAGATATTTGGCCCTTTAATCACTAATTACTGGAGGTATGCTTTATTTTCTTTTAAAGGCCTCCACCCCATCAATATGTCCCCCCTAAGGAACTGAGAACAGATAATTTTTTTCCAACGACCCTGACCTGGCTTAGCAATGACCAAATTAGGTAACTTCTGAGAGAGAATAGAGAGAAAGAGAGAGAGGGAGCGCACAGGAGCAGGGAGGAGGGGCAGAGGGAGAAGCAGACCCCCCTGCTGAGCGTGGGGCCCAACGTGGGGCTTGATCCCAGGACCCTGGGATCGTGACCTGAGCCAAAGGTAGATGCTTAACCAACCGAGCCACCCAGGTGCCCCTGGAGGTCTCCTTTGAGTAGGAGACTGACCCAGCTGTTAGTTTGGTATGGACTTTTCCCTACATTGACTTCACTGCACTGAGGTGAACTCTTGTGTGCAGAAATTAGACACTGTGGGAAAATTCATACCTACGAAAAGCAGCTGTTCAGGGTCAACATCACCTGACATCGTTTTAACTCCTTTCAGGGAAGTCCCACGAGAGAGTGTTTTTGGCCTTCATCAGCAGTGTACGGGGATAATCAAGTAAAGGCAGGCATTTTGAAAACGAGGGAAAAGAAAACACAAGTTTTCGTTCCTCTAAATGTTTCCACCGTGATGTGTTGTTCAAAGAGGCAGTACGGTCTCTAATTCTGAGCTCAGGAGAATGGAGAGAGAATTTCTGAGAATGCTCATGTGCGTCATGTGCACGCAACTTCAAATTTCCGTCTAGGTCCAGTTGTTTTTCAACTATGGTCTCCTTGAAGGAAACAAGATTCTAGATCATAAAGGGTCATTTTCTAAAATTGTAATTTCTCCACACTGAACATTCGTTTACGCAAATACCTGAAAACGGGAAGGAAAACAATGAAGTGGACCACGGCTGGAATCAAAAACACATTTACAAGTTTATTTACCTGTTACAGTCTGCTAGATCCGCAGCATACATTTTATGTCCTTCCCTTTCACTCTTTTCTCTTTTTCTTCCTTGCTGCCTCCACCCCATCAATATGTCCCCCCTAAGGAACTGAGAACAGATAATTTTTTTCCAACGACCCTGACCTGGCTTAGCAATGACCAAATTAGGTAACTTCTGCTTCCTCTAATCTACCTTTGCAACATATATTCTTTTTTTTTTTTTTTTAAGATTTTACTTATTTATTCATGAGAGACACACAGAGAGAGAGAGAGAGAGTCAGAGACACACAACATATATTCTGCTGACCTGAGTTTCCCAGTTTAGGTATGCCTCAGTTTTGGCGAGTCTTGAAGTCTCTCTCTCTCTCTCTCTCTCTCTCACACACACACACACACACACACTGCACACACACACAGCACATATCAGTAGGGTTTTAGTTAAGTGGTGGTCATCAATGAGCAGTACATATGTATCACTTTGATTTGGAGAGCTTTTAAAACACCCATGCTGGATGAGCCCCACTCCTAGTGATTCTAGCTGAGCGATTCTAGGGTGGGAGGAACAGGTCTGTGTCATCTAGAAAAACTCCCTCAGGGATGCTGGTCTGTATGGTCCCTGGTTAAGAAGCACTGTGATACAGGGGGGATGGTTCCAGAGAGTCTCCAGTGCTCTAAGAAAGCCACTGAAGAAAATGAAGCAGTCTCAAACGGCATGCACCATAAAAATGATGATAAAAAGTAAGCATCTAGAATTTATAGGGTCCCAGATGGGATAAAAAAACCATAGTTAAGAATTCAGGGATGTTAACATAATCCTCTCAAATACAGAAAAAAATAAACTGCATCTCACATACTTAAATAAGAATTTGAAAGGTCTTCTGCTCTGTTTCTGTTGGAACCTAAGTTCTCAGAAATAGGGTGGCATTTCTTGAAGTTGGAGCATAGTTTCTGCCACCCATGCTGGAGAAGTGTTTTCTCAGATCACAGATTTCTCAAGTGAAAGTTTTTCCTCCCAAAGCTATTCTTTACACCACCTTTGTGGACTGCTCTCCTTATCTGCCAGCAAATTAGATCTTGGTTTCTGTCGTGGAATCGAATTTGTATTATTTATTAAGCAGTTTGGATGTTCTGACGTCCTTATTCCTAGTGTCCCGTCACTTGGAACAAAACTGAAATGCTAGTTAAGATGGCTCTCTCAGGGACTCCAGGGTGGCTCAGCGGCTGGGCGTCTACCTTTGGCTCAGGGCGTGATCCTGGGGTCCAGGGATGGAGTCCTGCATCAGGCTCCCTGCATGGAGCCTGCTTCTCTCTCTGCCTGTGTCTCCGCCTCTCTCTGTCTCTCTTAAATAAATAAATAAAATCTTAAAAAAAAAAGAAAAAAGATGGCTCTCTCAAACTCATCCCCACGAAGAAATATCATGATAGAGTTACATCAGATATTCACTGAAGGCTTCTAGGTAGGAGCAAGAAGACACCCCAGTTGGCATCAGCTAATTTTTCCATCAGCTAATAGTTTCAACTAAAGGGGTACAGGGGCCTGAATGCAAACTAAAAGGGAGATGTGCATATGCCAACCCCTGAATTGGCTGCACTCCTTAGGCACCTCTCATAGCAAAACTGCCTTGCGGGACACCTTGGTGGCTCAGCGGTTGGGCGTCTGCCTTCGGCTCAGGGCATAATCCCAGAATCCAGGATCAAGTCCCACATCGGGCTCCTTGCAGGGAAGCCTGCTTCTCCCTCTCTGTGTCTCTCACGAATAAATAAATCTTTAAAAAGAAAAACTGCCTCTCTGCACTGAATGAGTCTACTGTTTAAACATATGCATTCTTCAGAACACATAGCTCCTGAATCCAAGCCAAATGTTTCTGGTGCCTGACCAAAGATGGCCTACCTATTAGGTAGAGGTGCATCTCATGAAAAGTTCTAAGTAGTAAAAAGCAAACATACTTTCTCTCTCACCCTCCATTCACTCATTCATTTTTAGAAAACTAACATGGGCTCTTAAGTTTTAAGACTTCTAGGAAAGGCTTGTCTGGAAGTCAAGAAGATAATGCGTGATACCCCTGCTAGTAGCTCATCAAATTGACATGGATTCTAGGGAGTGGCTCCCTTGGTTTCAAGCCCAACCCCATGATCTGTGGTCCAGGCCCATGTGGTGCCTGAGGCTTCATGGTAGGAGCAAGCATGGATGGATCAGTCTAGCTTAGAAAAAGTCCATGGACACGTTAAGTGTACAGTCGTGAACATTTGGTCTTGGACTAAAATTTCTAAAAATAGCTTCTCATTCCTTTAAATAAGGGAGAGACTTTGAAGAGAGAGGCTTTTTCAAAAACCAATAATTCTGTACTTGAGAAAGCACAGCACACATGTGATTAGGATACAGTAAAGATTGACCAGTATCAGTAAGCCATCAGTGTCAATTCTCTGAGCTACCCCCCCCCCCCCCCCCCCCCGCCAAACTCTGCCAGCACATGACAGGCCCAGCATGTTTAACTGGTTCTCATGATGAGAGGAAGGGGGAGAGAGAGGAGAGAGAAAGACGGAAAGACAGACAGACAGGCGCGCGCACACACACACACACACACACACACACACACACACACAATCCCTGACTGCAGCTGCTCTGACAGTACTTTATCAGTATCAATAATTACTCAAGCTCTAGAGACTTACTATTCAAATAAAACACAGCAAATGAGAAAGATAAGAAAGAAATCTCTAGACTTGGCATTCTCCCTCCCCATCTCCTTCCAGGAATTGGACACACCGTTAACACAGAACACCCCGAGTAACCAAAGTTGTACAGAAAGGCTTTCCTTTCTGTTGCTCCAGTGTTTTCCCAGGTATGTGCATAGAGAACCTCTGCTATCTTCATTCTTCCTTACACCTCTTTCTGCTCTTCTGACAGGCAACTAGGAATAATTTAGGTGATGGGAGACTTTCCAAAAGCAAAGTATATATCGGAAAGGGTCCTCAAAAGGCAGCATCTCCAGCCCTGGTTATAGGAGCAGAGGTTTCTGAGATGTACAGACATCTGGGCCAAAATATACATCCCTTTTGACAAGCAATGAGAGGTCCCATTGTTCTCAACCTGGGTCCCCAGCTCATTACAACATCCCTCCACATCACCACTGCCGGGACCCAGGAAAGTGCAGACCACATCACCATTCCTAGAGTCCTACAAAAACCTGGGATGACAAAATAACCAGATGATGTGTAGGGATCAGAAACCCAGTCACTATCTTCCAATTAAGCTCAATGGTTCTATAATCATATGAGGGTGACAAGGAGTTTGTCAGCAGTGTGCAACTCAAAATGCTAATTGCAGACTAGAACGGGCAGTTGGCTGAGCGGCTGCTGAATATTAATTAAGCAATCTTAACTGATTTATATACTGCCCTCATTTAAATTTACAGTGCCATGCCTGCTAATAATCCCATTTATTTTCATGCTGTTGAGTACAGAAATCACATTAATATTTACTTTTGTGAATGGATCTGTTGTAGTAAACCATGTATGAATAAGAGCCACTTGTAAATAGAAAGTTGAGAACATTCGCATGCCTTCAAGGAGGATGATTGAGAGCTGTGTTAAAAAGATGTGGACTGATTTATTAGGGCAAAATGTTTCTAGAAATTGAAGTGACAAAGACAACAATAGAAGGAAAAGCCTGTGGGCATTATTGGGCTTCTCCTCAAAGAGGAGTGTCTGCTTGAAATAACTCAGGGGTCCCACTTGGAAAAGAGCCCACCGTAAGTTCTGCGTTGTGATTTTTTTCGGATGCAAGCACTCACTTGCTGTTCAGTTTCCTTTACTGTATGTGAAATAATTCTGTTTGTACAACTCAGTTTATACTTGCATTATATTTTCAGGAAGGAACCTTCTAGAAAGAAGAATTCAGAATTTCACTTCTCATTTTCATGGTCTCCGAACCATAAAAGGCACATGTGATCTGACAAATATCAAAGTACTTTTGGGAATAATCAAGAGACGTATTTCCCATCAGAGCAATTCTGGAAATCCTGGGACATATGGTTGTCATACCTTGGATAAGTACAGCCTGTCAGATATGAGGAGGAGGTGAAGGGAAGAAGGAAAGAGGTAAAGTGAACCAAACCATGGAGATGGATGAGGTGAGAGAGGGTACATATATGAAATGAGGAGAAAATGTTTCAAAATATTTTGGATCTTATTTGGTCAGGGGAGATGGCCATTCAACTTTTGTTACAGCTGCAAGTGACAAAGATCTGATATTTGCAGGAAGAATTTCAGTGGCGGATACAAACTCCTGCAATGAGCATCTAAGGGATGTGGGAGGAAATAAATTATATACACCTAAGTGGTCTCGGCACAGGACGCTTTCGTGCTAAATATTAAGTGTGCCAAGCAGTCCTTGGAGTGACTGAAATACTGCTAATACTTTCCAGGAGAGAAGACAGCAGAGGTCATCTCATAAACCACATTTTGACCTGATCAAGAACCTGAACGGGGCAGTTTTTACATCGTGGCTGGCTTTAAGCAAGTGAGCTCTAGACAGTACTTCCCAGTCCTCCAAGCTCTTAACCAGAAAAGAAGGCTTGAAGTCAGGGGCTTTGTGGTAGCTATACCACACTTAGTTACGAACCTGGCTTGGAATGTTCTGAATTTCTGGACTGAGGCTTAAGGAACTCTCCACCTCCTCTTGCCACTGTTTTAAGGCACTGACACAATCTGCCATTGATGGAGCTGGTTAATGGGGACATGATGGTCTAACTCCTTTTGGGCAGGAGGTGGGAAATGAAAACTCACATTTCATTCACTACACATGATTCAGCACCTGTAATATACAGCGTTCTAGTAAAAACTTTTTGGTGACTATTTCATTAACATGCTAAGTCAGTCAGACTTTAGCTGAAAGAGTGTCATTTTAAGGATCTTGCAAGGTATTACATGTCTTTTCACCACACAGCCCTATGGTAGTACTTTTTACATACTTGGGACCATCTGGGAAGAGAAAAGTAGATTTAGTTATCATACTATCAACCAGGTCAAATTCTAAATGATTTAAGAATTTAACATTCAAATTTGAAACCACAGAAGTACTAAAATAAGTCATCGCAGAATGGAGACAGCCTTTCTAATGAGGATTCCAAATCCAGAAACCAAAAGAAGTTTATGGGTAAATTTGATTAAATGAAGTTGAAGACGCTGTATGAACATAGTTCACAGACAAACCACAGATGAGGAAAAAAATATTTGCAAGCCTTATTGCTGACAGTGATATCTCTCAATTAGAAAAAGACCAACAATGGAAAGGGAAAATGAGTGAAAGACTAACCGTTTAGAGCAAAAGAAACACAAAGGGCAAAAACATGAAAGATGCTCAGCCTCCCTCTTGATAAGAGAAAACACACTCCAGCTATATTAACACCATTGTTCTCACCCATGAGGTTGGAAAAGTGGCCCCCGTTTGACAATACACCATGCTGGGGAAGGTGCAGGGAAACAGGTGCTTGCACGTTACCAATAGAAGCCGCCCTGGGTATGGCACCGGGGAGAGCAATTCGGCGCCATCCATCAAAATTACAAATGCATGTAGCTCCTGACACAGCCTGTTTCCTGACTTTATCCTACAGATAGACTTATCTCCATGCACAATGACTTAAAGTTATTCACCTTGGTACTGCTCATCATAATAAAAGCCTAGAAGCAACCAAAATGACAGCCACAGAGGATTGGTGAAATCAATCAGGACAACTATACAAAGAAATACTGTGCTTCTGTAAAAAACGAACAAACAAACAAAACCAAACCAAGGAAACCACATTTGCAAAGACAAAAATCACGTTAAGCAAAGCAAGCAAGGCAAAGGATCGTGTATGCAGTGTTTTACTGTGTAAAAGGAGATCTGGGGCTATAGATTCATATTTGCTTACACACACCACCCCCAACGTCTGGAAGAAGAGACAACAAGCTAGCAGTCATGGTTACCTATTTGTGAGGAGGTAGGGAGTCAGGAGGGTATGTGATCAGAGGGAGATGGAGGGGTATATATAATAAATATTAAACTTTATGATTTTCAACCATGTTAAGTATTACCTATTCAAAATTTAAATCAACAGTTTTTTTTGTTTTTTGTTTTTTTTTTAGATTAAACACTTGGGTCTGATTTTTATTGTTGTTTTCTTCTTTGTCCTGGTGGGGATGGGGGTGGATAATCAGCATCACTTCCAGCAGCCACTGTCCTGCTTTTCTGGGTTCTGTTCACCCTCAGACTACACAGGCCTCCCCTCCCACTGTGGGCAGAGAGTGTTCCAGGCGAGTGAGGTCAGACCCAACAGGCAAATGGGTAGTACCCTGAGGTTCATGTGCATAGACTTGGCAACAGCTATTTTAACTGTTTGAAGGGTCGCTATTCAGGCAGCTTTTCGGGCTCTTCTCCTGATTCCCTGGCACATTTGGATGGGATGCAGACCAGGACAGGAAACGAGAGTGGATATAAAGAGGCCAACGCGGGAGACAGAGGCTAACAGCCCTGCTTCCCTCATGCATCTGCAGCCTGGTAGGGGAGGGCGGGGCCTCTGTCCTCTGGAAGGCTTTTTATAGAGTAGCAGAGGACAGAACTGGGTCAGGAGGCTGCTGCCAATGCTCCTGGGATAAGGAAGGAGGGAGGAGAAGGGAGAGTGGGCTGGTGGCCCTTCAGTCCACACAGCCATCAAGAGGAATGAGGAGCTGTAGGCTTTAGAGGAGCAGAGTATGGCAGGGCAGCCAGCAGAAGGAATGGGGGAGATCTGGCCCCCTCTTCATCATGGATTGATTAGCAAAGCACATCAAGCAGTGAGAGGGGGCACTGCTGAGGACACAGACCACCAATGGCTGTCCCAACTCAGCCACCCAAGCAGGGTAGCCCAGACGAGTAACTTCTCAGAATCTCTGTCTCCTCCTCCGCTGGGATGGGGTACCATATTACACACACTAAGCGTTTCCCATGTACTACCTCGTTTCATTTTTGCAACAACCCAATGAAAAGGAACTATCTTTGGACCTACTCTTAGATGAGGACACTGAGGCTCAGAGGGTTTTGTTCAGTTGCTCAAGGTCACACAGCTGGGAAAAGGTAGAACCACAGTTAGAACCAGTCTCTCCCTGAGCCGAGGTCGCTCTTTCTTTGCTACTACGTCATCAAAAAAGTAAAGTCAAATATGGAATTCATCATCAGGTGGATTCTATAAATACTTGTCGCTTCCCAAGATGGTTCTCAACTTCTAGATCTAAATGAAAGTCACTGTGCCCCTCCCCCCACCAAGCTTCCGGCACTCAGAAGTAGAGAAGAAACCAGAAAGACTGAACACCCTGTAACAAAATACATCCACCCACAAACTGAAATACATCTATCATAAGCCCACTCCCACACCTGGGGCTAGGAACGTAAGTGAGAGTTAATCACAGGCATGTCTGGAAAATGCAGAAATCAGATGTGCATTATCTCTGTGGCGTCCATGAGGTGATGCTGTTTGTTTTTTTTTTAACGTGTGACAGAAACACATTATATTCAGAACAGACTGGACATGAATATTAGGCATTTACATGATGTCAAAGGTACTCTCTAAGATTAGAAGTTGAAAGGTATACAGAGGGGTTTCTATTTCAGTTTTTACCTTTGGATTTTTGAAAACAGATTAGAAAATTGAAGACTTCAGGAAGCAAAAAGATCTTAGAAAGAATAATTATATTACCGGTGTCAGCAGTTACCCATTTTCCCTTAGAAGGCCAAAATCATGCCATGTAGCTTAAAAGAAGATAGATCGTAGAATTTCTCATTAATCTTCCACAATTCTTGTACTATACTTTCTCAGATCTCATAAGTATACCTGATTAGATGGAGAAGTATCTAAAATTTCATCCTAATAATCAGACTTATCCTCAACCAAGGGAGACAAATCGTTCCAGTAAAAATTCTAAGATAAATACTATAAATTGGTTCATTGAAAGTAATAAGAAACCACTCACAACACAGTATTAGTGAATTATCTTAATTGGCAGTATTAAAATATTAATTACCATATTAAGTAGAGTATGCCTAGATAAGCCTTATAAAAATATTATCAAGAGCGCATGTGCGGTGATTAAGATCACATGATCCGGACTTCTAAAGGTTTACTGTAAATCATTCCAGGACAATAATTTTTCCCAGTATTTAAGCCATTTAGAACGCGTACGCTTTCATTCTCAAAAAATTTCACTCTTATGGAAAAACATGCTATATCCCCATTTGCTCACTTCTCTCTTCCCTTCCTACTCTTCTTCCTTAGCTTATTTATACATTTAGGTTTCTAAAACACATTTTTCACTTGTAAGGCTAAATGCATGCTTTTTTTTTTTTTAAAGCTCTGAAACATGCACACATCTGAAATTTTGGAAAGATAATAGATGCAGCTGACATACACACCAACAAAGAACATTCCCAGTATGCCCCCTTCTAGAAATAAAAACAGCCCCCCACAGACCGCCAAATAAAGCAAAGCAAGCACACTCAGGACATACTTTCATTGCTACCAGCTACCAGCAAGCTGCATTGGTATTTGCAATTCTTACTTTCGGGAGTTGGGGCAAGACAGGTAAGTTGCAGCACTGTGCTGTCTAGAGGACTTTCATCCCCAGGACAACAAAACAAAAATCCAGCAAGCCAGTCCCGGCCAAAGAGGCACCCCCCTTAAGCTGGACCGCCCCTCACCTGCTCCCCTTCTCTCCTCTCTCCCCAGAAGAAGGCACTTCACGGAAACGTCTGGGAAAGCCCTTGGACTTTATTTTGTTACACCCTCTAAATAGACAAAAAACAAAAGAGAACAGGTGTAGAAGACAGTACTTTCAATTGGCCACCAAGAGTTCCACACGAATGCCCTCCCTCCCACCTAACATAGACATACCCGTCATCAGTTCCAATATGGGACATTTTCAAAAGAGAAAGCTTACACACAAAGGTGACTCGGTCTCTCAAGGGTTGTTTTGCACTTAGTTAAGAAATACAAAATGGGAACTTTGCCCTTAAAAGCAGTCATTCCATGTTAGAAGCCTGTTATCAGTCCTGGTGTCAATGGTAGGTAACGAAATCACAAATCCAATCATTATTGGGTTTCCCCATTCATGTATCTACCCTTCCACCTTTGAGGTGATGCTTTGGCAAATATGATCATTTAAAACACCATTAAAGTAAAATAGAACTCAACAGGAATCTCTTAGGGGTCATCTGAACCTCCCCTCTGTCATAAAACATATGTGAAGGTGGTGTTGTTAGATCAATCCAGGGTTTTGTCTTTTCCCCATGCATCCCTCTCATCTCCAGACACTTTCCTGATTCACAACCCAGACTGGGGAGTTCACTGGAGAGGCGCCTCAGGGAAAGTGGGGGTAGTACTGATAAGGCTACTAGTATATACTAGGTCTGATATTTAGTTTGCCCTTAAAACTTAGTGCAGCATCTGAGTCTCGTGTCTCGCATTTGAAAGTTACACTTTTGTTCCAGGAGAACACTGGCAAGTGTTTACTTAACTATATTTAATCCCCTAGCAACCTGGGCTATAGGATTTCACACTGGAATGATTCCTATTCTTTCCAAATGCTGTGGATAGAACAGCGAAGACACACTCACTTGTAGCAAAGTTCTCTTTCATTGGAGGTTCTCTTGAATCCCACTCAGAACTCTGAATTCAGGTATGTGATTCCAGAGAACATCTGACAGCTTCTGATTCACTTGGGTTTTTTTTGTTTTTTTTTTTTTTTTCCCCTGGGATGAACATCCTTGAATTCTCCAGTGTTGGGTTTCTCTTCTTCCAATACAATTCTTTTGTTTATTTTGATCATTATTAGCCTCTATATGGAGTAAAAATGCTTGGCACACGAACCAAAATTTGGAGAAGCCAAAAGTTGGGAATACGAGTCCAAAGCGTGCCTGGGTCGGGCTGGGGGGGTGGGGAGCGTGCTGTGATTCTGAACTTCTTGTCTCCCTCTGTTGAGTGCAGTCTGCAACTACAACAACTGTCCTCAAAACATCACGAACGTACTCGGTGCAGCGATGAACATTAATCCGAAGAAACCACGAGCGTGTTGGAGTGTTTTTGCAAATCTTCATAGAAACTTGAAATTTGCAGCTTCCTAAAATATTTAGACTTCTTCTCAACCCTTAGCCCTACTCTGAATCCTGCCAGATTCACTCCTTGGGGAATTCTGGAGCGGAGCCGGCTATCTCCGCAGCTTTTCCTCACACACAACCACAGGCGCTTAAAACTCCCACCCGTAAACTGACAACACGTCACTGAGAAGCAAATGCCATAGAGCCGGTAACTAATATCTTGGATAAATGAGGGGGCCACCTGAGCAGGCCCCCAGGACAGACACCATCGACCCTGGGGGAGAGGACACTTGGTGGCGACAGGGCCAAAGGCAGGTGTCGGGGATGCAGAAGAGACTCCACGTACGAGTTTCCTTTTCCTGAAAAGTCAGTTTGCTCAAAAAAAAAAAAAAAATGTATCCACCCATTTCCTTCTTAACAGAATCAATCCCTTCTTTCAAGACTCATGGAAAATGTTTAAATGGCAACCTTCAGCAGCGAATCTCTCCCTGCTTTTGTCTAATGACTACGTGTTAGCCTGTTCCAAGAGCTTCGACTGGCATCTCAGGGCCAACTCGACAGCAGGGGGCCGGTTACTATAACAACTGACAGTTCTCGTGAATTCTGAAAGGCCCCCGAGTAGCCATTTGGGAAACGGTTATTGAGCAAAAAAGTTGCCTGGGATCGGCAGCATTAGCTGGCACGTGACCCAGAGCCCAGGCACACAGCTGCAGGGAGAAGAACAGTGCCCACCTCCAGGAACAGCTGGGGACCCAGAAGGCTCCCCACCCCCCTGCCCTTCGGCATCACCGAGCAAAGACAGTTCAGCACCACAACGTCATGAACTCAAGCCCTCCGAGGCAAGCCATGTGTTGGCATCATGCAAAGCGCTTCAGCTCTCCCCGCTGGCTGGACACATTGTCAGGATGTGAAGGGTCGAATAGTAAAAATTATTCCTAATGATTTAAAAAAAAAATCTTGAAATATGGCTATAGATACGGGTTCCAGAAAGGGATGGGTGACAGGGGCAGTCACCAGTTTTAAAAGAAAAAAGTGGTACCTGGAATCTCAGGGGTCCTGTGAGTGGTGCGTTTGCAGAAGAGAGAAAAGGTGATCGCACGAAGCCACCAAAAGGTGGGAGCTGGAAACTTGGATTTTTCTAGACTTGAGGAAAGTACAGGAACCTACTTTTTGTTCCCATTGCCTTCTGCACATAAGCACACTGAACTAACCCAGTGTCTTTGTACAGGCTGGATCCCCTAGAAAAGAATCTGATTCGACCCACAAAAGTAGACTTTGTTTTGCATGGACGATGGGCAGCGTGACAGCATCTTCCCTCTGGCAGTACTGATCATGTCATGTCCGAGTGCCTCTCCGTCAGCTCGGACACAGCACTCTGCCTGGAGCATTTGTGGCTTTTCTCTGTTCGGTGAAAGTCACAGCACACCATCCTCTCCTCCACAGAGCCTTCCGGGATTCTGTCTCATTCCCTTCTGGCCCTGCAGTGGCCAGAGTCCACTCCAGAGCACGGTCTCCCTAAGTCACTACTGTAACTCAGGGGAACCCAAATGCAGGGGCCAGGCAGGGGACTGCAGGGATGGGGGGAGACTGGCAGACTGGCAAGCTGGGGCTCTTCTCCCCCCAAAAGATGTCCCCATGGTTAGCTCTATCCAGCCCACTAATGCCACAGAAGAACATGACAACAATGTGACCACATCACCCAATTTATCACAAGAATCCAGGTAGCTGGAGTTTTTTTTTTTTTTTTAAGACTTTATTTATTTATTTATTTATTTATTTATTTATTTATTTATGATAGACATAGAGAGGCAGAGACACAGGCAGAGGGAGAAGCAGGCTCCATGCAGGGAGCCCGACGTGGGACTTGATCCTAGGACCCCAGGACCATGCCCTAGGCCAAAGGCAGGTGCCAAACCGCTGAGCCACCCAGGGATTCTGGTAGCTGGAGTTTTAAGTAAAATCTTCCTATTTTCAAAATGATCCAGATTTTTGAAAACAGTACATCAACTAAATAAAACCGGCCTGGAACTGCATTTGGGATTACCTTTCTTTACCTGTTCATTTGCCCCATTAGCCTACAAGATGCCTGAAGATATCAGCTCTTCTCTCCTTGCCCAATTGCCCATGCTTGGCATAAACTAGATGCTTGAGAAACACCTTTGAATGAACAAGCAACTAAGGAAGGAATAAACGGGCCAGCCATAAAGGGTCTCAGGTCAACAAAACCAAACCCTTGAATACCTCTAAAACATACCAGCTCTGTGAACCTGGGCAAGTCATTCCCCTTCTGGAAGCCGTTTTCCTCCCTTGGGAAGAAGGTTAGCTACCGCCCACATCTGCTAGGAGGATTAAATATAACATTTGCTTTGTATCAACAATTACTGGTTTGGGATGAGTGTTTACCCTTTGCTAGCTGTTCATGGTCACACGCATGGGAGAAATTACTCTTAATGGCATCTGTGTCCTTTGTGACTTCCCTGGGATGGAGGGGGATGGGTGGAGAGCTTGTGCCCGGGCTCACGGCAGCTGTGTCCTTGCTGCTTCTGGGGGAATACAGGAGGGAGCCATGTGCTGTTGGGGCACATGTGGTCATTCATTCCTTGGGCAGGAGAGGGGTATTACCACATACCCACGCTCAACGTTCACATGTATCTATTTTCTGGAACCTCTATTATCCCAACCCACCCCCTCCCCCCCGCCACATCTGTGGTTGCTTCCCCTCCAATTTATTATGCTGTCTCCCAGTGAACATCCAGGAAAGCAAAAAAATTTGCAGCATTGACAAAACTCACTTGTTTTCGTGAATAGCATTCTTAATGAAGAGGCACCGGCACATGGCAAAATTTCTCCAACTGTAAAGGTAGGGGTTATAAAAAAGACTGTTTTCCTGTTTGCCTAGGAGGCTAAATTGGTGTTGACGGATCTGCCACAGATTTTACAGATGGCTCAGTCATGTGCTGAAGGGAGACAAATTTCTCAGATCAGATCGTGAAATCCTCCTAATACCAAACTAACCAACCTGCATCAGATGTCACAATAACCACTTAGAGTTTCCAGTTTCCTGCTCCAGACTCCATGCAGTTAACTCAGCTCTATCTGAATCTGAGAATTAAAGCTGCTTTAGGTTTCTGGAAAGTTCTTCAAGCTAGAATTATGGTCAATAAGATGCTTAACTTGCCATCAAGGTAATACCAGCACTGATTAGAGCTGGAATAAGACAGAGCAATCAAGTTATGTGTCTCACCATCAAAACATATTCCATTTCTCAAACCCCTGAAATTACAGTTGGCCCTGTAAAGTTTTCTTCCACATGATTTTCACAAATGCAAACCACAGGTTTTTGTTTTTGTTTTTTGACAAATGTGCTATCAAAACAGGCTACAGAAGGAAGTAAATGCTACTTCTCATGTTGGCAAAATAAAGTAATGAATGATTAAGACAGTGGCTGGGTTCAGCCCCAGGATCCACCAAATTTGAACACTGTGACTTGGGCATGTCACGTGATCTCACCAAGCCTTGGTTTTCAGATCCTCAAAACGTAGTAATTCCTAGGATCCGAATGTTGAATAGGTGGCAAAGTCATCTGCTAAGCACATGTGCAGTATGGTGAAGGTTCGAGAAAAGATTCTCGGCTAATAAAGGCCTTAAGATATACAAAGTCATTTTAGGGGTGAGATTTCACTCAAAGAGGAAAGAGCTACCTTCAAAGCAATTTTCTCCAAGATTACAGAAAAGAATCTTTTATTTTTATTTATTTATTTTTAAGAATCTTCTAAAGAACTTGTCAATACTCCTAATTCTCAGTGCACACTAACGTCTTGCTCACTGCAGCTAAGTGATGCTACGGAACAAGGTAATATACTAGCCGTCTGCCTGAGCACGCTGACTGGGCAGTCCGCACACAGCTCCTCGCCCAGCCTCTACCTCAAGTTATCCAAGTTGGAAAGAAACCTTCCAAAAATTGTCCTCTTCTGAGTGGCAGCAGCCACGTGGCTGTCTTCTCAGGAATGTCTGCACGTTGGGGCCAAGCAAACAGCTCGTCTTGGTAAGACAGGGCACCTCTTGGAATGCATTTTCTGACCGTTAGTAATTGAAAAGGTGCATTTTGTTTTCTTCCTGAGTAGTAAGGCCGACGTGGCACACTTCAAAAACTATTCGATTTACTGCTTCTCCTTCATTTCTATGGACTCTTAACAGCCCTGAACCATTGCACAGTTGACATGGATTACAATATTTAAAAGGCACACACAGGGCACCATTTGCAAAAGGATGCAAACCGTGACTATTGATTTTTCATCGATTTTATCTTTAGTAGCTGCCCTACAACCCCGACCCCTGCTCCCAAACACTTTGCATGTATTTTCTTCCTAGCTTCACAGCAACTTCTGCATTGTTAGGGATTTGCACCCCTACAGATCTTCCATGCAGATCCTTGCAAGGACCATTGAAGAAAGAACTGTAGCATCCTACCTCTGACACCTGAGCTAACCAATATTCAGAAAGGAGTTTCTTCTACACATCCATGTTGATGCCTATAAAAGTACTGCTCAAATGGTCTCCAGTGGGCCTCTAGGAATCCTTTAGTTGGGAGGGTGGGGGAGAGAAAGAGAGAGAGAGAGAACAAACCAGGTCCCTACCTTATTTTCTAGTTTGGGCCTAATGTGAAATAACAAGACTGATCTAATGATCGGCCTCCAGAATTTTTCCAGGAAACCTACCCATTGCTAAACAATGCCAGTGGGTCTGAATAATTAAGGCTATTTCCAGCAACACTCAAGGAATATCCACGTGCTCCGCACCTTATCATGTATCCTTGGGGCCATGAGACTATCTGTGGCCCATGGTGAGGAAATGGTACTGAGGGATTCCGCTTCTGGGCCGTGTGGTTGGAAACAAGGTGCCACCTTGATTCTTCTGTCCTGCTGCAGCCATTTGGGAAACACGTGTCCCAGAAAGAGAAGATGCAGGTACAAGAGAACTGCCCAGCTCTCTGAGACTATTCATAGGTGACAAATAAACTTTGTGTTGGGAGGCCATTAGGGTGTTGGGGTGCATCTGCAGCAGCTAAATGAAGCTTGCTCAGACACAGGTGATCCTGAGTTAATGAGGCTGCCCACCAGGCTTCCGAGTGGGGTGGGAGGTGAGTTGGTCGTGTCTCTAACCCAGTTACTCAGGGATATGCTTAGGGAATTACCTCTAGGCCCACTGGGAGTGTCACGCAAACTGATTTCATTAACCTTTCCTTTTTTGGCCCAAAATAGTTCCCCTCAGTTGGTTCACCTATATTTATACTATATTTAGCTCCATGCTATATTTAGCATGACTTTTAGCTATTTCCAGGATAAATACCTCATGCTACCGAGATCATTCAAAAGAATGGACTCTAGAAGAAACTTCCAAAAGCTATTTTCAAGCACTGTTTTGAGCAATGACATATGACTGGGAAGGAGACAGCTATACATGGATTACATTTAGGGGACAGCAACGATTTAGGTCTGTAAGTCTGGTTTTATTAAAGAACAACATTTTAGGTACACCAGGACCCAGAATTAAGATTTTAGTTTTGCCTAAAGCAGAGGATAACACAGCTCTTATTGCTTATTTACCACCTGCCAGGCACTGGGATCACCATGTCCCAGAGCGCACACCTAATCCTCACGGGAGCCCAATGGGCACATTTCTGAACTGTCCTGCAGATGGAGAAACTGAAGGTGGGAGAGTCGTTTTGTCAGAGACCAGTTTCTCGGTCGTTTCCCCCCCCGGCACCTCTCCTAAGGGGCCTTTTTTAAGGGTTTTATTTTCATTCCAGTGAGTTAACATGACATAGTGTTCTATCGTTTCAGATGAACGATACAGTGATTCAACACTTCCCTACATCACCCGGTGCTCATCACAAGTGCACTTCCTAAGGGGCCTCTATAGACATCTTCCTAATCACCATCCCCCAGTGAAATTTTAACACCAGCAATATGCTATGTATTTGTGTACTATATGTATACCCATGTTTCATATATAAGAAGCTTGTTTAGCTCTCCAATACCCAGTTTTGCCCCTTTGGGAATAACTGCACCTCTGCTAAAGACACCTGCTCTGAGGCCGTGGGTAGTGAGAGGTGGAGCTGGCTCCAAACCCAGGCTGTGTGCCCCTGGGCCTGTGCTGCGCCCTCACTAACACAGCACTGCCTCTTCCTCATCTTCTCTTCCTGTAGTGTGGCTCCTGTAGCCTTTCCATCATGCTTAGGGTAAGGTACATAACCCTTCAGGTGGCACCCAGGACCTTCAGGATCTGGCTCTTGCTGTCTCCATACTCTGCTCCAGTGATGCTAAACCATGGGTACCCACTTACGGGGGCCAGATTCTCTCCAGCCCCTGCCTGTACACCTTCTTCGCTAGCTTACAGCTGCTTGCTCTCCAAAACCCAGCTTGGGCAGCAGCTCTCCAGTGACCATTCTCTGATCCCACACCCTCTCCAAGACTGGATGAAGCCCTACCTTTGTGCTAGCAGAGCATCTTGGATTGCATCCTCCAAACATTCTCTATACTTCATGTACTCATCTGCCTCCCCCAGCAGACTGTAAGGACCTTGGGAGAGAAGAGCTTATTCCCAAATCCCCAGGACCAGCATGATGGGTGACAGGTACGATATAAGCATGGCATAAACACAGGAAGTGGCACATGGGTCCCTCGCCTGTGCAACAGAAGAAACAGCTTTACCATTTCTTCAACAACACAACACTTCTCAACTGCTACACGCATGCTCCAATAATCCTGCAGCTGGGATGGGACTGGAAGTGGCCCTTATTTTTCCAGTCCATGGCCCATGCATTCATGACAGCAAAGTCCTCCCTGAGAACCTGAAGCTAACCAGGCTGAGCTCACGTGCCTACCTTGTTTCCGACCTCCTACTTGCATATGTATTTCTCTGCTAGCCAAGTCTAAATTCTCTTTTCTTCGCAGAAATCCCTCCTCTCTTCATTCCAATTTCCCATCTTTTGGAGCTGACCCCGGCTGCTTCTATCTGCCTGGCACCTACATCCGATCACCTTTCTGGGCCTTGATGGTCCTTTGGGAAAACACCCATTGCCCAGTTTTAGAGCATGTGTTTCACTATGGCAAGACCTCACTTCTGGGCTCCAGACTTAAATTGAAGAGCCAGGCCTGACAAAAGTCTTAAACCCTCTGCTCCAGAAGCTTCTAGGGGTGAACAAGTGACCTGAGTCTGTTGTAAGAGACACCATCTTGAAACTTAACTCTAAGGGAAGAGAAATTCCCTTTCTATGGGGGGGAGGGGGGGCACTGCAGCAAGGATGTAGGTCTGTAGGTCTGACATGGGCCAGAGGCTACCACGTGGGAACAGAGCCACAGAGAAAAGCCACCATGGGGAGAACAGACTCTAGAGATGAAGAGGGAGGGAAGCAGAGGCACACAATGCAAGCAATGAACCCTGCCTGCTGTCCTTGTTGGATTTCACCACTCTAGATGGGTCTGACGCTCCAAAACTTTTCAATTCCATGAATCAATGGGTTTCCTCACCTTGTGCTTAAGGTAGTTTGAAACAGGTTTTTGTAAATTCTGGCACGGTGGATGGGAATACTGCACACTGCTTAGCCCATAGTGGGCATTCAACAAACATTAGTTCTTTTACCTCCTCTGGCCAAAGACAGAGGTGAGGCGCACAGTAGGGCAGTGGCTTGACGGGCCTGCTCATCCCACCTCCAGTGGACTTGACTGAACATCAGTCATGCTTAGCTTCCATAACATGTAGCTATAGGTAATGGATTCTAGAGCGAAGAGGTTCTATGTTCAAAATCAGGGTTCACTACTTCTTCCAGGACCTTGGCACGTCACTTGACTGCCACCAGCTCCCAGTCTCTTATATTTAAATGGGGATAATAGGAGTACCTGTCCTAAGGTTTAATCGGAGAATCACAGGAGATGGTTCCACCCAAGAGCCTGGCACAGTGCCTGGCACTAACAAGGGATTTGGGAAACGTTAGCAAGCACAAGCATCATTGTACAAGGAGACACTAGTGGTGGAAAAGAAATCAGAGGGCTCAGGATTCATTTCTACGGTCTCATGAATTCATTTGATTGTGGTGTCAACAACTCCAAGCAAACACACTCAGGAACCAGAACATTAGCTGCAAAGGGTCAGTCCTTGGTGTAGAAACGGCCACCACAGTGAGCTGGTTTGAACCCCTGGGTGCCAGGCCTGCCACGGAGGAAACAATCCAGAAGGTTTTGATCTGCCTCAATGCTCTACTTATGTCAAGTCTGTTTGGCAATCATCCACTCTCTCTGTGCCTCAAGAGGCAGAAGAGAAGCACTGTTGTCCTCGCTTCCAAACCACATTGCCAATGGGAAATGCATGTCTCTTCCGCACTTACCAATTTTCTGTGTGAGCTCTCCAATGCTTCCTCCTTTCACATTAATAAGAAACAAAAAAGTTGGACAGAAAATGGGTTCTTGTCTCCTCTAGGCTGTTCTCATGTTTAGCCAACTCATTCGTCCTGATGCTAATTCAATTTTACTTTCCTTCATCTGTAAGAATTTTCTCGTTCACATTTACTTGTGTGTACTGGCATTAAGAGTCTAGTAATAGCTTATGTGCAGAGTCTACTGAAGTTTAAACTTCTGGTTACTTTAAATCAAGCTTTGGATACATACAGATAGGTATGTATATGTAAAAGAATGCCATAAGTCTATTTTATACATCAAATATTATTCAAAACATTTCCTATTCAGACCAAGTTTTTCAAGAGTATATACAATTAGCAATAATCATGTCTCGGATAAACCTCATTGGCTATGATACTGCCACTGCGCAAAGCTCAAGAGTATATACAGTTGTCATTTTCTAACTGGAAAATGCATTTCAAATGAAAGGGTCTTCAAGTTCTCTTTCCTATACTACACAGGCCCTTCTAACACGTAGCCTTTTAGGGTCAACATGCAGGCTTTGGCTGGCCTGGTCTGCATGGATGCTTGGCCACAGAGCCCATGGTCTTTCCTGTTCACAGGGATGGGTTTTTGGGTGGGCAGATGACCAAGGCGGGCCAGTCAGAAACAGTCTTGAGGTTTTTGCTGGAACTGCTTAAGGCAGGAACTTGTTCATACCAGGGCTGCTAAGCAATAGTCACCTGTCTGGGGCGTCCGTACACCCTCTCTGCTCCTCCATGGGGAAGGTCTGCAGCTAACACCACACACACGGTACCGAGCAGAGAGAGTGTGCAGACTTTTTGTTACTTCTATGTGCTCAGTTAAGCTCATGGTAGGCAGCTTCCAGTTTACCAGTGGGCTCCAGACCGATGTTTGCAAAGCACTTTGTCCTGGAGGAGGAACAACATGGAAGGGAGTCTAGGTTCCTGGGCTCACCCCTAAACACCAGGAAGTTCCCAAGCTAGCTAGTCTGTCGTATTTCCAATGCTACATCAGACACCTGGGGAAGCTGGAGATGAATCCTTCCTTTTCCCCTGGTTCTACTGAACTAAGGACAGGCCCAAGGAACCACAACCTTTCTGTCAGCGGATTCTGCTGATCCCACCTTCAAAATATATCTAAATGTAACTGATTCCTACCACCTGCACTAGTACCCTCATCACCTCCTTCTGGACTACTTCAGCACATCTCCCAGCTGGTGGCTCAGCTTCTGCCCTGATCCTCTCCAGGCTTTTGGCAACACAGCAGCTAGCTAACTCAGAAGTCAGATCACAACACACTTCTGTAGCAAACCCTACTTATCTCAAGGTGAAAGGCAATGTATTCACAATGACCCCCAAGGTTATACATGACGAGACTCCCTTCTACCCCCATCTCTTCCTGGTATTCTCTCCTATCATTCTCTTCCATGCTCGCCTCCTCCAGCCACATTGACCTGTTAGCTATTCCTGAGAGGTTCTGGGCACATTCCTGCCACAGGGCTTTCTCACGTGCTGTTTCTTCTACTTGTAACCAGCTCCCAGAGGAGCCCATGAGACTCCCTCCTGCTTTAGGTCTTTGCTCAAATATCACTTGCTACTTAAGGGCTTAACTACTCAGAATACTCACCGTAAGTCCTAGAGTGTCCCTCCCTTTACCAGATTTAGTTTTCTCCATCACACACTTAGCGTCACCTCAAGTAGCCCATATTTTATTCACGTGCTTTGCTTATGGCCTGTCTCCCCAACCACAAAGTTAGCTCTAGGAGATAAGACTGTCTGGCACATAACAGGAGCTCAAAGTGAATTGAGTGAACAGCAATAAGGAAGCAGGAGATGAAATACAGGACACCTGTTCATCACGGAGGAAGCTTGTTCCGGGGCAGAAGCCTCCTATTGTGGCCAGAGAGGAGAAGGTAGCCAGGCCAATCGAATGGCCCAGCCTGCCTTACTCGGTTAAGCTGGCTCAGGGAATGTAGCTGGAAAACACAGAACTCTAAAACAGAAGTTGCAAGCAGGTTTCCCAGGGGGAGCAGTGAAACCAGTTCAAGGACAATGATAATCCAGGGAGGGCTTCAAAAGTCAGCCGTTTTTATGTGACATGTATTAAAAGCCACATAATATGCCCAATGTTTTCCTATCACCCGAATTTCAGCAAAAGGATATCACAAAAATCTTAGTCAAGAAGGGTCATTATGCAGATACAACAAAGGGGAACATGGCCTCAGAGAAACTGGAAATGCTAGGAAATGTAGTCACTCATTTTGCAGGTGCAGAAACTAAAGCTTAAGGAGGAAATGGGATTTGAATCCAGCAAGTATCACTGCTGAGATCTGAACGTCCCCGATTCCCAAGCAAAATCTTCTTTGGCATCAAATCTCAGAAGCTCCTCATAAGGGCCTCGATCTCAACAGTGGCTCTAGCTTACCAGCTGCTTCCAGATAAAGCAGGTCCCCCAGCTGGTAACCCTAGAAACACTCCAACTGCCTCACCTTAGGAGGCCACGGGCTTCCCCTCCCAGGGTAGGGGTGCATACAGCAGAACCTAGCCCCCACATCCCCCTCTGTAGCTACAGCCTGGCTTACTCACCTCCAATAAACTAGCACAGCAATGAGAAGGATGAGGCACACGAAGGTCAAGGCTGACACCACAATCAGAGGGATGATCCACTCCATCCTCCCTGGAGAAGGACGGCTTATCATTCCAGAGGTGTTCTTTTCTGCTGCAAAAGAACATAGCAGTTAGAGGACCGGAGGAATGAGGGGCCAGAGCAAGATCCAGAGCTCTGGTCTCGTTTGGGGTGGCTTCCAGAGGACTGAGCAGCCTGCTCTGGCTGCCCTAGGGACAGGAGGGGCAGTCTACAGCTGGCACCATTTCCTACTGTGTTCCAACCCAGTAAGGGGGGGGCTTTTTATCTAATTGCCAGTGGGATGGACTTGTAGATGGAGGTCAAGACATTCTCACACAGAGTTGTATAGAAGAGGGACATCCAGCTTCCCTCCAAGAACATGATGACCCAGAGCAGCTTTTGGATACACTGAAGAAATGTGCTCAAGTCTAATCACAGCATCACACTTGCCTCTAGAAAGGGGCTGGAGTGGTGGGAGGTGGCTGAGAGCCTCCCAGGCTCCCCAGTGCCAAGGCCAGAGGAAGGGCAGGATGGCTTTTACTCAGATAACCAGCTGTAAAACAATGGGTATATTCTTCAGCTGCTTAGCACCCGTTACCCCTTCCTTTAGTATCTACACCCAGTTGTTTTGGGAAAGCACCTGTCCCTAAAAGATAAAGTCGCAGCGGGACAATCATCCAGGGCTGCCAGTCTCCCAGGCAAAGGGGGTGGTCAGGTGGGCATGGGACTCCAGGTCGGGGAACAGCTCTCACCCTGGATTCCCAGCCAGAGACTCACAGACTCGATTACAGCACAGTCCACGGGGAGCACCCAGATGCTTCCACTCTGAGGCTCCCAGCACCCAGACCCCCAGAGCTTCTGTTTCTGCAGCTTTTCCTCTTAACCCATGCCTCCCCACCCCCACCCTTTTAAAAGTTCAGACAACCAGAGAGAGGAAGCTATGCCTCGCGCTGGGGGCAGCCAGTCTAGAGCTTCACAGAAGAAGTCTGAAATGATCTGGGATCCGGCCTGGGCCGCAGATGCCCCTTACCCAAGCAGGCCCTGGGGATCTTCACAAGTCCCCAGGAGTCTCCAGAAGGAACCCGCTCTCCTTTATACCGCGGGGAAGATGGCTGGAAATCTCCAGGGGGCGCACATGAAGCTCCGAGACGGTGTGCGGGCTGGGAAGATCGGGGTGCTCACACACAGTCACGGGAGGCAGGTGGCGAGGAAGCAAAGGTGAAATGTGAGCTTGGGAAGAGGTCCCTGGAAAAATGTGCAGCTGGCTGCAGGCTGACTTGCGCTCAGCAAGGATCCTTCTGCGCGGCCAAAACTGGGCCAGCTTTCAGCCAGCCCAGTGTCCCTCTGCAGGGTGGCCTCAGTGCGTGGCGAAATCAGGCTGGGTTTGCAAGCCAGAGGAGGTGGGCTGACCAGGAAAGAAAGGATTGGCCCCGGGAGCAGATCTATAAAGAGCCAAGGCTGCTCCTGAGTGGCGAAGAAGTGCGTTACAGAGCTTTCACCGGCTTCTTCTGGCTTACTGTGACGGCCTCCTTGGTTTCCTGCGCAGCCCGGGGCATCACACAGGGCCGGGGCCAGGGCCAGGCGCAGCACGGCACTCCACGGCTTAGAGACTAGCTCCCTAACTCTGCCGGCCCATTGCTCTGGACCCCTCGCTCCACAATCTCTCATTGCACGGCTACTGGCCGTGTCCCCAGAGTGTGCCAAACATGGTGTGCGGGGATCGGGGTGCAGCAGGACGTCAGACAGCAACAGCCCTGTGCTGGGGGGGCGCGAATCACTGCAAGGGGGAGAGGCGGACACGAGAGCAAGGAATTAGGATGAAATGAATGGGATGCCAGGGAGAGCCCACGGGGTGTGTACAGGGGGAAGAGGGTTCCTAGCCTAAGGGTTCTGGAGGGAGAAGGGGAGTTAGCCGGGTGGAGTGCAGGGACGAAGTGTGTTCTGGACAGTGAGCGTGAGAACGAGGGGGACCGAGATGGAGCGGTAGTGGCCACATCAGCCAGAGCCCTAGAAGCTGAATTAAGAAGAGCTTCTAGTCCCAAGAGCATTGGAAGCTGCTGCAGACTTGCCAGCTGAGGCTTCCAAGGATCAGATGTGCACGCTCTCCCTCCACCTAATGCTCTAATAGCAAAGCTCTGGGGACCAGTTACAAGAACCGGAGTTACGTCGAGAATAACTCTGCTGGGCTCCAGCAGGGGGCAGCCCAGCCAGGCAATTATCTGGCGGATGGTTGGGAGGATCTTAGAGACGGAGAAAGTCCTATTCATGGAAAACAGGGCAGGAGGATTGACATTACAGGCCACATGCCTGGTGAATTCAGTATCGACCCTGGGAGACCTTTGCAAACTGGGGGAACTCTCTAGGTCTTCTTTCTCTCCCTGCCTCTGGACAGAAAAGGTTTCTTGCCTGGGCTACTAACCTGGTAGTAACAGGCAAGGCAGGGGAGGAGACCAAATGCAAACTCCAAGTCCTACTCATCCTAAAGCACTGAAAAGGACCGTTGGCCAAAATAGTCCCTCACATGCATCTCTCTGAACAGTCACTGGAAACACCAGCTCTTAGAGTAGCACTGCCATCCTAAAACCAGTGAACAGTGGCTGCTCCAGAATTTCTGGGCCTTCGGAGTCATGCTCCAGAAGGTCTGAGGGTCAATGGCATGTTCCATTGTCCCAGAAATCCCATGTGTCCGCCACTACATCTGTCCCTCTCTCGTCCCCCACAAAGTGAGGGTGCCGGTTTTCATCAGATTCGCAGGGAGCCTCGGGTCTCACAAAAGACTTGCCAGAGGAGAGAACAGTCTGCAGAGCAGGAGTCTGGACGTCACAGCTAGCCTGGGGCCCGGCTAGGCTCAACCTCAGGTCGCGTGACTGAGTCATTTCTCTAACATTCACAGTGCTTGTGTGAGAATTTTGTGTGTGGGGTGTGGGTGTGTGTTTTAAAGATTTATTTATGTATTTATTCATGAGAGACACACAGAGAGAGGCAGAGACACCGGCAGAGGGAGAAGCAGGCTCCATGCAGGGAGCCCGATGCAGGACTCAATCCTGGGACTCCAGGATCACACCCTGGGCGGAAGGCAGACGCTCAATCTCTGAGCCACCCAGCTGTCCCGAGAATTTGGTTTTGAAGGGATAGAGGAGTGAACCTCCTCAGCCACACCTCTCAGTGTGAAAACCTAAAAAAGACTGTTCTGCAAGCAGCTGGATTTGCCCGGGTCGTTGCCCTAGATGCCAGGCAAAAATACACGTGCTACTGGACTTCCACGTGAGGCACGAGAAGGTTGATTTCATGGTCACACTCACTGTGCTGCTTTGTCTGCGCAGCACCAGGAGCCTGGAAGCTCACCGCATCTGTACACAACCACACGAACTCTGCTCCTGTCCCTCCCTGGGGGGATTCCTCACTGCTCTCAAGGACAGCTAGGCCTGCCCCCAACTCTCATTATTTCCTTCTGCTCCCCCCCGCCCCCGCTATGTTCCAGGAACACCCATCCAACCAGTGTGACCTTGACAGGCCACGGTAGGCCCCACTTCTTCACCTCTATCCCTGTCATCCCACTTCCAGGAATGCCTTTCCCATGCTGGCCCCAGAAGCTCCCACTTATCCCCCGCTCTTGGTTCAGGTGCTACTTTCTCCGTGAGGCGAAAGACTCTCCCAAGTCTTCGGTCTGTGCTATCTCTGGGGCGCTGAGCAGAGTTCCGATCACAGGTTCAAATCCTGACTCTGCCACTTTCTAGGTGACTTTCAATCAATAACCTGAATCACTCTGGGCCTGGAGTTCTTCCTCTATAAAAAATATAAAGAACCTGCCTCACAGGAGTGGTAGCGAAATTCAACGGGAAGACGCACCTGGCATTGAGCAATGCTGCGTACTTTCTCTTGTCCTCATCAACACCCTCATCATGTGCTTCTCTTACTGTACACAGCACACTCAGTTATAACTACAAGCTCCCCAGGGGGAGGGCTGACTCCCATCTGTACATGGAAGAACAGTGAAGCCTGGTCTCCTACTAGCTCTGCAACTCTGGGCAAGTTACTTAACCTCTCTGTGCATTCGTTTCCTCATCGGGAGAAGGAGACGATAATATTGCCTACTACACCGTGGGACGTGAGGATTCAAAGAACCCGTACGTATAAAACACTTAGAACGTTGCCAGGTAGCCATTTGACACCTGGCTAATGTTACCGACGGGGATGATCATCATCGCCATTCCATTCCCTTGTCAACACCCCAGCAGCATAAGGCAGATGCTGGGTGCTCGTTGGGTGTCTGCTGAATGTGATCGCCCTGTAAGATCTGAGAGTGTAGGCGGCAATCACACAGAAGCTCAGATGAGCCAGGCATTAGCGCCAGAGGCTGCCAGTGCGGAAGCAGAACCTCACAGTTGGCCCTGAGATAAGACCACACCACACTTCTTGCTGTCCTTCCGAAGAAATGCCTGTCCTGCTGCCTGACTCAGTCTGTGGCCTGGCCCTCAAAGGACAAAGTGTAATAAAATGGTCAACTACCAGGAACTAGTAGGCACACATAACATACTGCCTGGGCTGGGTAGAGATTCTCTTACTCCTGGACCTTCAGTCCCCCAACAATCTTCCCCAAGCTAAGGCCCCCAGAGACCGGAACATCCTATCAACTATTCAGTACAATCAGCATCCTGCACTTCAGAGTCAGGCTGACCTGATTACAAATTCTGGCTCAGGCCTTACTGGCTGGGTGACTCTGGGTAAGTGACTGCCCGTCTCTGAGCCTGCAGGCCCTCCTCTATCAAAGGAAGCCATGATAATAGTCCCATCAGAGGACTTGTAAGGAGTAAATGAGATAATCCAACATGGGGAAGACTGTGCAAATTCTGGTCACATCATTTACAGAGCCAGATGCGGAATGCAATCAGGGGGCCCCCAGTTCAAGAGTTCCAAGGTGGGGACGGAGAGCTTGGCGGGGAGCACAGGGCTCTGCGTGACCGCGCGGGTCCCAAGCGCCTGAAGATGGCCTCACCGGCCAGGCATGAAGCACAGTCAGTGCCTAACACAGACGTGGCATCCAGAGAGTTCATTCTTCTCTTCCTTTCAATGGAGCCAAGCAATAGTGATGCCAGAGTGGTAAAATTAGACATTGCCCATTTTTGGGAGAGGCTCACTTTCATTCAGAGCTTCGCTTGTGGCCCAGCTGCCTCCTAAGAGGGCCGGCCCAGGTCCTGGGGGGCGTGCTTACCTCCCGATGACCAAATTCCTGACCCCAAAATGAGTGCAGGCCCTTTGAGTGAATGGAGCTTTTCCTCTCCCCATCTCCACCTCGGATTTACCCAGATGGGCTGGTTTTCCCAGCAGGACTAGCCCTCGATTCCTGCCCGCCGTGGGTTGGTTGTGTGAACTGGCAGCCCACACACGTGTGCCTGGCTTGGCACCCCCACCCCCACTAATTATTATTAGATGGTGAGGTAGCTGCCAACATTAATGAGCAATAGAGTTCACATAAACCAACAATGGGATCGCCTACCAGTAATGTTTGAGGTTGGCAACACTGGCCTGAATTCTCACAAGGCAAACATCAGCTGGAACCCAGCAGCACGCTCTCTTCAGGCAAGGCATGTCTCACCTAGTTTGCCACAGTCCTCGCTGCTCCCTGAGGCCTCACACCAGACCTGTTGTCCTCACCCCTGGCCCTGCTGGCAGCTCACTCTGGCCAGTCTACTTGCAGTCTGCCGGGGGCAGGGGGACACTCTGACCCGAGGAATGAGCAGAACACGGACTTGCATCTTCTCACAGGGCCTCATCATCAAAAGCAAGAGTCATGGTTTAAGAAACTCCTGACCAGGATTCTGAGATCACTAACCTGGCTCAAGAGAAGAAGCTGCTTCTGGACAAGGAACCTTTCCTCGTTCAATACTTCTTTCCAAAGAGATTTTATTTTTCAGCCGATTAGGAATTAACCAGGCCACTGCTCCAACCATGCAATGGGGGCCATTCCTGTCAGTGAACTTGGACCTTTTTCATACTCATTCTAGGGCTGCATCTTGCTGGTCCATGTGTGCTGGGATGAAATGGGATGGGGGTACCAACTAATTACACCCACCTCTCCCTCCACCTCCATGGCTGTGATAAAGGGCTGCTGGGAAGGTAGGAAGGTAGGAAGAGGGGAGCCAGCCAGCACTGGAACTCAGAGAATGAGCCTGCTTCCCAAATGTCTTCTAGATAATACTTAGAGCAAGATGCTAACTAACCTGCTCTGAACATTTGTAGAAGGGAGGCAAGGATTAATGACCTCCCATACCCCTTCCTCCTCCCAGCTTTTATTTCAGCATCCAGCAGAATCTGAGTAAAGTGCCTCCATTCTGCCTTTTAAAAAAATTAAAAAAAAAAAAAAAAAAGAAAAGAAAAACAGTTTTCAGTGGCATATGTCATCACTGAATTAATGCTGTTTGCCTTTTACTGGCTTGGCTCTCATCCCAGTAGAAGCAAATAAAAACGGAGTACAATGTACTATAAATGCTACAGGCAGTGATACATCAGATGGACGCATCTGAAATGCTTCCTACCCCATGGTAAGGGCTCAACTTCTGCTACAGGACAACAACCCCTACGCTGTCAAGACTAAAACGAGCTTGGATCCAAAAGACCACGATCAGGAGTAGGCGAAAGCGGGATTCTTTCACTTTTCAGGAAAGATCAAGAGAAGGACAGACTACACAGTTATAATCTAGCCTGTGGTTCAATTGCGGGCAACTTGACTACGTTTGTTCTGAGTAACACCACTCATTAAAAACCACCCACATCCGTGAATTAAGACAGCTGCTTAAAAAAAAAAACACCCCAAAAACTGTGGTAAAAAAAAAAACAAACCAACACTTAAAACTTACCATCTTAACCGTTTCTAAAAGTGAGGTTCAGTAGTGTCAAGTGTATTCTTACTGTTGTGCAACCAACCTTCAGAATCTGTTTTTCACCAGCAAAATGAAAACTCAATGCCCGTTAAAGCAAAACTCCCTCCACCCCCTGCCTTTGCCACCTACCTTTCTCTCTCTGCCTCTATGACTTTGACTCTAGGCACCTCATCCAAGTGGAATCATAACATTTGTCTTTTTGTGACTGGCTTATTTCACATAGCATAATGTTCTCAAGGTTCACCCATGTTGCAGCGTGTATCAGAATGTTCTTCCTTTCTGAGGCTGAATGACATCCCATTGTATGTATGGACCACATTTTATTCATCCATTCATCTGTTTGGGTAACAACCCAAATGTGCATCCCTCGGCTACTGTAAATAATGTTGCTATGAGCACGAATGTACAAATATCTCTTCAAGATCCTGCTTTCAATTCTTTTGGGTATATACCCAGCAGTTGGATTGCTGGATCATATGGGAGTTCTATTTTTAATTTTTTAAGGAACCACCATATTGTTTTCTACAGCGGCTGTACCATTTCACATTCCCACCAACAGTGCACAAGCGTTCCAAATTCTCTACATCTTCGCCAACGTTTGTTATTTTTCTGTTTTGTTTTGTTTTGATGGTAGCCTCCTGAAAAGGTGGCCAACTGAAAAGGTGGCTGGTTTTTTTTACAGGGCCACAAAATTTGTCTTTATTTTTCTGGAGCCCCGACATGATCTAAACCATGGTTGCAGAAACAGGACTGTCCGTTACAAATGCATATATTCTCCTGCAAGGGGACACAGGCTCTGTGCTCCCATTACCATGCCTGAGCTGGAGTAGAGCATCATGTGTTTCCATTTATATTACCACCCGGAGTTCTTGTGAATAAGCACTCCTTACCCCTTCACAGAGAGCTCACTTCATCACACTCAAACAATCAAACAATAGTATGTCGTGTCTCCTTCAATTAGGTGTTGGAAAACTGAAGATGTTTGATAAATCCCAATTTAATTCTAAGCCCCGTAACTACGCTGATCCCAACCCTACCAAACTGCCAGCTTTGCAGACGCTTCTTTGCAACATCATGTGGCTCTGCCATCAGTTGGGACAGAGGCTGCACACCACCTTAAGTCAGATAAGCACTACAACCTGAATTCCTGACCCCAACCTTTTTGGAAACCTTCTTGTTCTCAGTGCGGTCTGGTTTTCCACACCGAGAGATGCAAAATCTGTCCTCGTTCAAAGATCACTTAGTGGGGAAACTTCCAAGAAGGGGCATCTGGGTGGCTCAGTGGCTGAGCGTCTGCCTCCGGCTCAGGTCGTGATCCCAGGGTCCCAGGGTTGAGCCCCACATTGGGCTTCCTGCTCAGCAGGCAGCCCGCCTCTCCCTCCACCCATGTCTCTGCCTCTCTGTGTCTCTCATGAATAAATAAATAAAATCTTGAAAAAAAAAAAGAAAGAAAGAAAGAAAACCTCCAAGGACCCAGATACTTTCTGGGAGGAAACAACCACCTGGTACTGAGGAACTCCATCAAGCCATTCCCAGCTAATGCCATCTGACACTCCTAGGAAGATGACAGCCAAGAACAGGGACAAGCAGGATAATCTAAAAAACATCTCCAAGAAATGGAACCTGACCACCAAAACTAGCCCTGGCTGCAAACTCTTTGGAGAGTCCACACAAATGCCTGCCATGATCTATTTTAAATAAAGTGTGCTGCATTTCCCTCCACCTCCATACACTCCAGCTGAGTCTCATATTTCTGCCCTATTTCTGCCCCAGGTTTGTGAAGACAAACCTGTCTTAGGATTTATTTCTGTCCTTAACTATTGCCTTCCTCGAGTGGACTTTGAAAAGGAAACTTCCTATTAACGTGATAGATCAGGGTTTCTCGACCAGAGCACAGTTGACATTTGGGACCAGGTGGGTCTTTGTTGTGAGGGGCTAGCCTGTGCAGTGCAGGCTGATCAATAGCATTCCTGGTTTCTACCCAAGTAGATGCCAGGAGCAGCCCCCTTCCCATGAAGCGTGACACCCAGAAATGTTTCCAGATATTACCAAATGCAATATTTGGGGGACAGAAGCCTCTCTGGTTGAGAACATCTACCATAAACGGAAAACCGCTATTTCTTTCTAAAGTACATTTTCAAATATTCACTTAATGATTAACACGTCCTCTGAAATCATCTTGTGTTGCCGACTCGGGGAATAAGCTCAAAGCCAGAAGGAAAGCAGCACCACATGAGGAGGACTCCCCTGGACTCTGGAGTCAGGGGCCGTGTCTGAGCTCTGTCTTGTCATGGACATGTTCCTTAGCTTTCTGAGCCTCAGTTTACTCACTGGCCCAAGGCAACAAGGACAGCACAGCCCCCACAGGGGTGCAGTAGGACTACAAACATGGGCTTCTAGCAGGGGCAACACCAGCATGGAACTAACGTTAACCAGCAATATTATTGTTTCTATAATGGAAGGTTTTCGAGATGGGTTCCTCAGAGCTTGAGGGTTCCAAAGGGGTACCTCATGGGTTTGCACAAAGCAGTGGTATGGTTGGAGCTTGGCGCCCTCCACTGTAGCCCAAAGCAGAACAGCAGGGGTGTCTGGGTGGCTCAGGCGGTTTAAGCAAACCACTCTTGGTTTCAGCTCGGATTGTGATCTCAGGGTCACAGGATCGAGCCCCTGGTCGGGCTCCGTGCTAGTGACTCTCTCTCCCTCTCCTTCTACCCTGGCCCCCACCTAAAATAAATACATCTTAAAAAAAAAAAAAAAAAAAGGCAGAACAGGAGGCCAAACTGACTCTGACCGTTCTTAGCTCATGGTCTGGACAAGATGAGGCCAGGAGACTGTGGTAGGGGGCCCCTGAACTGGGCCATCCTTTAAGCACCTGGCTCAGGGCTGCCCCAAAGGAGGCAGCTGCAAACTTTCAGTGAATGAGTGTTTATATAGGTTCTGGGCAAGATTCAGTCTGAAAAGGGGCTTTCCCTGATTTGAGGAAACAAAAATGGAAAACGCTAGCACTAAATGATACTTTGATAGACTACGCCCACCTTCCAATGCTTCTGCTAGGGCATGCTATACTGCACACCACCCCAAGAACATGTTATTGCATCAACTGGCTACTGAGGGGGGCCTGCACCACGTTCTGGCTGGGGCTGCTCAGAGAGGAGCCAGGTCGGATTTCCATGCAGCACACATCCCATCGAGGGCTTCACACTAGCAGATGGTAACAAATAGACAAGAGTGGCTGTATGGAGGCCTTTAATCCTTCCCATTGGCTTCCGGGGCAGCTGTAACTATAGCAATTAGCTCTACAGTTGAAGCCAAGCACCAGTGGTTCCTACCTACCCAGCCAGGGATATGTTTAGTTTGGCATATGTGAAAACAAAACAAAACAAAACAAAAAAAAGAAAGAAAGGAGAAAAAATAAAATGTTTTAAAAATTGGAACTCACTTAAAAATTAGGAGATTCTCTGCACGTAAGGACTTGGGTTTCTGGCTCACGAGGCATCTCTTCATTGGCTACAATCAGGGGATTGAGTGAGGCTGTCCTCTTTAGAAAAGACCCCGGCACTCTGGTTGGCTGTAGTCCTCACTATTCCCTAATATCCACCACCTGGGCCTCTTCTCTCACTGATACCACCTGTCTGACTTCTGTAGTTGTCTGAGTTTGCTACTTCTTCCACAGAAGGACTCCTCCTTCCGTGTGAGTTAATACTAAAGCTGCTACTCACAGGACTTAAAAAGATGTTATCAAACTTCAAGGGAATTTAAAACGAGCCTTTTGGAGATGCTGGTCAAACTATAACATAGTCTGTAAATTTATTTTTTAGTTTTTTAATATTTTTTTTTAATTTTTATTTATTTATGATAGTTACAGAGAGAGAGAGAGGCAGAGACACAGGCAGAGGGAGAAGCAGGCTCCATGCACCGGGAGCCCGATGTGGGATTTGATCCTGGGTCTCCAGGATCGCGCCCTGGGCCAAAGGCAGGCGCCAAACCGCTGCGCCACCCAGGGATCCCATAGTCTGTAAATTTAAATGTGAATGCTTGTTCCAAAGAGGCTAAGTGGGAAATATCAGAAAGGGAGACAGAACATGAAGACTCCTAACTCTGGGAAACGAACTAGGGGTGGTGGAAGGGGAGGAGGGCGGGGGGGTGGGGGTGACTGGGTGACGGGCACTGAGGTGGGCACTTGACGGGATGAGCACTGGGTGTTATTCTGTATGTTGACAAATTGAACACCAATAAAAAATAAATTTATTAAAAAAAAGAGGCTAAATATAGGGGTGCCTGGGTGGCTGAGACCGTTGTGTCTAACTCTTGATTTAGGCTCAGGTCACAGTCTTGGAGTCTTGGGATTGAGCCCCACGTCGGGCTCTGCACTCGGTGGGGAGTTTGCTTGAGATTCTCTCCCCTTTCTGCCCCTCCACACCCAATCTCCAAAAAAGAAAAAAAAAAAGGGATGCTAAACATTGATTACAATAATTGCTTTTACTCACTGTGAAGAAAAACTAAATGAGATTTACACAAATGTACACGCAGTCTTTAAAACGTCACCACTAACATGAAGGCGATGGTGACTTTATTGAAAAAGTAAATGCTAGGCTGGAGGCAAGACGAGAGGAGGCGGCAGGACTCATGGACTGCTGTGGGGTTGGGGGTTTTCCATTCAATCACTCATATCCTTCATCAACCAACAAGCACACACATACTTCTGCTTAAACCAGGGGTCGGCACATGCTGCCTCGCAGATCGAACCAGGCCCGCTGTCTGTTTCTGTAAACAGAGCTTTGCTGGAACTCAACCACATCTGCTCACTAACATATTGTCCTGGCTGCTTTTGTGCTACCTGGCGGGGTTGACGAGCTTCCACAGAGACCTTATAGCCCACAAGGCTTTGAGACGTGAACCTTCCCACTGAGATGAACCTGGTGAGGGAGATACTCCAGTTTACCAGTTTGGAGAAAGAGCACACAGTTCCTGGAGGTCATTTTGAACGCCAGCTCACTGGGGACCAGAATCTTGGCATGCTCTGTAATGTCCAGGGATGCTACAAAAGAAGGACCTTCTGGGGGCCTCCCCATAGTCACCATTGTGATTTTGTGGCCTTTGGGCTGCGGAGAGCAAGAACGACTCCATTTATCTGCACCCCCGCCTGCAACTGAGAGCTTGTTATTCCCCCATTTTACAGACGAGAACCTGAGCAGAGACCACCTGAGCAGCCAGAGAGAATATGGGACAGAGGCTACTGGGGTGACCTGACTCCAAACACTACTCTGCCAAGATTGCACACGTGGATGCCTGAGGGTTGAAGCTGGAGACCCACATGCCCCAGCCAAACCTGAGGCTGCCAATCCCCAGGGTTCACCATGTGCTTCCCTTTCCCTGGAATCTGACTCCTATCACAAGGCCTCATTTCCTCCCACCTGGAGCAGGTCCAGGTCCCCACTGCTCTCCAGTCTCTCGAGGTGTGAACACTCTCAACCTAAGCTCTCGACAGCCACCTTTACCGGAAGCGTGGGCAAGGAAGTGTTTAAGAGGAACAGGCGGAGAAGACTACCTCATCAGCGTCCGGAGTCCACAGGCAGAGCCACTCAAGCATGAAGATCCGTATTTGACAAGGTCTACCACTAGTCTTTGGAGAAACCCCACTGGTCCAAGCCGCCACTGCCATCACCTCCTCGCTGGGCTTCTTGTGTTCACTCTTGCCTTCCCTGGATAACCTCCACAAAGAGGCCAGGGTGGTCTTTCACAAAAGTTAATCAGATGAGCGAGTCTCCCGCTGAAATCCACCACTGGTTTTCTATTTCAATTAGAATCAAATCCTCAGCGTGGATGGTGAGCCCCCTCCTGGTCTAAGCTCTGTCCACCTGTGAACTCATCCCTTATCCCTCCCCTTCCGACTCTCTAGGGTCCACAACACACTGGCCTTCGGATCGCTCCTCGACCATTCCAAATTAATCCCCACTCTGGGTCTCTGGATCTGCTATTCCTCCTGCAGCCTAGAATGCTCTTCCATGAATCTTTGCATGGCTACCTCCTCATCGCTTGGGTCTCTGCTCAAATGTCATGCCTTGACCATTTGATGCCACGCTGCCCCCCTCTCCAACCCTCACCACTTACCACTATTTGACGTTATGCACTTGTTAACTGGAATATCCTCAAGCTCCCCCACTGGAACATCAACCCTCAGAGGACAGAAGCCTGCCTTGATCTGTGTTCTATTCTCAAGGCTTCGTGCAGTGCCCTGTACACAATCGGTACTCCGTAAGTACTTCTTTTAATATCTTCAAATGCAAGACATTCTACCGTCTCTCAGTAATTCCAAGAGGAAATGTCACAGTTCACGCAGGAATGGCATCAGCTTTATAAGCGGCCCAATAATTCCTTCACTCGGCTCCACAGGAGGGTACTCTACACCTTTCTCTAAAACCAAGACAAACTGAGCAACACCCATTGGAAACCCAAACTTCTAAAAAACGAGTCCATACCAGCTTTAAGGAGGAACGTAATTCAAAACATGAAAATTTATTCTAAGTTGTATCTTAACATACGAGATCTCAGCTTTAGATGAATTTTAATGTTTACAAGTGCAAAAGCAAATAAATATTTACCAGTTGCTTTTTTTTTTTTGCACTCTTATAACTCCACAACAGCTTAGATGCAAAAAAAATTGTTGCTAAACATCTTGTAGTCTGGCAAAAAGAAGAATTTCTTATTAAGAAAACCCCTCACAACAATAACAACCCCCTCATGCTCAAGGCTGCCTCGCAGAGACTCTCAGGATGGTTCGTTAGGATCTGAGCGCAGGATAGAGCAACGCGTCACTATGGGTCAGGGTGATGGGTGACGGGGATCCCACCTCACGGCGAAGCCCAGACCAGCCATGCCCTGGTCTCACCATCCATAGGCTGGGTGATTCATACAGTAAACGGGGCTCTGAGAGCGAGCCCTATTTCTTGGGCTAGGATGGAGGACTAACACCAGCTCTCCCCACACTGAGCACCTCCTGCTTTTGGTTTCAAGGGGAAGGTCCCTTCCCCAGCCTGGCCCATGTTAGTCAGGACGGGTCCCTGCCCTCCTCATGATTCTCTTCAACAGGACCTTGCTTCTTTCCCATTACCATTCGCAGTCTTCAACTTTGGTTAGCTAGCTTCCTGGCTAGCCAGCGACTGGCTTGTTTGCTGCACTGCGCCCTGCTTTCTGGCTTCCCCGCCGGCAGGCCCTGAGCATCCTCATCACCGCGTCCTGCGGACGGTCAGCAGGCCTCCAGAGGCAGAGGCTGTGCCTCCCCGGGGCAGCACACGCCCGGCGCCTGGCACCAAGCAGGCAGGCCATAAACACAGGCGCTGCTCTGAGTAAGTGAATAAGGAATGAAATCTTAATGAATAAACTTAAGATTGATGCCTTTTTTCATTCATTGGCTTCATCACGTAGCTTGGTTTAAAGATTTTATTTATTTATCTGAGAGAGAGAGAGAGAAAGTGAGCGAGTACACAAGCAGGAGGAGGGCAGAGAGACAGAGGGAGAAGCAGACTCCCCGCTGAGCAGGGAGCCGAACGCAGGACTTGATCCCAGAACCCTCGGGATCACGACCCGAGCCAAAGACAGATCCGTAGCCGACAGAGCCATCCAGGCGTTCCTCACTGTGTAGTTTAAATCCTGGGGGTTATTCTGAGCTAAGTGGAATTTATCAGGAAACAAATATCCCAGGGGGCCTTATCTGAGCAACAAGAGATGAGGTCATTCTTATTAGAATAAAATAGGGACACACAGACACACACACACACATCTTTCATGCCAGGGACATACACTATGTCGGGAACATGAAGCCCTTCCCGGAGCTTCATCTTCCATCCCATTTTTTTCTTTTTTTCTTTGTAAAAGAGTGAGGCTGCCCACAGCAGCGAGGAGCCTCAAATGAGGACCGGGCCTCTTACCTGGATTAACGGTGATGAATTTGCTATCCTCGGAAAATCGGTCCCCTCGGGACACGGGCCTTTTCGATGGCATCTGGGGCCTCCTGGGATCACCGCCTTCGAAGCGCTCGTCTGTGGCTGTGGGGGGCACTTGGGTGGAGGGGACCGAGCCGGAGGCCGGGCCAGGGCGGGCATCCCTCACGTCGTCGGCGGGCCGGCCGGTGGGGACGCCGGGGAGCTCCTGCCCGCGCCCGGGCAGCGTCTGAGGCCCGCCCGCCTCGGCGGTGCCGCTGGGGGCCGAGGGCGTGGGGCTGGCCGCGTCCTGCCGGGGCTCCTGGGCGGCGTGGGGCGCCCCGCTCTTCTTCTTCTCCGAGTCCTTCTCCCCCTCGTCCTCGTGCTCCCGCTCCCCGTCCTCGCTCTCGCTCTTCTCATCCTTCTCCCCTTCCTCGGCGCCCTCGCCGTCCCTGGTGGGGGCCGAGTCGCCGTCGGGGCCCGGGGAGGCCACGGCCTCGGTGGTGGCCAGCACGGGCCTGACGGCCTGCTTGCTGGCGGGGGCGGCCGTGGGCAGGCGCGTGGGCCACACGGTGCTGGGGAAGGAGGGGATGCCCCCGCCGCTGAAGCCCAGGCCGGCGAGGAGCGTGCTGGTGACCACCGAGGCCACGGTGGCCTGGCTGCCGCTGGACGACGGGCCCATCCCGGTGGCCATGGAGACGAAGGAGAAGGGGATGCCGGAGGATGTCCAGGTGGACGACCCCGAGCTGATGGGGGCCATGTCGGCCGAAGAGGCAGGAGACGCCGTGGGCTTCAGAGGGTCACCCGGGCCGGGGCGGGGGGACAGGGAGGGGACAGAAGAGAAAGCGGCGTCAGTCACCAGGATTGGGAGGGAGGCCCTGCTGAGGACCCTGGATGGGTCTCACTCATCTTTTACCTTCCTCACAGGGTTGCTCAGAGCGTGCTGCCAAACAGGACACTGGTCATCCGTGGATGGCCACCGCTGCTGGCCTGAATGGTTTTGCAACTACTTGGAGTGCATTAAAAAATGTAACTAGCCCATCAAACCCAATTTTTCACCAGTATGGCTTAAGAGGAAGCCAAGTGGCCAAAAAAAGTAAGTGCCATGAAGGTTGGCGTAAAAGCAAACATCAACCAAGTAGTAAGCTGGCAACATCGGGCGGTCGAACGATCCTGGGGTGATAGCGGAAGAGACAGGAGCCCTGCGTTCTCATATCCCAGGGGCCCTCGAGGAGAACACACAGCAGTTAGGTCTAGAAGGCATGTGGCCGCCCACATCTGCAGCGGCAGGGTCAGGAGCAGGAGCCACGCTCAACACTGTGTGCTTTAGGGACCCGCTACAACCCTGCACCTTCGAGGTGGGCCCTTTACAACCTCTGCAGCTTCCGGAGTCTCTGGGTCCATCCACGGCAAAAATCTATGCCCAGGCACATGGCAGCAGGAAGGGTTCCATTTCACAAGTGCCAACTAGCTGCCAGGGCTTTCCACCCGAGCCAGGAGGCACACAGGATCATCACCCCATTTTACAAGTCAGAAAACCAAGGCACAGAGATGCTAAAGGCCAGAGGGAGGGCTGCCTATGTTCGAGCCTCAGCCCATTCTTTCCACCACACTAAACTGGGGCTGACCAAGGGGTACCTTTGGGGAAAACAAGAAATGTTGCTCTAAGTCATCCATTTCATTTTAAAGAATCCAATAAATTCTATCAGAATCCAGAATTCTATTCCATCATTTCTAGAGTTCAAAACAACACAGCCAGAACAACTTTGATTTCATAACGTCATCACCATATTTTAGTTAGGAAACTTTGCAGTTTAAGGATGGTCAGGTTAGCAAATGTTAGGTTCTGTAGCTGGTTAACGATATGGTGAATACCAAATAAAATAAGGCACCCAAGACCGAGAAGTCGGATGGTCTGGGCTTGAGTTGACGACCCCCTGTCTGGGGATGCTGAGTATGTTACTCAGTTTCCTCATCTGTAAAATGGAAACAATGCTAACACTGATGTCCTGGGATGCTTCAAGGAGTAAATAAAATAATAAAATAATCTGTGCCAAAAGTCCAGGAAACGCTGGTACATTTTAAGCTGCTACTGTTATCACCAACACTGTGATTGATATTAAGATTGTTACACTAGAAATGGCAAATCAATTAGATATGAATTGAGGCCCCAGAAATATGCACATCCATGTAACCTGAAGAAATGACAACCTCTGAATTTTAGCATATGTCGGATGAGGGGCTCGGAGCAGATCTTTTGTACTCCTTTGACCTCCTATATTGTAATGATCCCACAGACAAATAATTACAAATCTGGAGAGTTTTTCTCTTGATAAGAATCATACAGTATAACACAGCTGCTTTAATTCTGTTCCATAGGTTCTTTTCATGACCTACTGAATTATAAACAGCGAGAAATGTAATTTTTTCTGTATTTTCGCCCCTGGGTGAGCAGTTTAACAACATCATACTGCCACCTCGTGGTAACAGTTTTAACTGCACGTGAATTAACAACAGGCCATTGACAAATCAATTAGTACCATCTGCTACTTACCACTCCTGTTTTAACAATTCTGGTCCCTTGGAATATTCGAGTAGTATTAGCTGAGAAACAAAGAAATTACATTGTAAGCAACACACCTTTACTGTTAAGCTTTCCATATAATTTCCACATGTCACAAGATAGTATTTCTCTGCAGATTTTTTCCCATTTAAAAATGTAAAACCTGGGCAGCCCGGGTAGCTCAGCAGTTCAGCGCCTGCCTTCAGCCCAGGGCATAAAAAAAAAAAAAAAAAAAAAAAAAAAAAAAAAAAAGCAAAACCCTTCTTAGCTTGTGATTCATTAAAAAAAAAAAAAAAACCCTCTAAGAATGTTGTGTAGTTCATTGGCTCTTGTCTTAAGCTACCAGTTTAATTTTTTTTTTTTTTGTTTTCTGTTTTGAAGTAAAATGTAAGTAAATATACAAATCTTAGGTGCATAGTCCAATTAACTTTCTCTGTAAACACCTGTGTGACTACCGCCCATACTGAAATACAGATGTTCTCTAGCACCTCAGCAGGTGTGCATGTGCTCCACTCAATACCCACCTTTCTGACGTCTGCCAAAGTTTTGTCTATCTTTGAACTTCATATAAGTGGACTCATATTATTCCACTGTTCCTATTATCTTTTTAAAAGGTTGATTATTATTATTTTTAGTAATCTCTATACCCAATATGGGGCTCAAACCCACCATTCTGAGCTCAAGAGTCACACACTCTTCTGACTGAGCCAGCCAGGTGCCCCCTACTACTTATTATATTTTTGTTTATAATTTTTCTTTTTTTAAAGATTTTATTTATTTATTCATGAGAGGCACAGGTGGAGAGAGAGGCAGAGACATAGGCAGAGGGAGAAGCAGGCTCCATGCAGGCAGCCTGACGTGGGACTCAATCCCGGGTCTCCAGGATCACGCCCTGGGCTGAAGGCGGCCCTAAACCGCTGAGCCACCCAGGCTGCCCTTGTTTATAATTTCTTATGTTATCCATTCAGTAATTATAATATGAATCCTGAACTTACTATAGTTTCCCTTAAATTAATATTTTTACTACCTCCTAAAAATGTAAGAACTGTACAATGCTTTAACTCTATTTACCTGCCTCACCTTTTGTGTATTGTCATTTTATTCTACTTAAGTCTTGAAGCCCTATAAGATATCGCCATCATTGCTTTAATTGGCCAAATTCTTATATGACCCCCATAATACTCGTTCTGGTGTTTGCTCCTTGCAGTTCTGTTTGGCCATGTGCTGTTAGTTCTGTAAACAGTTTAACTTTACAAAGACGTTTAATAGTAGTAAAATGCACGTAACGTAAAACTTACCACCCTAACCACTTTTTGCGTAGTGTTAAATATATTTTCATTGTTGTGCAACCAATCTCCAGCAATTTTTCATATTTCAAAACTGAAACTCTGTACCCACTAAACAATAATCCCCATGTTCCCCTTTTTCCTAGCCCCTGGCAACTACCATTCTACTTGCTATTTCTACGTTTGACTACTCTAGATACTTCATGTAAAGAAGAATCATACATATTTGTCTTTTGGTGACTGGCTTATTTCATTTCACATGTCTGAGGTTCATCTATGCTGGACCCGTGTCAGGATTTCCTTCCTTTCCTAGGCTGAATAATATCCCATTGTATGCATATACCACATTTTGTTTATCTAGTCATTGTTGGTAGACATTTGAGTTGCTTCAGTATTGTGAATAATAGGAAACAGTATAATTAAAAAGAAAAACCCACCAAACACACAAAAAACAGTACTGTTATATAAACTCAAAGTTTACTTCCTATATATATATACATGGTGCTGAAAAATTAGCAAAAAAATATTTTAAAATGCTAAAATCAAAATAAATGTGTACTTGTTAAGATTTCACCTAAACCAGATGTGGCAAATGACTGACAGAATTTTTTGTTTGGCCTGCAAGCTTTTTTAAAAACTGAATTTGCTGCAATAGCTTTCAATCTAAAAAAAACAAAAACAAAAACAAAAACAAAACAAAAAACAAAAACAAAAACAAAAAAACCCACAATTTCTTGCTTATCCTGAAAAATCCTCACACTCGGGAAAACTGAACTCTCCTTCCTGATGGGCCTGAGCATCCCTCATGTACCTTCGGTATGGACGGAGGATCTCTACCTTCGCATGGATAACTCTCCCCTGCTCTGTACAGGCTCTCTGTGTGGCCCCAGGGGCACCCGTATCTTCAACCCCTGACCTAATGATACACTTCATTTTGCACAATTGGAAAGTCAGACGTGTAAAGAGATGGACATGGAGAGGAGACTCCTCTAGAAGTCAGTACAACCAGGTCAAACACAGCAGCCTGGGAAGCAAACAGCGCTTGCCAGGGACTAACTATAACCCCCTACCATCTTATGGTTGTTCCAGGATCGATACCGAGCTGCTTCCGAGAGGTGTACCCCCCTCCCTTTGTTAAGACAGGTCTCCCGGGAGATCTGCTTTACCTGCCCTTTACAAAGGGCTCTGATTAAGGCCAGCAACTAAACAGAACTCAGCACGTAGGCTTTTCATTGATGTTTGGCAATTTCCACCGGGTCGGTTCAAGCCGTGGTGACTAGGAAGGAAGTTTCTCCAGGGCCGTTCAGATCAGGAGCCCTTAACCTGGTGCCCATGGGCCCGATGGGGTTCAGGGACAAGAGAAAAAAAGGCACCTGTCTTCCCACCACCCTCTCATTGACATGTGGACTTCCTCCACCATGAAAGCAGGCAACAAATCTCAGCCACACTAGCGGGACCTGTGACGCTGTCTCTGATCTAAGTCAGATATTTCCGTGCTGTCTTATAATTGTCATCGCTATCTTGGAGCATCATTTATGTTCACCCCTACTCAGAAATCACAGTAGCCAACAGGCCCACTGCTTGTCATTCAATGCTTTAATAAAAAAAAAAAAAAAAAAAAAAAAAGCATATATGACTACATTCCAAATTTGTTTGTTT
The DNA here is from genome assembly GCF_048164855.1 of Canis lupus baileyi. Classification (NCBI taxonomy): domain Eukaryota; kingdom Metazoa; phylum Chordata; class Mammalia; order Carnivora; family Canidae; genus Canis; species Canis lupus. The sequence goes on from NC_132856.1 coordinate 30,465,888, forward strand.
AAAGTATTTTGACAACTGCATTTGGACATAATTGGTTCCCTTTTCTATGTATTATGCTTATTTATTTTAAGCCATGCTGAGAGGATCCGTTGGCTTCAGGCTGCCTGATGGGTCTGTGGCTCAGAGAGAAAGCTCAAGAACCATGATTTTCCATAACTACTGAGAACTGCAGACAGGCTTTGAACATGTAGCCATCAATCTTTTCATCCATTTTGTTGAGTTACTGGGGGTAGAGGGTAATATTTACTCTTTAGGGGTGGTCTGTTGCTGTGTATAAATGACTAGGCTTTGGAAAAAGAAATTCAGACCCTGCTTAGTAGACAAGTGATTTCTTTGCAAGTTACTTGACTACCTAGATAATCATTCCTCCTCCATCTGTAAAATACTACGTACATTAAAAGCTGCCATGGGGTCAGATGACATTAACTTACGGGAAAATGCTCTGTAACTGTGAGCCATTCTACGGATTTCACTTGCTATTATTACTGTTATTATATTTACCACATTGAGGCAAATATGCAACATTTATTATGTTATACAGAACATAAACAGTGTTATATTTACTATAATGTAAAGAGTCCACATGGCTTCCCCAGGCTCCCAAACCAGATGTGAATTTCATCACTGGGAAACCCAATTATTCTGAACAAGGCTTCTCTGAAATTTTCTAAGCTTTGTTCCTTTCCCTTTAAAGATTTAAGTCCTAAAGGTTGATCAGTTTTGTACATTGGGCTCTACTGTGCCAAAATCACACTTGGCTCCCAGTAAGAGGTGTACACTGCCTGCTGGATGCTGTAGGGAAGATGCTAAAAGCCACCACGGGGAGAGCTCATGGAAGATCCACGCCCCTATGTGAACACACAGGGACAGACACCAGTATATAAAACAAGTAAACTCGTGTCCACCTCTGAACAAAGTGAGTCCGTAGACAAAGGAGACACTGGCCATTTCCAAAAAGTCTCTGTGATCAGACATTTTAAATATTCTATGTTTGGAATTTATAGCTGACAAGGCCTTTTTGAATTACATTACATTACAAACATTTAATTTTTCAAAGTCCACGCAGAAGCCAGCAAGCTCAGCGGCCTATTAATCAGGAAAGTCAGTTCTGCAGATTCTAGGTTCTTGGTTGGAGCACATGGGAGGCCTAATCATGATTTATGTGTCCAAAGTTCCAAGGGCCCCGGCCTCAGCCAGCTCCCACTGTGGCCTCCTCTCTCTCTCTCTCTCTCTCTCTCTCTCTCTCTCTCTCCTGGGGCCTATGCAGACCCGGCTTTGGCCCATGGACCCTCCTCAACATAGAGCCACCAAGACACTCAGGGCACAGGTGGACGTGGCGAGTGTGATTTATGTGTGAAAAAAAATACAGCCGTGCTCATTTTCAATTAGTTTAAATGGAAGGGTGACATAATGTGAACATTAGCAAAGAATATTTAAAGGCCAAATTATAAAGCTAGAAAGGGTCCATTCAGGGAATCTAAGGCTGGAGAACTTCTTACCCTGGGTTCATCATTTATTATTTTTTATATCAAACCTAATATCAGGGGGATATTTATAGGTGGTACCAGGCATTCTGGTACCAATTACTTAACATGCTTTACCGCGTATCATTTCACGAGGTCCCTATGAGGTCGATACTGTCAATACTACCACTTTGCAGACTGTGACACTGTTGCTTGGAGAAGCTAATAAACATTCTCAGAGTCCCAAAAACAGTGAGTGGCAGTAGGACTCAAACTTGCGGCCTTCATTGCTGGGCCTCGGTTCTTGACTGGCACTTCTTATTTTTTTTTTTTTCAAGATTTTATTTATTTATTCATGAGAGACAGAGAGAGAGAGAGAGAGAGAGAGGCAGAGACACAGGCAGAGGGAGAAGCAGGCTCCATGCAGGGAGCCTGACGTGGGACTCGATCTGGGGTCTCCAGGATCAGGCCCTGGGCTGAAGGCAGAGTAAACCGCTGAGCCACGCAGGCTGCCCCTCGACTGGCACTTCTGTCTTCACTGTGCGGGCCAGTTACCTGGGCCATCTGGTTAAGACTCAGATTCCTGGCCCTACCTGCAGAGGTTCAGAGATAATAGTTCTGGGAGGGGCCCAGGTATGTGGGCTTTATGGGGCCCCTGAAATGGTATGCAAAATTCTGGCACGTTCTATAGAAAAGGTCCAAAGCCCTCATCATATCCATGACTCAAAAAGATTAAGGACCACTGGCTTGGTGTGTAGGTTTCTCTGAAATTGGAACTGAAGGACCTTATCAGAGGGGACCTCAGGCTGGCAAAGCAAGGCCCAATGCCCTGGTCCCTCCCTCCATGCTGGTCTTGGTGCATGTCATCAAACCATGGCCCATAGCCTGGCTGCCTATTTTTGTGAATAATATTTCAGTGGAGTCAGGGCTGTGATTAGGTTGGGGCAAGTAAGACAGCATGGATCCTATCTTCATTTAGAATTTGGGTATTTTGTCTACCAACTTTTTGCACTGATTTTGCTTCTAAAAATTTTTTCATTAAAATATAACATATCGGGATCTCTGGGTTGTTTAGCGGTTTGGAGCCTGCCATCGGCCCAGGGCGTGATGTTCTCTCTCTGTCTGTCTCTCATGAATAAATAAATAAAATCTTTAAAAATATATATAACATATCTTGATTACTGAGTTTTTTGGTGCTCTTTTAAAATTTGCACCAGGGTAAATGCCTCTCTGGCCTCACCCTAGTCCTGGCCATGGAACTTTCTACTAGACTCTCTAGCAGTAGGTATATGCATCTATTTCTCAAGAAGCTCAAGGATCCTGCAAGCAGGCGCTTATTTGTGTGCTTCTTGCAAGCCAGAAGAGTGTGCTGTACATTTGGGCTCTAGTTCTTAAGAGACTAGCTAAGTGAGTCAGGCTGGAAATCCAAAGACAATATTCCACAACATAAGTAGGACATGATTTTTGTTATGAGAGTGTTAGACAAATACTTGGTTCCCCATTGTTGGAAAAATATCAATAGTCAAAAAAATAATCAACACTTTGCTCTTCTTCTGGCCTATGAAACCCCCAACCTAAAAGATAGGCCTAAATTCCTGAGGCATTTCAGGTGTAATTTAAAACCCCACACTTGGGATCCCTGGGTGGCGCAGCAGTTTAGCGCCTCCCTTTGGCCCAGGGCGTGATCCTGGAGACCCGGGATCGAGTCCCACGTCGGGCTCCCGGTACATGGAGCCTGCTTCTTCCTCTGCCTGTGTCTCTGCCTCTCTCTCTCTCTCTCTCTCTGTGACTATCATAATTAAAAAAAATAAAATAAAACCCCACACTGATTCCTAGGCCAGGTTTATTTTCTTTTGTCCAATCACCTTCACAGGAAAAAAAAAGATAAAGCCTAGGAAAGGAAGAGCACAGGGGCACAGGGGGGCCAGAGAAGAAAGGAACCGGCCTTACCTTGAAAGAGCATCGTCTGGCTGAAGTCACTGCGCATGTCGTTCTGACACACGGCCTGGACACGGAACAGGTAAAGGCTATCAGGTGACACGTGGCTAATGGTGGCTTTCTGTAGGTGGAGAATGAAAAGGCAGTGAGTGGGTTTTGAAGGCCAGTGCATGCTTTACCTTCTAAACTCAAACCTAAGATAATGTGAAGTATTCCTTTCAGGTTCCAGGGTCCCACGGCAAAGCCTGACAGATATGATGCTTCCCTAATGACCAAAGGCTCGCTTTGAAAGGAAAGAAAGTTCAGAAATAGCTGGCTGCGAATCTGTTTTCAACACAGACACGTGCAGGATTAACAGTCGCAGCAAAATCCATCTTGACTGTGGCTTGGAAGGTGTCTCTAGCCTTCTCACAAGGCTTGGTCTTCTTCCGTAACTACTATACCTTTCCTATAAACTATAATCATCAAGTATATTGAATTTTCAGAACCATGCAGAGTTTTTAATACCAATAACAAAGTCTTGGTGTGTGGGTTTCTTTGCACTTCGAAGGCCTCGCTATACCTCGACTGATGGAGAATAGGGAGCATGATGCCAGAAGAGATCACCTGACTAGTGACCAGATGCCATGAGGTTTTCCTTTGTTACCCCTCACTAGCTGGGTGATTCCAAGTCAGTTGCTCAATGCCTTTCAGCCTCAGCTTCAACTGTTAAATGGAAAGAGTAGTGGCGACCTCACAGGGTTCTGTAAATGCTCTGTAACACAGGCCATGCAAAGCTTGTTCACAGGTATTCCACTCCGGACAACAGAAAGAATGTCCCTGGTCTAACATAGAGGTCACTACAGGCCAAATCCAGTCCACGGTTTCTATAAATAAAGTTTTATTAGCACACAGATACACCCCATTCATTTACATGTTTGTTGTCCGTGGCAGTTTTTACCCCACAATGGCAGAGTTGAGTAGCTGCCGTAAAGACTTATGGCCTCCAAAGCCCCCAGATTTTGCTATCTGGCTCTTTCTAGAAAATGTTTGTCAATCCCTAGTCAGGCATCGCCAGCCAAATCCAGATCCGCACTCCTCAAAACTTTATTCCAAGAGCCTCTGAAAAATGAGAAAATGGAAAATACCTAGAAAGCAGGCAGTCCTTACTTCCTGAAACAACACACAACAAAAGCAACTGATTTTCAAAGACCTCCTAATGATGAAACGTCTATTCTGGGCCAAGTATGGAAAACAGCTCTGGGAACTTAACCACTGAGTGGGTTTTCCCACCCCCCCCCCCACCCCCGACATGGTCATTGAAATACTTTGAACAGGTGTGCAAATGTGCAAATGTGTGCAAATGTGACTGGCTACACCTGCTGCCGTTGCCTCACGATGGCTTCCTGGGGACGGCACTGGGTTGGAGTCAAGTTACTTCACTCGAAGATGCGTTTCTTTCTTTTGGAAAAGGCAGGCAGTGACACCTGCCCCACAGGTGTGCAGGGAGGCCATGAAAGAAGGAAGCCAACTGGAAAATGCTTCACGAATTTAGTTAAGTGTTACTTTTTTTTTAAAGTGTTACTTTTAGATTGCGCCATGGTCACCGTAAGTTAGAGAGCACTTCGATGTCACTAAGTCAGCACTCCTGACTTCTTGAGGAATTAAGGAAATTCATTATGTGTGTCTCCAAAGAAAATAGCCACCCTTAGAAAATTCTGATAAAAAGGAACTTGCTGTCAAAGCGTGTTTTTCTCTCCATCTTTCCCTTTCTCTGAAACCAATTTATGCCTCCTGCTCTAAACCTCTGACCCCTGCTCTGTCTTCGTTAGGAACAAAATCTTTGCTCCGTCTATGCAGGGGTTTATTAGAATTCACTCCCAGCTGCTATCTATTTATCTTTGTGTGTTTAATTATTTTCCACTTAGAACAAGAAACCGCAGAAGCACCTAGACAGTTTCTGCTGATTAACGCAAGTCATCTTTACTCCAGAAAGAGAAAAATCCCTTATGGACTTCCAGTAGTGATGAGAGAAAGGTTAAAACACATCATAACCTTGGGTGCCTTTCAATAGATTTCTCTCTGATTTCATGAAGCTCATCATTCCCTAATGTGACCCAGATAACAATGTCTAGTGGGGAAATTGAAAATATAAATGGAAATGAAGTAAAAGAATCTTCATCTAAAAGAATATGAAAAGTATTATTCTATAACTGATTGAATGGGCCCTGGGGACTCTGTATTGGGAACGAAAAAAAGTGATAACCGTCATTAAGAACCCCACTTGGTGCTACTGCATTTTTCATGTGCACATACAATTATGGTTTCATTATGCCAGAGCCTTTTTTTTGATTAACAATAAGTGCAAGGCTTTCAAGCCCAAATGTGTCCCTTTGAGTTTCTATGCAAAGACTTCAGGCCTCATGGTTTTGGGGAGTGTGTGCTTTCCCAGCAGAGAAGACAGCATTTGCAAACATCTGTTCTGAAGGGCCCTGTTGGGTCCTGGCCACTAAACATTTACATAAATGTTCACATGAGAAGTTACGCTGGGTGTGGTCAGTTCAAAGTGGGGTCAGATATTACAGTGTCGGGAGTCTGAGAACACAGGTTCAAAAACCACATGGTCGCAGGCGTCCAGCATCAAATGGTCATGTGTAAGGCTGATCGAATGTGAGAGAGGGAGTGGTGGGGACAGTGGACAGCTGCCTGGTGAAGGTGACCATAGTACCAGCAGGGGAAGAGGGGGAAGAGGAGGAAGAGGAGGAGGAGGAGGAGGAGGAGGAGGGCAATTACCGTAATAATAGCCTGCATTTATCGAGCACTTACTATGTGCCAGGACCAGCCGTGTACTGGCACACCTCATTTAATATTTACAATCATCATAGCCGCTAAAAGGGGCTGACTGGGAGCTTTCTGTTGCGGTTAGTTGTTTTTATTTTTATTTATTTTTTTATTTTATTTTATTTATTTCATTTCATTTCATTTTATTTTATTTTATTTTTTTGTTAGTTGTTTTTATAATGAAGGAACAAGCAGCCCATTGCGAAAAGCCTGATTACAAAGAAATTACCTTGCTTCTCCTGGAGGTGTTCTTCGGAAGCAAGTGTGAGGGTGGATGGGAGCCCAGGTGGACTCTGGCCACGACTCCCACGCGGGCAGCCCCTGCACTGAGGAGCACAGCCCCGGGGGTGGTGGCCACACCCCACACCCCATGGGCAGCGAGCAGCTGGGAGACACACATGAGGTGCACTGCACGGCGCCCAGCAAAGAGACCTGCAGGGACCCCTCTCCTAACTGCAAGGGGGGCTCTGAACACAACAGGGAGGCTTTACCAAGTCCTTGTCGCTGTCCTTTGTGAACGTCTTCTCCTTCTCATCCTCGTTCTTGGTCCAGCTGTAGGAGATCATGTAGTTCATGATGGGTGGGTGGTAGATGGTCTCCGGCCGGCTCCAGGACACCTGCAGCGCCGTCTGGTTCAGGGGCTGTACTTTCATGTGGATGGGTGGGGAGCTGCAAACTGGAGACAACACACGGCCACGCTCAGGGGCTCTGCGGACAGCACACCAGGCCCCCCCACTGCTCCTGGGGCCTCCAACATCCCAGCCCCGAAAACCTAGTACGTCTGTACACTTGCCACCGAGGTTCACCTGCTGCGAATCTTTTGTACCTCTGTGTTCTCCCCCACCCCTCTCTCTCACACACACAAATGCACACACTTGCACACACACACACACATATATGCATGCACACATGCACACACACGGTTGTTTTCCTGCTAAATCACTGAAAGCAAGTCTTACAAACATGGTGACTCTTCACTCCTTCCTACTCAGGCCTGTGGCTCCTCAGAATAAGGTCGTTCTCTTATACAACCGCACTGGACTACATATTTGCATCCCCCTCTCCGAATTCATCTGCTGAAACCTAATCTCTAAGGTCACAGTATTTGGAGGTGGGGCCTTGGGGAGGTCCTCCTCATGGTGAAGGGGATTAGTGTTTTTATAAAAAAAAACCCTGGAGAATCCCCTCACCCCTTTACCATGCGAGCAGAGAGCTGTCTATGAACCAGGACTCCAGCTCCCACCCAACAGAGGATCTGCTCATGCCTTATCTTGGACTCGCCGGCCTCCAGGACCATGAGAAAAAAAAAGATTTCTGTTGTTTATAAACTACCCAGGCTATGGTAGTTTGTGGTAGCAGGCTGAGCTAAGACAATAACCACAACAGCATTAGCATCCCTATGAAAATTAACATTAATTCAATAATATGATCTGAGGGGCAGCTGGGTGGCGCGGTGGGTTAAGTGTCCAACTGTCTGTTTCGGCTCAGGGCATGATCTTGGAGTCGTGAGATCAAGCCCCACGTTAGGCTCCCTGCTCAGCGGAGAGTCTGCTTGAGATTTCTCTCTCTCTCCATCTGCCTCTCCAGCTCCTACTCTCTCTCTCAAATAAATTAATAAATCTTTTAAAAAATAATATTATCTGATATATAATCCATATTCAAACTTTCCTAATGGTGTGCAATGATTATTTCTAGCCATTCCCCCCTCCAGTCTCATGCTGTATTTAGTTGTCACAACACCTTAGCCTCTTTAAATCTATTACAGTCCCCTGGCTTTTTTTCCATGGTGACTTTTTTTGAAGAAGCCAGGCCACTTGACTTGTGGGGTATTCCACACACTACAATTGTAGATGAAATTTTACTGTGGGGCAGCCCCGGTGGCCCAGCGGTTTAGTGCCGCCTTCAGCCCAGGGTGTGATCCTGGAGACCTAGGATCGAGTCCCACATCAGCCTTTCTGCATGGAGTCTGCTCCTCCCTCTGCCTGTCTCTGCCTCTCTTTCTCTCTGTGAGTCTGTCATGAATAAATAAATAAAATCTTAAAAAAAAAAAAAGAAATTTTACTGTGAATAGTTCAGAGTATGAACAAATACAATTTAAAATGAGACTTCAAATAATTTCAAAGCAAAGACACAAAAACAGGGATGATTTTCCTCTGGACCAGCAGTATCTCATGTAATGACCCTGATGTAGGGCATAAGGAAAAGCCAGGCAAATTCTCCTTTTCACTCCTTGTGGCTGGCAGATTTGAAGGGACATGGTGGTTCTACATCTATCTACAGACAAGCTCATTCGAGGTTTGACACTGTCAAGCTGGCCTTTAAAAGTGTGACATTTTAGGCCTTCAAATGCATTCTCTCCCAGTGGCCATCATTCCTGCCTCCATGGGGCTTAGAGTCTACAGCAGGGTTTCTGAGCCTCAGCATTACTGACCATGGGTCAGACAATTCTTTGCTCTTGGGTGGCTGTCATGTGCACTGCAAGGTGTTCAGCAGCATCCCTGGTCTCTACCAGTAGCACTCCCTGCCCAAGTTACAACTAAAAGGGTCCTCACATGTCCCCTGGAAGGCCAGTTGCGCCCAGCTGAAACCAGTGGTCTACAGGGGGAGATGGGGGTTCAGTCAGGAATGATGCATGAAGCTGGTATTACATACCCAGACAGCACAGATGGATGTGAAGAGAGATAAGAGGTATTTTCCAAGCATGTTATGGGAGGATCTGACTCAGGCTTTGGTAACAACTCCCTTGAGGAAGGCACATCTGCCTGAGAGCTGACAGGAGGTGGGAGTCAAGGGAGGAAGGGAGGGCAGCTTGAGGAACTAGAGCAGGGACAGGGCCTGAGGGGCCAGAAGGAAGCCAGAAGGCCTCGATACAGGCACAGAGAACAAGGCAAGAGCAAGCAGTGATGGGTGCAGCTGGAGTGAGAGGCCTCACACCCCAGATGCAAAGTCTGGTCTTGATCCTACAGGTACTGAGAAGCTGCTAGAAAGATCTGAACCAGAATATAAAAAATAGTGACAGGGAATAAAGGGGAAAAGAGAAAAAATGAGTGGGAAATATCAGAAAGGGAGACAGAACATGAGAGACTCCTAATTCTGGGAAACGAACTAGGGGTAGGGGAAGGGGACATGGGCAGGGGGTGGGGGTAACTGGGTGATGGGCACTGAGGGGGACACTTGATGGGATGAGCACTGGGTGTTATTCTATATGTTGGCAAATTGAACACCAAGAAAAAATAAATTTACAAAAAAAAATATCTGAACCAGAGAATGATGCAAAAAGGTTTGCACTTTTCAAGATCCCTTGAGCTTCTACTTCGAGGCAGAAGGACCTGGAGAAGGAGCAAGGAGGGAGAGAGGGAGGCACTGAAGAGGTGCTGCAGAGGGCCAGCCTTGCACACCAGGGAGAGGGTACGAGAACAGCAGGTTCTAGAGGAAACAGACGTAGAACTGAGGGGTGGGGGGATGTGCTGGACTACGAAGGGTGTGAGGGCGAAGTGAGGGCGGTGAGGACCACACTCAGGTTTTGGGCCCAGGAGGTGAGCAACAGTGGAGAACCTGAGTCAGGGGACTGTGGCTGGGCTTCGGCCTCTCCCAGAAGATCAATTATGTGGCAAGCAGCCCGCTGCGCACCAGACGCCCGTATTTTCTCACCAAGGGCCCAAGCCCAAGGCTGCTCAATGTAGCAGGAAGGCTTTCCTGCCAGGGAAGCACGGGCCCCGCTCTCAGGACCCAACTGCTGGGGAAGAGGAGATTGGTTTTGACAGGGAGGCATCCTTTTGCTCTTCAACTGCCAAATCACGCTTCAGCCGCAGAGCTTCACTTTGTATGACTGAGACAGGAAGGAAGGCATAAATTAATGAGGCATTCCCACTGCCCCACAGAACCCCGGGAGGCATCGAGCTGCCCTGCCCACCGAGCAAATGCCACCAGGGCAGAGACATCAAATGAGGAATCTGGAGGGAGGCTTCCAGCGAGCTGCTGGGGTGCAGGGACAGGATGAGGACACTAGGTGCCGCTAACATACCACTTTTAAATACCCCAACTTCAGTGGCTGGTGGTTTCTCCAAACCAAGCATGGGGTGGGGGTGTGGACAAGACAGGGAAAGATCTACACCCCATCTTTCCAGGTGCCAATAATGAACGAAGGAGATTCATACACTGGGAAGTTTCCATCCTTCACAATGATGACCCTTGTCAGAAATCCTGATTTCTACCTCTTTTCTCACCTCCTACCATACTCTTATTTAATCTCTCTTATTCTGAAGACATCACTCCTCTGCTCCAATTAGTGGTGAGCTGTAGGGGGATGCATATATCTCCAACAGTTACATCATAACCACATAAATAATTCTATCACCCACATGCGGATGCAACCATTCTTCTTATTTATTCTTTGAAATTAAAATAGCTGGATTTTTCTTTTGATTAAGATGATTCATGTTAATGTTTTTAAAAGGAAACCCAAGTAATACAAAAAAGAAGAAAGCTAAAAAAAAAAAAAATCACCCAAGATCCCAGAATCTAGACTTGTTAACTTTCTGGAGATCTCATGTTCAGGTATCTCTTGATTCACAGGTAAAAGCACACACAGTTTGATGTACATGGGATATGCTTTTACATTATACTTGTTGCACTGTTGTGTTTTACCCAGCTAGTCATGAAAATATTTCCTTGTCAATGAAGAAAGCTTGCTATCATTGTTTTGAATGCACACAAAGAAGTACAGAACCCCACTGTCTCATGTACTGGAATATATATACAATTTAAAATCAAAGCCTTTTATCTGAAACTAGCACTTAACTTTTTAAATGCTGAGATTATCATTTTGGAGACTCTGGGGATCCTGTGACAACTAGGGAGAATTCTTGTCCAATGGGGCCTTTGTAAAAAAAATTGTTTATTAGAGTAGAATTGACATACGATGCTACATCGTTTCTATATAAGTACTAGAAAATACTGAGTGAAGCTCAGGAAAGAGCCAGGTCTGGCCTCTAAGAAGCCCATCTACTCGGGTGGAAATTCAGTTAACTGAGAGGTCTCCTGAGGTCCACACTTGCCCCAGACTACATACCGAGGCACAGAGCCAGGGGGGTTGCAGGCTGAGGAGCCCCGACACCTCTCCATCTCTCTCCACCACCTCCCTGGGAGGGAGGGTTTTTCTGGGCCAGTATTTTTGGAGGCAGTATTTGCAGAGTACTAGAAAGGCCCAGAATAGCACTGGCCAACTTTTTTGGTAAAGGGCCAGAGAGCAAATATTCTCAGCTTTTTGAACCCTACAGTCTCCACTGCAAATAGTGAACTCAAGCCTTTCAAGTGCAAAACCAGCTCAGGCAATATGTACAGCAATAAGCGAGAGTGTACTCCAATAAAACTTTATTCATGAACACAACATTCCTATTTCTTCTTCTTTTTTTTTTTTTTAGAAGATTTTATTTATTTATCCATGAGAGACGAGAGAGAGGCAGAGACACAGGCAGAGGGAGAAGCAGGTTCCCTGCAGGCAGATGCTCAACCACTTAGCCACCCAGGCATCCCACCTTCCTATTTCATAGGATTCTCCTTTTTATTTTTATTGCACAGCTACCATATAGATATCAAGTCATCTATATTAGTCGTTTTCTACTCGATTTATTTAAACCTAAAAATACAGTTCACACATGGATTTTCATGTGTTAGGAAATCTGATTTTTTTTTTTAGCTGTCTAAAATTTAAAAAAAATTCTTTCTAGCTCATGGTGGTAATAAAGGTTGTGGTCATGTTGGCTCATGGGTCAGTGGTCTGCTGATCTCTTATCCGGAAGATAAAAGGAGGCCAAACTTTCATTTGAAGGATGTTTACCACCCACATTTGCATTCTTAGCACTGAATTTTGCCCCGCAACACAGCCTGACAGAGCTGAGACTCTTCCTAGCACTTCATACTATGTGGAATCATATTACTGACATCACTGATTATCTGCAATAAATAATCCACTTCCCCATTAGAATGGAAACTCCATGAGGCCGGTACCTTTTTTGTCTTGTCTGCCACATGATCCCTGGTGCTTACAGCAGAGCCTGGCACGAAGCAGGCCCTCAATAAATAGTGGCTGAATGAATGCCATGTTGAGTGGACAGAGTAAATGCCTGATTCTCTTGGTGGAAAGGTCCTGTGTGTCATCACCCATCCCCATGCCTCACAGTCCTCCACCCTTCTCTCTGGCCAGCAACACCCCCCTACCCTCCTTTAAGCCTCCTTAAAGGTTTGGGTTCAGCCTCACACTTCTCCTCCACGGTCTCTGCGCTCCCACCTCAACCTGCCCATCACACATGTCCCCATCAGCATCCCATCTCTCTGTTCTGGTGACCTCTAGGGCAAGGACCACACCCTTCATCACTAGAGCCCCCCAGTAGGGCCTCAGATTTCATTCACACAACCAGGGAAGGTATTTTGCTCTTCAGTCAGGACCACTAATAAAGTTCATCTACGGAACCGGTGCCACACAATCTGTCCCCGGGGACACCTTTGGTGAGGGGATGTTTGCCAATCGCAAAAAATGTGCAGTCCGTAAAGATGACAAAACTCCCGGTACGCTCAGTGCCTGCAGGAGGTGGAGTGACCAGATGCCCTCCAAACGACAGGCAAATAAGCAGACAGCACATTACTGAGCTCTGTATTTCCAAGTTTTGTTTGCTTTGTTCAGTGATGGAAACTCTCCAAAAAAACTCCTTAAAATTCAAAATATAAAACAGAGCATTAAGGAATTTTATGGAACAATTTGGAAAGGCTGGTATAATAAAGCCTGGGCTTTGGGGCCAGACTCCTCCACACCTTTGTGTTCTCATCTATAAAATCATCAGGTGCTGATACCTGGCAATATCCTCCTCACAGGGTTGGGGTGAGGCTCATAGAGAATAAGGAGGCTGAACAAGAATCTGTGAGGCTCAGGCCCAGTGGCCAATACAGGGATAAGCTGCTGGGCCCACACAGTGTTTTAAAAATTGGCATATTTTACAGAGACTGCTGGATTTTTAAATTGGGCCTGCATCTAATGACAAGCAAGGCAACTTCCCCTTCAGAGTGACAGGTGGTGTGCTTACTTTTGCCACAGTCCCCACCACTCCCCATTGCCTCTACCCACACACTGCACCCACAGCTGCCTGGCCCCCATGGCCAACGGAGTTTCCCGCCTGTCTAAAATGAGTAGCCAGGAGCACTCTCCTAGGCACACAACGGGTTGCCCAGTACCCTCGACAACAGCCATGGCAAGCTGTACCTAACACACCGAGTGGGCCAGTCCTCTTTTACACAAAATTGAAGCCTTTTAACCATGCGGGAGGCACTGTACCTGGCTCTTTCAACAAATATTCCCCTGTGAGGTGCTTCTGACATCAGCCTTCCCCTTCTCAGGGGCCTGATTACGTTCTCACCGGTGTCTGATTGCTTTACACAGGCATCTCAGATGATGCTCGGTGCCAGCTCTGAGAATTTCTGCCTACATTCTGAACCACCTTTAATTATGATCCCAGACTTCGTTAAATAATGAAGAGGCTTCTAGCAGCGCACCCAAGGTCCTCTGATTCTAAATCAATGTCAAGGATATTTTCTCAGTGGTTCTTAGAAAATTCTAGTTCCCCCCCAGCCCCACCTCTACTCCTCTTCCTTTCTGGGTGTTAGATAAACTGATGTGACAGCCTCTGTTTCAACGTTGGTGGTAACTTACAAGTGCCTTAAACTACTGAAGGGCCTCCTCCCTGCACCCCTGCAGCCTGAGTTTCACACGCAGGCAACAGGCTTTTTACTGATCAGAAGTCAAAGGACAGCTGTGCTCAGACACAGCAACTTGGTGCAGATTCACTTTTCACAATGCTTTCGACAGAAGTCACGCTGCTGCCTGGAGCTGGGGGCCAGTGAGGGGGGGAATCTGTGATGTCATCTACTGCACAGGGTGGTGTCCTGGGGACCTGCCTGGCAGAGAAAGCGGGCAATAAGCAGCACTATCTTCTCCTGGAGCAGAGGAGACCCACTCAGGTGGCACGGAGCCAGGGAGCCTCGCTTGCCTTACACAGCTTAAATGCCTGTCACTTCTTCATCATCCCAGCTCACCTCAAGAACCCTTGAAAATGGAGTCTTGTAGGGGAAATTTCCAAAGAAATGGCCTCAGGGAAGGATTTTTCTTTGTGAAGGGTTGAATCAAAGAGTCCTAGGTAAACATGAAATCCCCCAAAGCAGACCATGTAGGACTTCAAACCTGGAATCCCCATGCCCTGGGGTGTCCCCTCCCTCACGCCTCCCCTTGCCCAAGAGCTCACAAAAGGGAAGCAGCACAGTGACAGGGCCAGAATTGGGAAGGATGAAATCATACAATGCTGGGCCTCAGCTCTGGGATTTTTGGTTTATATGACATCTGACTAATGTCCATTTGGAGCTGCCAGCTGCCAAGCACATGCCGAGGGCCAGGCTCCATGCACTCATCTAGATAATCCATGCATGCATACTAAATCCAAGAGGTAGGTTCAATTATTCTCCCCATTAAAGGTGATGAGGACATGGGGTTCGGAGAGCCCAAGTCACAGGGCTGGGCCAATCACTTGGAGAGAAAGGTTCAGAACTAGAACCGAAGCTGTTGGACTCAAAACCAGAGTGGGCAGTGGGAGAGCCATGGGAAGGTCATGAGCCTTCTATTCACACACCTCCTCCATCGATTCTCCTATCTACAAGATGGTAACATGAGTGTCAGGAGTGTGACTCAAAGGTTTCAAAGGCGAGTGCCGTCCCACACAGGTACTATGTGTCACTACCGCAGCCTCCTTCTGCACTCGGCCTTCCCCATCCTCTCCGTTCTCAACGACAGAGGAGACTGTAAGGTCTCTTGACAATTTCCAGAGCAACCTCCAAATCCTTCGAAGCCCTGGATGGATGAAGCCCTATCACCATTCTCCCTATCAGAAATGCAGTCTATGTTTGTGGTCCCCCAAACCATCACAGGGACACTGGGAATATATGGGGCAGTGTAGGGCGCCCACCCCCAAGGCCTTTACGCTGTGTCATTCCATGCTGATGCTGCAATAGTAACAAGTCCTATCTGATGAGCCTGGCTCTAGGCTGAGTTAGTGCATTTCATGAACCATGCCATGAAATCCTCTCTGTAATTCTATTGGGCTCCTGGTTCCATCAGGATCCCTGTTTTAGAGTCAGAGACCCAGGAGGCTCATTCATTCCCTTTTTCAACTTTGGAGGCAGCCTGCTTTGGTTCTGGACATACCAGCTGTATGGTCTTAGATAAAACATGGGTAAAACTTTCAAGATAAATGTACAAAATGCACAAGCACATTCTGACCGATGTATAGGAAGTGTGCTGTAAAGAGTCGCTATTTTAAATACTTATTGAGCACCTATTATGTACCAGGACACCAACTGGGAACTAGTTGAACACAACTTGACATAGACCTTGACCTCCTAGAAATTATAGCCCAGAGAGAGAAATATACCAACCACTTAATTCCTCTAAAACAGAGCTATGAACGTAGGGCTTCTTTGGGGTTTTAGATAGAATCTATAGGGGATCTCTGGGTGGTGCAGCGGTTTAGCGCCTGCCTTTGGCCCAGGGCGCGATCCTGGAGACCCGGGATCGAATCCCATGTCGGGCTCCCGGTGCATGGAACCTGTTTCTCCCTCTGCCTGTGTCTCTGCCTCTCTCTCTCTCACTGTGTGCCTATCATAAATAAATAAAAAAAAAATTAAAAAAAAAAATCTATGGAAATCTGTGAACATGGATGAGAAAAAAATACACTTTTATTTTCAGTGATGTCTAACTAAAATTCAGCATTGCCTTACATTTCAAATGCTTGCAACAAAGTGCAGTAGTAGTAATTAGCAGGACCTATGAGACATCAGCAAAAGAAATCACAGATATATTACAGTTGTTGCCAAGATCTCAAATTTTCCTTCATGCTTATTATTATTTCAAAATTACAATGGTTATTAGACCTGCTGCTAGATTTTATAATTTAATGCCTTCATCAAGAAGCAGATAAATTACTATATTACAATTAAAATTTTTTCTGATAATATCTGAGGATAATTGGCTTCCTTGGTAATCCATTTTACTTTATTTAATGCATCCAAAGACCATCAATATGAGGAGAAGTCTATGGGATTCACCAGATGGCTGCAGGGGTCCATGGCATCCAAACTGTTAAATATTCCCAGCATTAAGGATTATGTAATTACAAAATTATTACAGTTATTCTGTACAAAGCGTTTTTCCCCCCCAAAAATGATTTTTTTAATAAATTTATTTGAGAGAGTGAATGGGAGAGAGAACATGAGCAGGGGGAGAGTTAGAAGAAGAGGGAGAAGCAGACATCCTGCCGGGCAGGGAGCCTGACAACAGGCTCGATCCCAGGATGCTAAGGTCATGATCTGAACTGAAGGCAGATGCTTAACCAAATAAGCGACCCAGGTGCCCCTGTAGGAAGGTTTAATATGGGACCCTGACTCAGGTTTGGGAGATTGGTTAGGAAAGATTTACTGAGCAGAGTGGTTTGAACTGAAAAGAGTAAGGCTTATGAAGTGAACAGGAAGGAAGGAGGCTTAGCTTGTCCAACAGAAAAAAACCCAGCTTATATAAAAGCCCTGCTACTGAAAAGTGGAAAAAAAAATTAGTGTGGCTGGCAAGCAGAGAAAGAGAAAGGGTCGCTAACAGAATTCACCCCTGGGTGGGTCTTACTGAAGGCTGGACTTGGCCGGACAGCCACCGTCTCATGATGGGAGAGACTCTGGTGCATGGTGGCCCCACGTTCCGTCAAGCACAAGGATGACTGTTTAAACCTATGGGGTCTTAAGTAATGCAAACAGTATCCGGTGATGGGATAACCAAAAACCTATACGTTCGTCTCTGCCCGGGTTCCTGGGCCCGGGGTTCCTAAAACTCTTGCAATTTTCTAAGCGATAAGAGCACTAGGAGCATTTCTTGTTCTAATGTTTATTTCTGATCACATCCCTGACACAGGGCTCCTGAAACTCCTATAAATCTCTAAGTGATAACAGGCTCCTAACTCCCAAGGGACAGAAACACCTACAACTGGGGACCCTTGCAGACCTTGTCCTATGTACCTCTTTATCTGTATCATTTATCCCTGATCATATGCTCTAACAAATTGGTGAGTGTAATTATGTGTTTCCCCAAGTGAGGCACTCCAGCAAATTAATCAAACATGAAGGGGGGGGGGGTGGGATCCTCTGATTTGTAGCCAAGTTGGACAGAAGTTTTTGGTAATCTGGGGACCTACTACTTGTGACTGGGATCTGACGTGGGGTGGACACAATCTTTTGGGACTGAGCCCTGAATCTGTGGGATCTGACGCTCCATCTCCAGGGAGATAGTAGCAGAACTGAGTTAAGTTTGTGGGACATCCAGCTGGTGTCACAGTACTGCTAGGTGGGGACCCCTCCCCCCATCTGATAACCAGAAGGGCCAAAAAGCAAGATGTTCCATAGTATAAAAGTAGGGACACACACACAGGAGATGGAGAACTGGGGTTTTCCAACACAGGAGGGAGAACTGTAAGTCTTTCTCATCTATCTGTGGATTTTTTTTTCCCTACACCACACAATGGCATCCCCTCCATTCCCATGAACCATGGTGTGCAAGTCAGTTTCTCAGTCAACAACTGAGGATTAGATGCTCTGTGTGGCAATTAACCATGGAGGACAGCAAATCTGAAAGCATTCTTATCCTATCAGCTATCTCTGCTATGCGTGTAACAGAGCCACAGGCACGAAATACAGCAGAGGCAGCAGCAGCAGCAGCAGCAGCAGCCAGTGTCCAGGAAGGCTGAAGCAGAAATTCAACTCTCTAGCCCTCCAAGCATGTGGTTTTGACTTTCCCACATTATACTATTACTGATGTCTCCTACCTCCTTGGAGTTTTTTTTTTTTTTTTTTTGCGTGATATCCCTCTTCCTCTGAGAGTTAAAGGCCATGGGAGTTGTCCATGTCCTGTGCAGGAAAAAGCATTGTTCAGCCTGGCGCTAAGGGAGGTGGTGAAGTTCAGAATGATGCATGTTCTCAGCTCCACTTGACGACAGCTGCTTCTCAGACACAGGATGGTAGACTGGACTCCATGTACTGTAGGGCCTCCTTCCCTCCCTTTCAGGTTGAAGATGCTGTGATTTCCTGCCACCAGGGCAAAGTGGACCTAGCCCACTTTAAATGAGCTCAGCATCCTTTCCAGAAATACCACTTGACTTCTACCCTTCTCCCTCTGCCTTGCTCTGGTCACAGGCTCCAAATGGAGGTCTGTGCCAGATACCAGGGTGCAGGTCTACTGTTGGGGCTGCGTTTTCTCTGGCTGAGTCTCCTATTTCCTACTACTGAAAGGATGTGATGGTCTTCTTGATGACAAGGAAATGCCTGGGCCACCTAGAGTTTTATAGCTGCCCTTAGCGATGTGAGACTTTTTATTTAAAAATCACCCAAGATCTAAGATCCCATGAGCTGCCTTTGTAGGTGATCCCAATAGCCACATCAAGAGATCAACTAATGACCCACACTGATAGGGTTAGTCATTGATCCTAGATGATTATGATCCAGTAGGTAGGATCCCTTTGTTTCAATTTGGTCCCTATATAAAATTTTTTC
This sequence comes from Canis lupus baileyi, assembly GCF_048164855.1. Lineage (NCBI taxonomy): Eukaryota > Metazoa > Chordata > Mammalia > Carnivora > Canidae > Canis > Canis lupus. The sequence continues at coordinate 30,484,733 of NC_132856.1, forward strand.
TCTTACAGATATCCCCAGTGCTGGGTATCAGATTTGAAAGGACAGTCCTGGCTTCTGCACAACAGTCCCCTTGTTAGCTTTAAATCTCCTGACTTCTCCTTGGTATCTTCCTATTATTTGATCTCAGTGTGGCTCAGAGTATGTACTCCGCTGTTTGGATTGCAACCTTGTTTTGACCTCCAGATGGGCATCTGCACTAAGTGGCCCTTTTGTTAGGATGGTCCTCAATGAGATGGTTCCAGGGTCTCTTGTTCCCTGGGGACTGGCCTCAAGTAGCCACTCCTGGGCCTGGCCAAGAGGACCCTAGGGGAGAGAGAACAGGGAGCTTGCCGCTTGCAAGGAGACACCAGGCTTTGAATGGGTCTCACCCCTGGTGGACCCAGGTGGCAATTACCTTTTCAGCACACAGGGAGGACCAAGCCCCCTTGGTCTCTGACATGTGGATCCACACGCCCTGAGGAGACTGGGCTTCTGGCTGGTTGTTGGAATTCAGGTTTTAAGTGGTTAGTTCATTCCTCACTGAAAAGGCTCATCTCTTCTGGGAAGGCTTTGCTAGTGGCAGCCTATGAGCAGAGAAACTGCAAGGCTCCTCGCAGTTGCTGATACCTATTAACGTTTAGTGTCAGACGTGTAGACAGCACCTTTTCAACACAGGCAAAGATTTGAAATGGGGCAGCCAAGATGTTCATTTCAAACACTCAGACCTTTGCTTTGGAATCATGAGACCATTGATAAGAGGACTCAACAGTGAAGCCTGTAGCCACAAGGACTATTGGCTCGGCCGGGAAGGCAGAGAAAAAAATGCCTCCAGAGGACTCAACACAAGCTCCCACTACTGTGCCTTTACAGATGGGTCTTTGATTATCAGGCTCCAGGAACGGGAGAGGTGACAGGTTTTTTAGGTGGGAGAAAGCCCAGGGTTCTGCACCTTCCTCATACCTGAAGAAAACCAGCCTCAACTAGCACGTGTTTGTTTGAGGTATAATCAGTGGGAAGAATGGTGAAGATAAATAGTCTGTCTCCCAGCTCCATTCCTCCTGTGACTCCACGGAGATGCACGTGAACATCTTGGAGCCTCATGCTTCACGGGCTGTGAATGCTGGTTAGCGAAGGAGATGGGAAGTGTGTCGCTCTGGGAGGATGGATGATGTTGGCCTTTATCAATTTCTAGATTCCTGTTCACAAGCTCCACAGTGTCTACACAAACAAACCCAATGTCAGGGAAGATTTTTCTAGAGAGCAAAGAAAAGTCGAAGCGGTAGGAGGGTTGCTAAGTTGGCCTTGAAGATCAAACTATGTCTATCTGCCTGGAGACAGTGAGGATTAAGTAATTAGGTAATATTTATAAAGTGTGACAATGATAGATAGCCCCTGGTGTCTGTTACCAATATCCACTCAACAGCTTTTAAACCATAACAGCACTCCTTCCTGGAAGCACCCTGACATCAGTGCATGCTATGTTAAGTGTGCCCATTCTCTGCTTTTCGGTGTGGTAGAGTGGTTGTTCCTTGGGATGGAGAGGAAAGCACTTCTGTCCATGGGTTTTTGAGATGATCACTTCCATCTAAGTAGTTGATAGTCAAAGTAGAAGATAGTTTCCCAAATCTCAAGAGCTGCTCTGAATTCAGGAACTAAGAGTGGTGTGGAATCCTACCCCAATGTCTAGCTATGCTCCTCCTGTAAGAGGACCCAGTTTGCTCTAGACTCATAAATGCCCCAACTGTGCCAACCCTTGTAGAAAGGATCCTTTAATTCCTGGCCACCTGACATGTATGGATTAGCTTAATCCATCCAACTATCACTCCTTCCTTTCCAACCACCCATCCATCATCTATCCATCCTCCCTCTTCTCCTCCCATCTATCCATCCATCCAGTTAAATATTTACTGAGGAGCCAGCAATGAGCACTGTACCCTCTCCCCAACAAAAAAGAAATAAAAAGATAGTCTCACCCCTCATGGTGCTTATAGGGTGGCAGGAGAGTTAGACATTAGGGGGGGAAAAACACAACTGAATAAAAAATTCCAACTGTGAAAAGTGTTACCAGAGAAAGGTACTGGCACTCTAACATAGGCAGCTGGGCCAAGCAGTCAGGAAACTTCCATGGGAAAGGTATCCTTAGAGTGGAGCTTTGAAGACTCAGGAGGGGTGGATGAGGTGCAGAAGTGAGGCAACAGCCTTTTAGGCAGAGATGATAGCCTGCTGGGACTGGGGGATGCAGACGAACTGATGTGCAGGATGCCATGGGAAATGAAGTTCAAGATGGGGCTGGGGAGGGGAGCCCAAACACGGGCACCATATAAGGATTGTGGATTTCACTGGAAAGGTTTTAAGAAATTCCAACAGCCTTGGTTTGCATTTCTACCAGGAAGAGAGCCTGATTGCCTTACTCTGCAATGTGTTCTCCACTGATCATGTCACATATAATAGTTTATCCTGAGCATACAAAGAAACCACTGCTGACCTACAGACAAGAAAGTACAACTATTTGCAGAGAACTTTCCATGTCCCAGGCTCTTGGTTCCCTATACTGTTTCATTTTAAAGGCCAAAGCCAAGGAGGTGATTGTGATTATTATTATTATCTGCATTTTACAGACAAAGAAGCAAGACTTGGGTATTAACTTGAGTAAGGATGCACTAGAGTAAATGGTTAGCCTAGAATTTGGGTCCATGTTTACTTGACTCCAAAATCTGTATTTTTACCCATCACTTTATATTGTCTCATCATTCATTCATTCATTTCATGAGCTGACAATGACTATATGCCCACTCTGTCCTAGGTGCTGTGTCAGGCTCTTTTGATCCAAGGATGCACAAGACCCTCAGCCTACTAGGTCCCAGCATGCACATTAGATGGGTGCGCTGGCCTTCCCAGGGAATGACCCTGCACTCACAGCTTCTGTAGCTTGTGCCCTGAGCACCCAAGATAACCCTCCAAATGCAAGCCAAGCAGATAAAGATTGAGCCCAATGATTTCTTTTAGGATGATAAATTGCAATCTTTAGGAAGAATACCCAATCCCCACAAGTACGTTTATTTTTAAAGCTCTTTTGTTCAGAGAGGGAGTGATACACTATATTGTTCAGGTCACCTAATGACACTTAAAACAAAGAAGCCACTGCTTGTCGATTCATTTGGTAGCTGGCAGTCCCATGGAAAATAGAAAGAATGCTGCATTGGTTCACATCTCAGCTTTCCCAATTCCTGGCTAAGAGGCTCTGGATGCCCCCTTGCTCTGAGTCCCAGACCCCTCACATCTGCTAAAGAGAAAAAGTTAATACTACCTTTCTCTTTTTGCTTACCCCCACCCAGCCTCCATCCAAATGATTAGTCAAATCTCAGAGGTTCTATTCCAAAATCCATCCCTAATTGGATCACTTCTACACTTCTACCTCTACCAGGATTGCCATCATGCAACCAATGTCATCCTGCAGGAAATACTTCTATCAGCTACATCCTGGTCTTGCAAGTTCCACCCCAAGTCCTCTGAAAACATTTTTCACATAACAGTGAGAGGGATGGATTTAAGAAGCCATTCAGATCATTCCATAGCCTTTCTTTAAACCCTCCAAAGGCTTCCCGCTGTCATAAGAACACCAAGAAAAGTCTTTTCCAGACTCAATATTAGCCCATATCCCCAAGCTGGTCTCCATGCCTCAGGGCCTCTGCAAATGACCATTTTCTCTACAAATTCTGCAGGGCTGGCTCCTTCTCACCTCCTGCCCTACCCAAGGAAGATCGGTTCTCCACTGCTTCACTACACTCTTAGAACACCACCTTATTTGATCTTCAGAACACTGATGCTTTATCATTGTCCACTGACTTGTGTATTTCCTTCTCTCCACTAAAATATAAGCACTATGATGAGAGACTGACTCTTCCCCCTTGCTACCTTTATTTCTAGTGCCTAGAACCTGTTCACAGTAGATGCTCAACAAATATTTGGTAAATAAAAAGTGAAATGAAGAGCGCACAGGTTGTTTTCAGGATTAAAGAATAGACATGAATGGAAGAGGCCAGCACAGCATCTGGCACATAACCCCGCCCCCTCGCCTCCCCCAGTTTAACCACTTGCTTCAGGCACAGCTTCTAGAGTCAATAAGCTTCCCAAAGGCATTTGAAGATGTCTCAGGTGTGATAAGAAACTCACTGGCTACAAAACATAAAGCAAAAGTCCTTATTGCTACATTAAATGTCTACAAAATATCAACTCATGTCAACCAAAGGCAAGTTATACCAACTCTTTACTTATTTACGGAAAGTTACAGTAATCCTAGGATGTCTGAGCATGAAAAAATGTTTGATACAGTATGGCATGATCTTCAAAAGAATGAGAACCTAGGATGCTAGAGAATCCTAAAGACAGCCCTACTGTTTTGCCTTCTTTTATAATCACTCACAAGGTTAAAAAGTAATGTCTAATGACAGTTACTTCTGAAAGAAGGGGATTAAAAACATTCCATGGGGGCTATGTTAGAAGTTTTTTTTCTTGGCACCTTTCTGTGCTAGAAGTTTCTGAAAGTAACAAGATAACTTTTTAGAAGAGTTTCTGGGAGGACAACTGCCTACAAAGGAATTAAGTGCTCATATCAGGGCTTCTTTTAATAAGATAAAGTAATTCAAGCTCATTAATCTGGTGAGTAGAAATGATTAAACTGAAAATAGAACAACATTAATATTTTCTCCCCAAACAGGGAAACAAACAAACAAACATGAATTTCAATGTCAAACTCTTTAAAAGCAATCATGGATTTACTTCTTTGTTTGCTTATTTGGGTGGGAAATGGATGCTCTTTCTCAATGTATTCTGATTTAAAATAGGCAGTTACTTAGACATCCTCACACAGTGGTATGTGTTCTTAAAAAACTGCTTTTAATGAAAACAGGAAGCAATCTTTACCATTGAAAATGTAGCTAAAATAGAGATCCCTCCATCAGCAGAAGCAAAGACCATCCTTCAAAAATCATGGCATGACTTGGGAGACTACAGGGGCACACAGGCAACCAACCCAGTGTCCTCACTGTTTCCTTTGCTTTTATTACATTATGCAGTGCCACTTTAATTAAGCCATCAAATCAAATTATCAGATCAAGTGGTTTTGATTCCACTGCGGTTTGAACAGGTTTCGTTAAATTAATAAACCATATGTTTCATGTTGTTGGAAGGAAAGTTATTTTTCCTCCGTTCACTGTTCCAAAAGTCTTCACAATAGACAGTATTCAGCACTTAATCACCAAATGCTCTTCCATGTGCCCGGGATGTGTTGCAGAATAACTGAAATGACAGCCCATTAAATCCTAAAGTCTGTCCAAGTTATTTACCGACAAAGGGCAGAGTGGCGAATTGGATGTCCCTTGAACAATCCACCGAGCCTAAATATTGTTTCCATTTACTGGAACTAAAGCTTTATATTTTTTATGGATGACATCCATTATAAGTCTTTCTTCAGCAACAATACAATATTAAGATGACTTTTTCCCCCCTTTCTTTTGGTGTTGTATGTGGCCATGCGTCTAGTGCTGGCACCGAAAGGCTTGATTCTGGTTTCTCTATTCCAGTATGTCCAATCATCCTGACAGAAGGGCAAGATGGGGGCACAGCAACTCAGGCATTCCTCACTGTGCTGCTCAATGAACACCAGCTAATGATCACAGCCAAGGGAACAAGGGAGGTGCAGGCCTGTAATCAGTCCACTGAGGTCCTACTTACACGTCTGCTGTGACCAGGTATTGAGGTGAATTGGTAAGTGGTTGGTTACTGAGTTAATAAATATCTGACTGGTCCTAAGGTCTTGTGGTAGAATGGAAAAGTAGAACCAACCAATGCTTCATGGTCATGGTCACTGCCATCTTTAAGGCAGAAAATATTTACCTTAAACTAAGCCTATGATTGAGTTGCTCCATCTTACTTTCAGCCATCCCCTAGAGCACCAGTTGGTAAATCTGGCCTGCTGCTTATTTTTGTAAATAAGGTGTTTTTGGAAGACATTTTCTACACCCATTCATCTGTATATTGTCCATGGCTGAGTGGCAGAGCTGAGTAAATAGTGACGACACGAGACTAAGTGCTCACTATCTAGTCCTTAACCAAGAAAGTTTACTGACTCTTGCCTTATGTAATTTATTTTTCCTTCCTCTATAACAATAGCACAATAAATGCATAGCTCCATGATCAACAGATCTCCTAAGCACTGAATGTTTCCAATAATGATAGATAAAGATTGCTAACCAGACAGGCTTCATTTTCTTTTTTTAATTACCTGAAGATTATAGGACACCACCCTTCTCTTTCAAATCTTTTTTGCAGAAGACTGGAGAAGAGAAAGGGACTCTTCTCTGTATAAATGTCTAAAGTCAATAATCCTTGACCACTAGGCTGCCTGCTGGTTGCCAACATTTGTGGCTGGCTTTTGGGCCATAGTGGCATGGAATTAACCTGAATTTTCAATTAGCAATAACCGCGCCTCGGATAAACCTCATTGGCTACGATACTGCTACTGCGCAAAGCTTAGCCTGAATTTTCTTGGGAGGAGAAAAAGGAGGAGCATTTGGTCATGTAGACGGTGATTCTGATTCCATGAAATGTGCATTTAAAAACAAACACGGACACCATCAGTCATTAGGGAAATGCAAATCAACAGTACTTCACATCCACTGGGATGGCTAAAATAAAGACATATAGCAAGTGTTGGTGAGGATGTGGAGAAATCCCATACAATGCTGATGGGAATGCAAACTGGTGCAGTGGTTCTGGCAAAAAGGTTGGCAGCTCCTCAGAACTAGAAAACTGGACTTACCTTGTGACTCAGCAATTCTACTCCTAGGTATCTATCTGAGAGAACTGAAAACCCATGACCACCCAAAAACTCGAACACGAACGTTCATAGCAGTATTATTGATAACAGCCACAAAGTGGAAAAAAAGTGGACATCTATCGATTGATAAGCAGATAAACAAAATGTGATATATCTGTACAATGATATATTCTTTGGCCATAAAATGGAAAATTCTGAGATATATCCAGTATGGATGAATTTTGAAAATATTAAGCCTAAATATTACACTGAAAGAAGCCTGATACAAAAAGGCATTTATTGTATGATTCCCTTTACATGAAATATCAAGAATAGGTAAATCCATAGAAAGTTGCCTTGGGCTGGGAAAGCAGGAGAGGGGGGGAAAGAAAGGGAGGAAGAAGGAGTGACTGACTGCTCATGGGTATGGGCTTTCTTTATGGAAGTGATAAAACTATTCTGGAAGTAGACAGTTGTGATGATTGCACAACTTTGTGAATATACTCAAATCCACTGAAGCGCACACTTTAACAATAATAAACTTTCTAGCATGTGAATGAAATATCAGTAAAGCTGTTATTAAAAAAATGACAAACAGGGATGTTACTGCACAATAAAAAGGAATGAGCTATGGACAGATGCTACCACATGGATAAATCTTAAAATCCTAATGTTCTGTGACAGATAAAAGCATATCAGAGGCTGCCTGATGTTGAGGACAGGGGAAAAAATTGACTGCAAAGGGTCATGAAGGAACTTTCTGAGGGTGATGAAAATGTTCAAAAACCAGATTATATATAACTATAACCATAACTGTAACTCTAAATTTATTAAAATTATTGAATTGTACATTTATGGTAGCTATATTTTATGATATGTATGCTATGCCATAAAAAAATAGGAACCCTTGATAGACCACTGGTAGAAATTAACATGGTATAGTCACTCTGGAAAACTGTTCAGCAGTATCTATCCAAATCTGAACATATATGTGTCCTCCGGGCTGCCACCACTGTACCCCCAGGTTCTTACCAATCAAGATGTGTCCATATGCTCATCAAAAGGCATGGTCAAGAATTTTCATCATCGCCAAAGCTTGGAAATCATCCATATGTTCATGTATATGGAAGTGGATAAATAAATTCAGGAAGAGATGCACAATGAAATTCAGCAATAAGAACAAAGCACAACCACATGGAACAGCATAGATGACCCTCAAAATGAGTGTAGAGCAAAAAAAGCAAGATACAAGAAAGGACAGAGTGGAAAATTCTATTTCTATGAAATTGAACAACAGGAAAAGCTAATTCATGGTCGTGGTGACTCTTGGGAATGGATAGTTACTAGGAAGAAGGAGATGAGGTGCTCCTGGGAAGCCAGTGATGTAGTTTCTTGAGCTGGGGGTTGATTATTCAGATGTATTTGGGTGGTGAAAATACATCATGTTGTGCACGTTATTACCTGTGCACTTTTCTGTATGTTACACTCCAGTAATATGCTCAAAACACAAATAGAATTATACCTACATCTTTCTCTGCTTCTAAAAAGATCACTAAACATTTTAATATTCACACATTTTAGGAGTCAGCAATACACACCATGATAATTGCCACAAAACCCTGTAAAATGAAGAACTGATTCCTTATATTTAAGGATGGGTCCATGGCTCTGCTCAAAAATCAGAGAAAGCCCATTTAGTAGAAGATCTTGCCCCCTCTGACAATTTAACGTGACAAAAACCATTATCTTCTGTAACTTTTTTGGGTAATACGGGCCACGCGTTCCCTCTGCACAGCTGATATATCATATACTCAGCCCATTTTTTAGGAGAGAGCTCTGTAACTGTCATAACCTCAGCAATTCTGAGCTCCCAGATCTTGCATTCACTTGTGATAGAAATTCGTCATCCCCCACATGTCCTCTGCATTCACCTCTCACAAAACATCCAATCCCTCTGAGATTCCTCTTTTCTCAAGCAGGTTCTCTTGGGAGAAAGCTCTCTCGAGCTTGGTCGTTTTCCTTATTTTTAGCTTGGTTAAAAAACAAAATCAGCCCAAGTGAGGTTTGTTATGCCAGCCAACCTAAGACATTTCCCAGGTTTGCGTGCTTAACCCACCCATTGTTCCCAGCTGACAAATGACGCCCTTGACAAAGCGTCAGCTCCAAATTACTTGAATCTCAAGCGTTTCTTGATGGCGTCTGGCCAGACTAGCTTCTCTCACCATCCTCAAACAAAATCACACAGACAGGAAGGAAATGATCACATTCTTAAGCTCCTTTTCCTCTTCTGTTAGCTTCTTTTCAGATATGAGCCTGGAAAATGGGCTCATTCTTATCATCAAAGTGCACATCAATGCAGTTATTTGTGGAATAAGTCTCCCCTGTTCCTACAAAAGGTCATATGCCAGTAAACTGGTTCTTTTTTATTGGAGACAGGAGCACTCTTGAAACAGAATGTCCTCGTGTAACTTACCCCAATAAAAATCCCACAGTCCGTGTCCATTGCTGATTAATGATACAAACTCTTCCCATATTCCCCAAGCTCACAATTTCAGAGAAGAAGAGCACTGGCTTAGGAAAGAACCATCTCTTCACACCCAAAGGAAACTCCTCTTATCCCTTCATCCCTTCCAACTCCTGGGACTTTGATCAGCCTTATTCTCTAAGTGTTTGCCTGAGCTCGAAGCCACAATGAGGACAAATTACAGAGCTGAAGTTGAGCTGTGAGGGTAGACTCTGACTTTCTAGTTTCCTGGGAGAGAAATTTACGTTCAGTTCACATGAGAATGTAGAAATAAGGGCAGCCCGGATGGCTTAGTGGTTTAGCGCCGCCTTCAGCCCGGGGTGTGATCCTGGAGACCCGGGATCGAGTGCCACGTCAGGAGCCTGCTTCTCCCTCTGCCTATGTCTCTGTCTCTCTCTGTCTCTAATGAATAAATAAATAAAATCTTTAAAAGAAAAAGAGAGAATGTAGAAATAGAGAAAGATGAAGATGCCTGAAAATAACAAACTCATGTTTATGGGATGTGGGAACCAAACTGTTAAACAGTGGTTTAGAAAAAAGCCACGTGATGACTGGTAGAGGGGGTGGAGAGCCAGAGGGGTAGGTTTGCCTGGTGCGGAGGTGGGATAGGAGGTCAGATGTCGGATGTTGGTAAGGAGGTAGGGAGGGTGCAAGAGGCAAGTCAAAGGTGCTGATGCCTGAGGTTAGAGATGGCATCCTGAACCCAAAGCCTGGAGGTGGGGGTTGGGGGGCAGGTAAAAAGTAAGGCGGCCAAAAGCTTCCTTTAGACACTAACTAGTTAGTGTTGATGTTACCAGGTAAAAATACCAACAGAATGACTGACGTATTACTAGTCAAAAGGGCAATTCTGAACATATCTATTTAACTGAAGCTATTTCCACAACTGCTTCTATTTATCATCCAGACAAGTCTCTTTTAGCAGAGAAACATATGCTCTTAACACCAAGTTCCAACTCTTGGCTGGTTTGGAACTCCTCTTAATTTTAAGTAATTTATGATACGGAATCTTCCTCCGGGCAAGGGCACTTAATCCAAATATACCTTTAGAGGCTTCTGTCCCCAGTGGGTTTTCTAAGAAGTCTGTCATGTCATGGTTCCAGGCGTCGCGGACCGCAGACTTGGACACCACCCTGTCATTCAGACCTTGCTGTGGCCGGAAGTTATTTCTCAGATACTCCACTGACTTGACGTGGTCCTGCTGCTCCGTGGTGAAGATGGAGTAAAAAGCCTCGAGCTAAACAGAGAACCAGAGAGGGGAGAAGAAAAAAAAAAAAAAAAGACCAAGAATGAGAACAGCTACATGGGACAACGTGGGCAGGGGGTGACAAGAACACAAAATAGTAGGACGCACCCAGTGCCGAGGTGGACAAACCCAGCAGGCCACAGGCCACCTCCCGGAATCACTGCCAACGGGCTTATCCGGCTGTGATTTGTGTCCTGCCAGCGAACCAGGCCAACACTCCACTGGAGGGCTGCACAGAACTCTTTTAGTTTGTGTCTCAGCAAAGGGTTCCAGTCTTTCTGCTCTGCCCCCGGCAAGACCTTTAGTATTGTGGGAAGGAGCACAAGGTTACGGTGAAACTGGCACGTTCTGAAGCCAGACTACCTGGGATGGAAATTCTAGCTTCACAGATCCACTGCTCTGTGGCCTTGAGAAAACCGCTTAACTGCTCTGAGCCTCAATCGTTCCTCAACAGAACAGTGATGATTACAGCAGCATCTACCCCGATAGGGTCTGTGCCAGGATGAAATGAGAGTCCATGTGCAGTGCTTAAAACAGTCCCTGGCACAGAAGAGCTCAATAACTACTAGTGATTCAGTTCTTACTAAGCATCTTCTTACGTATGTACCAGGGATCCAGTTCAGCAAAGTTGCTAAGGCATAAAGCTGCTAAATGCGTGGCTCATGAGGTAACTGCCCAATTTCAAGACTTACCAGATGGGTAATCATAGTCCAACTACTAAAGCATCAGTAACTCAGCATATATAAACATTATATATATATATATTATACGAAACAGATATATGAGCAACTCTTAAGATCATTGAAAAGATTAAGATATGTGTAAATTATTTAGCAGCCAATAAGTCCATGGTAAGGATTAGTTGCTATCATTAATATTCATATTATTAAAAAATACTTTCCACAGATTAGATAGAGACCAAACCTTTATGGAAAAGCAAAGAAAAAAAAAAATCAGGACTCCAGGATATTTCCATTATTAAAAAGGATTCTCTGTGGCCCTCAATCTTCTTCTTATTAAAAAAACAACAATAACAAAGCAATCTTTTACAATATAAGAGGAATGAAGCAGGGGCTGGGTGCCAGAGATCTGTTCTCAGTGGACTACAGAGTTATCCTGGTTCACCAAAGAAATAAAGTTAATCTAAAATGTTCAGCCATGGAAAATACTAACTCCTTGAAGGGAGGGATGAAAATGGAATGAAAAAGCGAGAAACTGAATGAACTCTTTCTGGCCCATTTGGCTCCTTGAATACCAAATCAGAATCCTTTCTGCAGGAGAGGATTACAAGATGAGTGATGTCAGATGCTTCCCAAGCAGGCACCAAGTAGCTGCTCTAAGCTTTTGGGGACCAGAAGGCAGCCAACACCAATGTTAAGTACGCAAGAAGATTTAAGACTATGTTGTTTTCTCTCTCTCTCACTCTCTCTTTTTTTTAAGTAGGTTCCACACCCAACGTGGGGCTTGAACTCAAGATCCTCAGATCAAGAGTCAGATGGTTTATCAACTAAGCCAGCCAAGCACTCACAACCTGGGTTTCTGGACTGTCATCTTGAAGACCTGAACAAACTTCAGTGTTTCTCAAATAGCTTCAAAAATTGACCTGCTTGATCTGAAACTCCCTCCTTTGCATGAGAAACCAATGAATGTGCATAGTGATCACAGCTAAGAAAAATCATTTGAGTATCTGGATTCACCTATCATTCCACCTCCCCTCCAATTCTCCTGCAAATGTAAAGTGATAATAAACCATGAAACCTTTTCTGCTTTTTCATCAAGGTAATAGAGCCACAATGATCTCACAACCAGCCTAAAAGCAAAAGTAGCCTGGTGGTACTAAGGTGTTATTTCAATTCTCTGCTAGTCACAAAACTTTCTAACAACTCCTATGGTAGCTATTCACAATTGCCTTTCTTCCCATTCCTCCTTGTGATGCTTGCTATTTATTTACAGTGGAGAGGGGTACCTGGGTCACTCAGTCCCTTGGGCATCTGCCTTCATCTCAGGTCATGATCCCAGGGTCCTGGGATGGAGCCCAGTCAGGCTTTCTGCTCACCGGGGAGTCTGCTTCTCCCTCTCCCTCTGCCTCTCCCCCTGCGAGTGCTCACTCCCTCATACTTGCTCTTTCTGTCTCATAAATAAATAAATAAATAAAATCTTAATAGTGAAGAGAGAACAATAAAAGCAGAAAAATTAAAATTGAACTGTTTGCCAAATGTGACCACTTAGATGAAGGTAATTGGAGGTATTGAAAAAATCAAATCTCAACCTGGCAACGTGTACTCACTTGATAGGACAGCCCAAATAAGAACTGAACACATCGAAAACCTGAGAGAAGATTTCAGATTTTTCTTTTTTTTTTTTTTTTAAAGATTTTATTTATTTATTCATGAGAGACACAGAAAGAGAGGCAGAGACACAGGAGAGGAAGAAGCAGGCTCCACGCAAGGAGCCCGATGCGGGACTGGATCCCGGGTCTCCAGGATCACGCCCTGGACTGAAGGCAGCACTAAACCGCTGCCCAGATTTCAGATTTTTCATAGAAAAAAATAACTTGGAAAATTACATGGAAGGAATTAACAAAGACCCTCTGGTGACTGTCTAGGGAAAGACCAACCAAAATGATTAAAGGGACGGAGGATAAATCCCGTGTGGAAAGGTTAAAGGAAGTGGAAGTGTTTAGCCTGAAGAAAAGGCAAGTTAGGAGTAATTTGATTAAAGGCCCTTGTATGTGAAAGATGCTGACCAGCTCTTCTCCAATGTCTAGAGAAGGCCAAAAAGAGGAAATTGTTTTAAATTAAAGCCTTAGAGACGTGAGTTGAATAGAAGGAAGAATTCCTTAACTTTCAGGGTGATTTAAACAAAAATGGCCAGGCTGCTATACATAGCAAGTTAGACCGGAAATTTTCTGGAAGAGCAGCCATCTGTCCTGAAATAGTTTAATCTCTGAGATGCCAGAAAAGGATGGCCTCGGAGACTGTCTCGGCAATCTGACTCTAAGGTTTGTTTATTCTCTTGAAGACTTGCTTCTTTCACAGCTAGCATTTAGTTCTCTAAAAAGTTTATTTCTGATGCTTCAGGAAAGAATTAGTCATATAACTGTAAAAAGAGGCAGGTTCTGAATTTAACACAAAAATGCTTTTGCTTAAATTACTCTTACAGCTTAATGACATGCTATGGCTTAAAAGCTCCGCTGCTTCCTTGTCATTAACTCAACTTGCCCAGAGATTTCCAAGGAAGGATGTGACGGTTCTCGGAATGAACTGATGACCTGGACGATATTATATTGTCAACTGGATCATAGCTTTGCTTGACAGTCATACAAAAGAGGAAAAGGAGGTCAAGCTTAGCCGACTCATCAAATCTCCTTTGGTATGTTGACAGCATTCACTAAAACCCTGTCATTCCTCTAGGTTGAAAGAAAATCGTCAGTGGCCTCTTTCATTGTACTTAGCATATGTGGCCATTGAGCGGAAACCACCACGATCCCTGAATTGGCAAGGGGAGTCTATGTTGTCACTTTGGCAGGTGAACAGTGACACTATGGGTGGGAAGTCCACTGATAAGTCATTACACAGCTACTGCCAGTTGTCCCTCGATCCTTACCCTTGCCTTGTAACCACACTTGATAAAGGTGAACTTGACTACCACCCGGACCTCCACTTTCTGATTCCAAGGGACACCATTTACAGAGGCTACGATGAGAAGAGTTGCGCAGCATGGCAGGACTCCCTAACCGCAGCTACAGGACAAACTATCAACTCTCCAGATCTGCTTAATGGCAGCACAGCAATCTTCTTAAAATACACACGAGATGCCATCATGAAACCTCTGTTCAAAAACTTTCAGGGGCCTTCAGTTCTAACGGTAGGGCCCGAAGGATCCGGCCTGAGCTTACTTCTCCAACCTCAGAACTCTTACTCTTGCTACCTGGGTTCAAAACCCTGTTTTCAATCCCCACAAGCTAAATGTGTGACCTTGGTCAAAGTATTTGATGTTTCTATGTTTCGGTTTTCTTACTTGTACAATAGAGATAACATTAACATCCACCCCGTGTGGGTTTTCTTACTATTAAATGAGTTGCTATATATAATGTGCCTGGAATAATTCCTGGCACACGGTAGATATTTACTAAATACTATTATCATTACTATTACTATTCTTATTTTATGAGGAATGTGGTAACTATGACTGTATTATAAGCTTCCAACACCTGTAAGATGTTCTATTTACTGTTCCCTCCTTCCCTCCTCAGAATGTCTATTTATCAAATGCATTCTGTGACAGGTACTTTGTTAGGGAATTTAAAAACATCACTTTGGTTCCTGACGTGTTTTAGTTTATTTTTTTTTTCCAAGATGTTATTCCTTTATTCTTGAGAGATGGAGAGAGAGAGGCAGAGACATAGGGAGAGGGAGAAGCAGGCTCCCTGTGGAGAGCCTGATGTGGGACTCAATCTCAGGATCCTGAGATTACAACCTGAGCCACACTCAACCACTGAGTCACCCAGGTGCCCCTTGTTTTAGTTAAAAAACAATAACATTAAGGTAACGTTATTAACAACACTATTATTACATCATTAATGCTAGCAGCTAATATTTATTAAGCATTTATTATGTGCAAGGTATTGTGATAAGAGTGTTAAGTACTTTTCTTTACTTAATCCTCATAGGAGACTCATAAGATTGGTTGATTATTGTATCATTACCATTATTTTTGACTGAGGAAACTGGGCTTAGAGACTTTACATGACCTGCCTAAGATCACAGAGTAAACAAGAGTTGAGTAATTGGGCCCCCTGGTTGAGCATGCTACTCTTGGTTTTATCTTGGGTCATGATCTTGGGATTGTGGAATTGAGCCCCCCATTGGGCTCTAAGTTCAGTGTGGAGTCTCCTTGGGATCTCCCTCTCCCTCTGCCACTCCCCCTGCCCCTGCTCTCGTACATGTGCACACGAGTATGCTCTCTCTCCTAAAAAAAAAAAAAAGAAAAAAAAAAAAAGAAAAAAAAAAAGAAAAAAAAAAAAAAAGAGCTGAAGCGAGGATTAGAAACCTAGTCTCAAAAAAAAACAAAAACAAAAAAAAACCTAGTCTCTATGACTCTGTCATGGCCTCAGCCACTTCACATCATATGCATAATAGGTCTGCAGCATTATTCCCAGAAAGAGAAACACTGCAATGGAGTTACTCAATGTGGTAACAGAAGTCCCTAAAGAGTTCCTTCTGGCTGACTCTGAAAGACACTCATGCAGGGCACCCACTACTGGCAACATAAATCTATTTGTACTTTTCTGCACTCTGGACAGAAACATTTTCTGGCTCAACACAGGGGGAATTAAGACCCATGAACAAGATGGCAGGCACAAGGAAGGAAAGCTATGTGCCACACAAAGCCCATGCTTTTATTCACTTTTCTTTTCCAGAGGCAAGTAATAAACACACTTGGATTTATCTTTACTTTAACATAACTAATGAAGTCTTTATCATTTAGTAAAAATAAATTAAAGTTTTTATTTCTATAATGTAAAATTGACTTTTTAACTTTTGAAGTGAGCATGTAAAACATTTCTTTCTTTTATCCCTGCTTGGGGAGTTGTAATTGCATTTTAACTGGTGCTGTTTCAAGAACAATTTTAACCTTGAATTGCAAATGTGTTGGCTGGAAGTGTATATAAATCATTTCAACTTAGTTTTTATTATAAAAATATTACAGAGAATAATTAGTTTTTAATCTGTCGGTTCAAATCAAAGGAAAGTTGAAATCTATTCATGCTACTCGTGTGCAGCAAGAGCTCTCATCCACGAGATGTGGGGAAGGCACCATCATGGCTGAAGGAGAAAAATGAGAGAAAATCAAAAGTAATATAATTATGAACCATTAAAAGGCTGATGTGCACAATATGTCATAAGATAGGTATATAATGGCCGTTAAACAAAGCCAGCGTCCATTATAAACATAATAATAAACTCTGGGATAAGCATTAAGAACTGAAATGTCACACCTAAGGTCACAGAGACACTTCAGATTCACCACACATTTGAGGGGTGACAGGGCAGGTCCTGCTTCGTTGCCTCATTATTAAACAAGACCAAAGTGATGGAATATTAAATTGCCAATAGCCTGGAGCATCCAAAGTTTTACTTATTGAACCATGGCTGTAAAAATAAAATCCAAGAATAGCTAGCTAACCACAAGGATGTGTCTCTCCTGTAGCGATAGACAGTTTTGCATGAAGACAATTATAGAAAGGCCTTCTACAGAAAGAAATGAATTTAATCATAATTACCAAAGAAAGCTATCTGTTGGGATTAATAATGACATCTTCCCCCCACCATTTAAAAAACCCTCTCTATCCACGTGTACTGTGCATTACGTGGTGTTAGAACAGAAACTTTCTGAATTATGGGATTCATTAGTTGTTGTGGCCTTGAGACAAACTTGAGGGCTGAGATAGCCACGAGCCAAAGGTAGCTGTTATACCAGAAATGTGGTGAGCCCCCTATGTTGAAATGATAATAATTTGGATATACTGGGTTGAATAAAATATAATATTACAATGAGTCTCACCTGTTTCTCTTTATGTTTTTTAATGTGGCTAACTAGAAAACTTTAAATCATGTATATGCCTTCTGTTTTATTTCTATTGGAGAGTGCTGCCCTGGAGCCTGGGTGATCATTTGTTTATTTATTCTAAAAGATGACTTTTAAAAATTTGAGAGAGAGACAGAGTACAGAAGGAGAATGAGAGGGAAAAGCAGACTCCCCTCTGAGCAAGGAGCAGGGAGCCCAAGACCCTGAGATCACGACCTGAGCTGAGGGTAGATGCTTAACCAACTGAGCCATCCAGGCACCCCTGGTGATCATTTAATAAGAGCAACAAAAAAACTCCAATCTAATGTCCTGGGCTCACCCTGTGGTGCCAGGCACTAGTCTAGGCATGCCACACACATTCCATCATTTAATTTTTATAATGACTCCAAGAAGTGGGTGTATTATTATCATCATCCCCATTTTACAGATGAAAACTGAGGCACAGAGAGTAAGCAGTGGAGCAGCATCTGGCTGAAAAATAGAGCCAGGAATGAAACCCAGGCAGGTTGGCTCCAAACAGAACATGGTTTTAATTCAAAAGAGTTTCTCTGCTCTTTATGATAGAGATAATATTGGTTTAAAAAAATGTATTGCAAATAAAGCTTTCCTAACCACTCCAGCTTATTGTTAGAAAAAAAATTAAATATCCCAAAGCAAACAAACTAGACATCTTCATATTTATTTACTGCTTTTTTTGATAGAGCCTCTAAGAAGCACTTCAACAAAATTCATACTAGGAAAAATTATAGGCAGTATCATATTTTAAACTACAGGAAGCAAACAGTCCTGGAAAGGGAAGGTTGGGATCGTTTCCAATGGCCAACACACCATCATTTGAGAACCACTGTTCTAGGAAAACAAACAAACAAACAAAAAAAAAACACATCCCTATACTGGATTCAGATTACCAGGTTCTCTGATTGATCATGAACATAACACAGGCACCATTTCAACATGCTAGTCTTGCTCCTTTGACTTCATAAACCAGTACTGAGAGTGCCAACATTTTGTTTGGATGATAAAGTCACAACATGATGTTTACCTACTACTTACAGTAGATGTTTAGTGGAACCAACCCCTTAAGCCACACTGACTGCTGGCCAACCAAGCCAACACAGGATTCCATTAGCGATACTGTATTTAGATTGATATTACCACATGAGCAGGCGTCAGAGCTCACTGGCTACCATAGGGCTGGTTTGAATGTCCAGGGAGACTCACAAAAGATGCAAAATAAGTAGTTGTTCATATCTGGAAGGCTTCAAAGAAATTCACACCATTCAAGTTCTCATACAAGTGCTAACCACTCCATTTTACGGTGAACACATTCTTGTTTTCACTCTTATAGGCACCTCCATTGTGTAAGACAAAAGAGAACAGAGGAAACAGTCTTTGCAGAAAGAGAAGGATGGGGAACTAGGAATGTTTTCTTTCTAACAGAAGCAGACATGGAATTCCGTCTACTTGCTTTTCCGCACTGGCTGTCTGCCTCTCTGAAATGAACATTCTGTGCTAACTTCCAAAAGAATGTTGGCAGGGTCAGGGTGGGAAGGTCTGAAGTGATAATACTTGGATGGCTAATGGTTTCCCTTCCAAGTGCTGACACCACTGTGACCTCCATGCAGCGTGCCAACCAAGGATCCCGTTTAGCCACATGAAAATGAGCTGTTTTTCCTCTCTTGGGGGAAGGGGTGAGAAAGAGAGAGAAAGAGAGAGAGAGGAATAGGTGACACTGTGTCTGATAAAAGTATTGTCTAAGGATGGTTTATAGTAAAGAAACTGGGAAGCCAATATGACTAATTTATTTCTCCACTATTTCCTTGCAAACTACCTATAGATAAATCATATATTGGAAGTTACAGAGAAAAACTCCTCTACTGCTTCTGAGTGTGTGAGTGCTAGGATTATAAATAGATGTTAACCAAGCAGTTTCTAAGATGCCCAGTTACCAAATGTCAAAATGCTTCTAATTGACAAACACTTGACAAGACATCCAAGCCTACAACTCTGCCTTTTGTTTGGACTCACAAAATATCTGAAATTCTAATAAAACCCAGTACTAAACAATTACTGCTCTTTGCCTCTCCCCATCACGGAGTGTCCTGCAAAAGGAGTGGTCAGAATTGCATTTCTTAGCTTCATTATCTCAAGCCTTTGTATCTTTTAAGACAAAAGCATCTATCTTAATGGACAAAAAGCAACCCTTTTCAAAGTCCCCTGCCCCAACCCTGGGGATATAAATATTTGGACTGCAATTTTACTTTATTTTCATAAAACAATGCTGGCTTCACCATTAGGAAGAAACTTCGTTTCATATTTCATGATCTGCTTAATGCTGGCAGATCCTGTGCAGCAAATTGCTAGCACTTCTTTTGTCATCAGAGAATTAAAGCAAAAAAAAAAAGCTATCTCAAAGTAGAATGTCTGCCAACAGCAGTAAAGTCAATAAGTCCCTAACTTTGTTAGGGACAAGGTGTCTCTCCTGCACATAGCTTCTAAACCTGCTCCATTTACCCCCAGAGGGCAGCACTGGATGTTTTAGGAAGCTGCCTGGTGCCTCGGCTGGTTTATTTAAGGATGGACCCATGACCCAAGGATAGCCAAACGTTGGCAGACCAACATCTGTTCAGATCTACCTTCTTGAATACTTGAAATAGGACCCTCACTATGGTCAGTTGGTAGCTGGCCCTTGAGTTGAAAGGTCAACTGGTACTAGAGAACCATATTTGGCCAGGTAACCAAAAGAAAACAAACTAGGTGGGCACCTGAGTGCCTCAGAGGTTGAGCATCTATCTGCCTGGGATTGAGTCCCACATTAGGTTCCCCGAGGGGAGCCTGCTTCTCCTTCTGCCTAGGTCTCTGCCTCTCTCTCATTCTCTCTCTCTGTGTCTCTCATGAATAAATAAATAAAATCTTTTAAAAAGAAAAGAAAAAAACAAACTAGGAGTAAGAAGGGATGAGAATTTTGTAGAAGTACACAATCAATAAGCAGTGGCAGAAACTCCAAGATTTAAGCGCCTGCATGGCCCCTGATGGACAGAGAGGGCTTTGCTTCCTAGTTGCAGTCCTCTCCATCCCAGGATGCCTCGACTATTGTTTCCTTAAAATACTCCCCTTACTTGAGCTACTTTAAGTGGGTTTCTCTTTCTTAAATCCAAAACAGACCTGACTGGGACACCATCCAACCCTACTTCCCCCACTCCCTATTCTGTACTCTCTGCCTTTATTAGGGAAATCTTTGGACTATTCCCCATCTTAGCCAGATCCCTAATCTTGTGGCCTGTGTCTTCAGTTATATCACTGATACTACCTCATAATTCTACAACATCCCTTATTCCTATCTGTCACACTCTGGGAAGGCATTTCTATGAGCAGCTCTGATAAGAACTTTCCATTTTTGGATAGTCCTGCTTAATGGCTCAAATCCCCTTTCTTATAATCCTACTCTGGATTTAGTTGCTGGCTCTATTTTCTGAAATTTTTCTTTTTAAAGATTTTTTTTTATTTATTCATGAGAGACACACAGAGAGAGAGGCAGACATAGGCAGAGGGAGAAGCAGGCTCTATGCAGGGAGTCCGATGTGGGACTCGATCCCGGGACTCTGGGATCATGCCCTGAGCTGAAGGCAGATGCTCAACTGCTGAGCCACCCAGGCATCCCTATTTTCTGAAATTATGGAGAAGAAACATACTCCTTTTCTACTTCAGGGCATGCTGCATTACACTGACTAATATATCCCCTCTAGGAAGTTTCTCCTTCTATCTATTATCTCTCATGAGGTTATTTCAAGGCTCCCCACCCCTTCCTACTGCCCCCTGCCCAGTGGCTCCTCTTCCTCTGACACAGACCCCAACCCCATTTCCATTTTACCAATTTCTAAATCCACCATCCTGGGAAACCAGCCCAGGACACACTCAGAAGTAATTTAGTATAATGGTCAGTCACATGGATTTTAGAATCAGACAAACCTGGGCTTTGTTTCTAGCCTCAACATTCATTAGCCATGAATTCTTGGATATATTACCCAATCTCTCTAGGCCGTGTCCTTATGTGCACCATCTCAGTGCAAAAGCCATTTCTCAGTGCTGTTTGACCAGTAAGATGGCCATATGTAAGGGCTTAGTAATCAATGATATTCACTCTTTCATTTCATCATGTATACAAATCTCTCCCTTTAATGAACTTTGGTAGATTTAGTAGTTCAGAACATCATCTTTGGGATCAGACACTATGGCTGTGTGGCCCTGGGCAAGTTAGCTCATTTCTGTACCTCTTCTCTATAAAATGGGGAAACAGAGTACTGTTGTTCTTGAGGATTAAATGAGTGAACACATATATAGAGTTTAGAAGATTTTCTGGCACAAGCTGTCATCATCGAGGACAGCTATTCTCACCTCAAGATCGAATACTTACCTAATACCTGATTTTATAGTTGCAGTTCTCCTCAGCCAGTTAATTTGTGGTGGAGACACCATGTTCTATATGTTATAATTCTTGGGTTCAAAAACATGTTTGTTGGAAAGAAAGAAGGAATCAATGGGAAGCAGAGGATCAAAAAATAAAAAATAAAAAAGCACCTCTACTGGTATACTGTAGTAATGTTAAATGGTTAAGTCAACACAAAACAAGGGAACATAGAGGTCCCATTTGCGGCTGAACATCTACCTGATGGTAAGAGATGGGGACAGGCTTCCGGAAGACGATCCACTCCACAATTTCGCTACATGGTGGTGTGGTCAGAGAACCTGTGTATCGGTAATAGCTGCCCAGGGATGCAGGCAGGAGGTCCCGGAGGACGAAAGGATCCAGAAAGGTCTCTTTCTCTGTTTGGAGAAAGAAAGAAAAGAAAGGCACAATGATAAGTCATATTATGCTGCAGACGTAGAGTCAAAACCCCCAGCATGCTGGTGCCACATCACAAGCCTTATGTTTGTTTACATCCTGAGAAGCACTAGCATTTGGTGGTGGGAGGGCCATAGCAAACAAAGCAGTGCTTCCCAGGGTGTGTTCTGAGGCACCACGATGCACTGTATTTCAAGAAAAACAGGTTCCATGAAGAGCAAAACTGGGAAACCTGAAGTCCCTCCCTCTCCCCAAAGGAAACAGGCAAAACACTAGCACAGACAAGTCTCTGAGTTCTGCAGAAAAAAAATGGACTTGATCTTATGTACCTACCCCTTCTCAATCTTGCTTCGCCACTGAATGCTTCCCCATCTGATACTTAGGAATTAACAGTCAGTGGCATAAATTCTGGAACACCCATGAGAGATTCAACATGAAAACTGTAAGCCAAGGGTAAAGTTCAACTCCAAAGTTGGATACATCTCATGATGGTTTCCCCCAACACCTATCCAAATCTAGGTGAACCCTACCCAATATCTAACCCTGAGCTTCTAAAATGGGGCCCTGAAAATAGGCTTCTTCTTTTTACAAAAGCAGAGGGGTCTTTCTTTAAGTAGAAGAAATGATTATTTCACTTAAGACTTAAAAATGATACCTGACAATAACTCTATGAGAAAAAAAAAAAAAGATGTGTAAGGGGTTAGTGCCAAGGTCACACAGCTCCTCAGTGGCAAAGCTGGGATATGAATTCAGGCACTGTGACATCAGAGCTTGCACAGACAGCTCTGATGCAGTTAATGAAGATGCTAACGTTAACTCAGTGAATACTGAGAGGTAGGGGCAAAAGAGGAGAAGAGCATTTGGGGCGGTGGGAACATCGTGTGCCAAGGTCCTGCGGCAGGAATAAACAGTGCGATAGAATTTAGGGCACTGTTTTATAGTTCTAATCAGGCTCGGTAGATCATTCAGCTTCTCTCCCAAATTGGAGAAAGCTCTACTCTCCCTCTGGGTCTCCAAAGTTCTAGCCCTGAATGAATTTAAGTCTGGGATTCCTTTTTTTAAAATCCATTTTTGGGATATAATAAGGCTATTATAGTCCTGATAATGGTTTGTTTTAGCTCCTTGATAGCTTCCACTATGGGGCCAAGGACATTCTTGGGGGGACCTCAGGGCTCCAAGTTACTTCCTGGACACATCTGTGTCTACAGGAATAGTCTTTCCAGGATCCCACCATCTCCATCCTCCTCTTTTTTTTTTTTTTCCTCTTTTTAAAAAGGTTTTATTTACTTATTCATGAGATGCAGAGAGAGAGGCAGAGACACAGGCAGAGAGAAAAGCAGGCTCCCTGCATGGAGCCTGATGTGTGATTTGATCCCAGGACCCTGAGGTCATGACCTGAGCCAAAGGCAGATACTCAACCACTGAGGCACCCAGGTGCCCACTTCCTCCTCTTTCATGCAAAATGACTGTACAGGTCTTTGGGCAGATGTGTATCCACAGACTGGAGAGATCTCTGTAAACTGGGTGATAATGCAAAAACCCCAACAGAAATCAACTCTTTTAAAACAATTAAACAGGCAATTTAGTTTTGGTAGAAATTAATTCAATAAAACTTAACATTTATTTAGCTTCATTACTATATGCCAGACACTATTTTAAGTGTTTACATGTTGCAAACATTTAAGCAGTACTTATTGTACATGCCAGGCCTTGTTCTTAGAGCTTTATAAAGATTAATTTATTTAATTCTTAAAATAGCCCCATGAAGTTGTCCTATTATTATCACCAATTTACAGACCTGGAATGTACAAACAGGTAGTTGGGTTTAGAATCCAGGCTTTCTTTATTTTTAACCATCACTATATGCTTTCAATTTACACCACTATGGAGTATTTACTCTTAATACTCCAATTTTACGATGTGGAAATCAAGGCATAGAGAGTTTAAATGACTAAGCCAAAGGTCAGTAGGGATTGGGGAAGGAGACACAATTATTCAAGAAGCTCAGATTCCCATACAGATTTTCAATTCTGTTTTTTAAAGGAAAAATTAAATATTAACTAATAAATGCAAAAGTCTTCAAATTACAGGGTTCTATAACCAAAATGACAAAAGCGGGTTTTGTCTGGATAAAAGGCCAGAAATCACCGAATTGCCCCTCCGCCCACTGGCAAGTGTGGGTTTTAATTTAAACCTGGTTACCAGCAACCTAATGATGGGGTAAATCTCTGCAAGCGTGCTTGGCTGCGACTGGATTGGCTGGGAGCAGGAAAAATTTTGGCCTTTGCTTGCTGCTTCTGTGTTTCCTGAGCTATGTAAACAACCAACACGAGGCCCCAAGCAATAGAGGGAGCATAGGGCCTGGCATCAGAAACCACAAAATCACCCTCTTCTTTTTCCCTCATGTTGTAGGTGAACTTGGCGTCCCACCACAGCACGCGAATCTGCCTTAAGATCAAGGGCTCCAGAATGAATGACCAAGAAAATCTTTAAGAGTTCCCTTAGAAGCCTGATCCAGTATTAGGGCTGCAGTTGAGCACATTGTAGGCAGACCGGTAGTGACAAGACCATACCCACAAGCCTGCACTAGCAAAGCCCCCACCTAGAGCAACCACTCGAGGAAGAGCCCCCGGCTTTAAGGAATGTAAACACCTGCCCCACCAATCTGAGGTGACTGGATTTCACAGGGCATATTGTTTCAGCAGGATCAAGACTCCCATATAAGTTCTTGTACGGGCATATGGTTTCGGCAGGGACTGATGGAAATTGAAGGTGTGACCGCTGCCACAAACACAGAAGAATCTTTTTGGTCCTTGACTAACCCAAGGGCTTCAGAGGTAGGTTCTGGCTTTAAGTGATTATCAGGTGCAATCAGAAGGTGGCAGGGAGGGTAGATACAGTGAGAGGGACAGAGAAGGAGGCTTTGCTGTTTGTTGATCCTGCCATAGTCACCACCATTGGGTTGGGATTCTGAGACCTGGGAGGGGCTTAGACCACCCTAGTTCAGTTCCTTGGAGAGCCAAGGAACCCTTTATTCAAACAAAACCTTACAGAGGAGGAGGCCAACTCAAACAGCTCAAATGCAGCCCCACCGTGGTTAAAGCTGAGCTAGGAACCTAGGAACACTTTGGAAACCACCAATTTAGTCCAATTCTTTAATTTTACTGCTGGGAAAATGGAAGACTACAGGGGAGGTCAAAAACTTGAGAACACAGAAACTCAGACGGGATCCTTTCTTCAAAGAATCTACTTAGGATCTGGAACAGTAAGCCTAGGAGCAGGAGCTGAAAGCTGAAATCCAATCACTGTCTTCATCAGCATTTCTCCGTCCCTATGGAAGCTGGGGAAGACAGCAGATTTTAAACTCCCAGGGTCCAAATCCCAACTCCTCCACCTGTAAGTTTTGTGATCTTAGTTACTGAAGCTTCCTAGGCTGTTGAGAGCCTGAAACATAATAAGCATCTCATAAATGATACATATTATTCTTACTCTAATCCTTATTACTTGTATTACTATCATTATTTTTATTTTTCTAAACTGTCAAGCCCTAGCCCCTTACACCTTAAAAACCATACACTTCTTTTAATACTTGCATATGTGTCTTTCTTGTTTTTCCTTTTATTTTTTTAAGACTTCATTACTAGTGCCTTAAAAGTGCATCATGTCTGACATATTCTCCAGGTTAAAATTTCTTTGCCAAAGTTCTAGTGAGAGCTTTGGAACCAACTAATATTTAACAGCTGTGTGACTATAGGGAACAGTCTTAAGCTCTCTGAGCTACTTCCCTTATCTGTAAAATGGGAATTCTGAGAGTATTTACCCCTCAGGAAGGCTGTGAAAATTAAGCAAGCTCATAAATGTAAGGGGCTTAGCACAGTGCCTTGGGAGCCCTGATTTATCAAGGCAAGCACTTGGCTGAGAGCAGACCAGCTCACTTTGTGTTTTAAGCCAGGGATTGGCAAATGTTTTCTGTAAAGTGCCAGATAGTAAATATTTTAGGTTTTGCAGGCCAAGAGGCAAAATCAAAGATGTTATAGGAATACTTACGTTAACAAACGCATTTCCACAACCTTATTAAAGATATTCAAAATGCAAATAACAACTGAGGGTAATTTAAAATATATACATCTACCATGAGAAGAACAGAATTCTTTTTTAGGGGAATAACATTTCACTTAATTAGTGTTTGAATGTAAAAACCATTCTTAGGGCAAAGGTCATTAAACAAGAGTCACTGAAATGGATTTAGCTATCAGGCCACATTCTCCCCAACTTTTTTTTTTTTTTTTTAAAGATTTATTTATTTATTTTAGGAAAAAGAGTATGAACAAGCAGGGAGAGGGGCAGAAGCAGAAAGACAATCCTGAAGCAGACCCTGCTGAGCGGGGCTCCATCCCAGGACCCTGAGATCATGACCTGGTCTAAAATAAAGAGTCGACCACTTAACCTTAAAGCTGAGTCACACACACGTCCCTTCCTTGTTTTTTAAAGCAATTGTTTGGCAGGATGTGTGTGTGTGGGAAGGTGTGCAAGTGTTAGAAAGTTACCATGAGGAGTGCCTGGGAGGCTCAGTTGGTTATGCATCTGCCTTTGATGCAGGTCCTAATCCCTGAGTAGAGCTCCCTGCTCAGTGGGGAGTCTCCTTCTCCCTCTCCTTCTGCTGCTCCCCCTGCTTGTGCTCTCTCTGTCTCTGTCTCTCTCTCTCAAATAAATAAATAAAACATCTTAAAAAAAGAAAAAAAGAAAGTCATCATGATAGCTAGAGCTAGAAGATGGGGGCAATGATTACTTCTTTTGTGAACATACATTACAGAATTAACTCTTGAGCTGTTTTCTTTACTCCTTGAGTTTTCTAGCTCAAACTAAATATCAATTTGTACTCATCTTTCTGAAAATTCCATTTCCTGCTCAGTCCCATAGGCAGTATACCACTGACAAATGGGGTGCTCATAACATTTAGTTGTAAGTTAGAAATAATTTTAGAGACAGTAGCCCTCTACTTCTAGCATTGGCCACAAAGCCCACATAAGCCACAGGGTGCTGAACAGGCTAGACTCAAGATGGGGATTTCCTGAGTGCAGCCACTGGAAAGAGGGAAGAAAGCACTTTTCAGGTGAAAACCTAAACTCTTCCTAAACTCTTTTTTTTTTTTTCCAAAAAAAAGAAAATCTTAATAAATGTAGGTATTATAAAGTAGAGGGAAGTGCTAGAGCCAGGTCCCTGGCTCTAGCCAGGATTTGAATCTTAACTGGTCTATTTAAAGGTCTCACCTAAGACAAATTGTTTAACCTCTCCTGTAACTGTATTCTCGTCTGCAAAATGGGATTACAATAGTGTCAAGCTCCTAAGTAGGTTAGATGAATAAATGAGTACTAAGTAGGTTACCATTAGTTAAGGGCTTAGGAGAGTGTCTGGCACAGGATAAGTACATTTAAGTGATTGTTAAATGGCTCTTGTTTTAAAAGGGCAGTTTGACTCTAAACCATCCTGATCAGGGCATGCTGCTTCCAACTTTTATCCAAATTAGTAATTTGAATTCAAAACATTCCTATCCCAGCCACTTACCTAGTTGAGAAAAATATTTGAAACACTCTATTTATACCTTCATTCATTCCATTAAACCATAATAAGCAGGTTCTGTGCATTACCAGATAAAGGAATTGAAAGGGAATGAATCTCATATTCCACTTTCAAGGATCCCAGCGCTGTATGCAGACAATATTATATTTTAATAATTAATTGTTCATCAAAGAAAAAGATGAAGAACAGGGATGCTAAATTCAAAGTTATTCAAATTGCAAAAATGAATAATGTATGACTTTTATATTAAATACACACTGTATTAAGTAGTCTACATTTCACCCAACTCTGTCTTTCATTTTAAAGCATTTTGCACGACAATATGAATAATCAGTTAGGGGAGGTTTATTTAGAAAGAGAAATACCTTATTTGAATGCAAACGGAGTATATCCGAAGATGATTAAATTTTTCTTATCAATTAGGAAATTTTGTATGAGGGCTTTAAAGTCATGGTCAACCATTAAACCCAGCGCGGCCCAGTTATCCTTGCAGTTTCCTTTCAACATTAAATTATATCTGGCTCAATTCTGTTCAATTCCTTATTTCTGATAGCAGTGCCAGGAGGCAATCTTTAATTAAAGAAAATTTGAAAGATTCAAACATGCATAATTGGATTAAAAATGTGATCATTAAAACATTAGATGATAATCATCTGATTGATTGCATTTTTCAGTGTGTTAATAACCTAATATTTTCAATGCTTTGGTTATATAGGAAGAAAGAAAGCCCTTTATAAGGTATGATGAACAATCAAAATATAGACGAGACCTATGCAGGAATCAGGAATCATGGAATCATACTGAAAACACACACAAGCACACATGCCCCAGTGAACAAAGTATTACATTGGAGGGTATATGGGGCAGAATGTGGTGGCCTCCAGGGGAAGAATATCTTTGCCACCCCTCAAACAAGCAGTCAACCAATTTTAGGGAAATATGTAAGATAAACAAATAAAAGAAAGCCCAAGCTTCTGTTTTTAGCATGATTGTTTAGTTCTTCAGGATGCCCCAAAACTTCTTATAAGGAAAAGCTATTAAGTTTTCCTTAACCACTTAAAAGCATTGTGGTAGGAATGGTCTTCCGCTCTGTGTTGGGGAGGGTAGGGAGAGCGTGACATTGGAAAAAAACTGGGTCATAGGTCACTCTAAATGAGGGAAGAAGATTCATAACAGCGCTGCTCAAAGTTCATGTCCATGCACATCACCTAGATAGAGAGCTTGTTAAAATGTAGATTCTGATCCAGGAAGTCTGGGGTGGGGCTGAGAGTCTGCATTTTTAATAATGCTGAGCATATTCGAGTGGCCAGTTTCTGTGGGGACTGTATAAATGGGCCCCCACGCTGCAGCCTCATCCACTGCTACTTCCTGACTCTTAGGTATAGCCACTCCACACCGCTCTCTTTGCCATCATCACATTACCCGGGGGCCTTTGCACTGGCTCTTTGCTCTGCCGGAAACATTTCTTCACTGACATATTCATGGCTGGTTTTAGACCAAATGCCTTTTAGCTGCTAACAAGTTAGTCATATTTGAATGACACATTTCTCAATGAGGGCTCCCCTGACTACTATTTTGAAAATGGCAATTTGAAGAGCAGCCTCATTAAGAAGGAAGCATCTGATTAAAAACCTGAAGGCAGAAATGAGCTATGCGGCAACCTCGAGAGAACATTACAGGCAAAGAGAAAGCTAGTGCAAAGGGATTCCGCTTGGTGTGTGGCTGGAGTAAAGTGAGCAGGAGGGAAGGTAGAAGACAAAGTTCAAGAGTCCAAAATCTGATGGGCTCTGGGAAGAAAAAAAAAAAATCAGCTGCTGGTTAAAGTACAATCTAGAATTTGGCTAAAAATTGTGAAGATGCCAAAACACTAGAATGTAAAGTCAGCAGCTCAGGGTTAAGTCTGTCTGGATGGGCCATGAATGGGCTGTATGATCTGGGAAGAGCTTTGGGTGTGATGAGCCTCAGACCAAAGGGCTTGCTGATCACAAGAACAGAAAATGGAAGTCATGATGGAAATAAAGGGCCTAAGGGCCAGAATCCAGGGGATTTAAGAGTGAGGCTTCTAGAAGCCATCACGGAGGTCAGAAAGCATTAGATTATAATTAAGATGGAGGCAAAAGCCTCCCAGAGTAACCAAGGAATTAATTTTATGATCTAAACACAAGCAATGAGGTGGCCCTGGGTGGCTTAGTCGGGTAAGCATCCAACTCTTCATTTTGGCTCAGGTCATGATGTCAGGGCTGTGAGATCAAGCCCTACATCAGGCTGCATGCTAGGTGTGGAGACTGCTTGATATTCTCTCTCCCCTCTCTCCCTCTATGCCTCATCCCCTGCAACCCTGCTCATGCTCGCTCTCTCTCTCTCTAAAAATACATACATTCATACAAGCAACAAGACCTGTTCTATAGAACTGGATGTTGGCTATCAGGAAGGAATGGGAAAGATGGACCAGTGGAGTTGGGTGTGACCCATGTTCAAGGTATAGCTATTTTCAAGGTTTCATGACAAATGATTTTAAGGAATAAGCCTAATGTTACAATGAGGGGATCCTGGGGAATCCCCCCAAGAATCACAAAGAACTGCAGGGTTCCTAAGAGTTATAGAGGACGTTTGTTCCCTTTCATTTTACAAATAAGGAAAATGAAGTCCAAAGAAAAAAAATGACTGAATCAAGATTGTGCAATGAGGTGGGAGTGAATCTGGGTCTCAGATGCCCAGCACTGGGCTCTTTCTACTACCCCAATCTGGGTCCCAGGGCTCTGAGTGCCTCACTTGCCCTAATGTAAACATGATCTCAATGAAGACCAAGAACTCTTCTGGCTTTTACAAACAAATCTAACTTTGACACTGCCCAGCTCAAATCTTCCATTGGCTTTACTTCATTTGTTATTTTTGTCTTTTCCTTTTTTAAATATCTTTTTAAAAAAATATTTTATTTACTTATTCATGAGAGACACAGACAGAGGCAGAGACATAGGCAGAGGGAAAAGTAGGGTCCATGCAGGGAGCCCGATGTGGGACTCGATCCCAGGACCCCAGGATCACACCCTGAGCTGAAGGTAGATGCTCAACCACTGAACCACCTAGGAGTCCCTTTTAATATCTTTTATTTATTTTCCTTAGTAATTTCAACACCCAGCAGGGGGTTTGAACTGACGATCCCGAGATCAAGAATGGTATGTTCCTCTGACTGAACCAGCCAGGCACTCCTGCATATCTTTTTGAATTAGTATTTTCATTTTCTTTTCTTTTCTTTTTTAAATTTAAATTCAGTTTGCCAACAGCTAGTATAACACCCAGCGTTCATCACATCATGTGCCCTTCTTGGTGCACATCACTCTATCCACCCCCCAACCACCTCCCCTTCCGCAACACTTTGTTTGTTCCCCAGAGTCAGGAGTCTCTCATGGTTTGTCTTCCAGACTCCTCACCATGGCCATGGGGCCCTACATGATCTGTTTACCTCTGCAGCCCTTCTGCTCTCACCCTTGCTGACCACCCACCTGTCTCATCACCTTCCTGTTCCCTCTGCCTAGAATGTTCTTCCCCATCACCACTCCATACAGGAGATTCCTTTTCACCCTGCTGGGCTCAGTTCAAATGTCATCTCCTGGGGATCCCTGGGTGGCTTGGCAGTTTAGCGCCTGCCTTCGGCCCAGGGCATGATCCTGGAGTCCTGGGATCGAGTCCCACGTTGGGCTCCCTGCATGGAGCCTGCTTCTGCCTCTGCCTGTGTCTCTGCCTCTCTCTCTCTCTCTGTGTGTCTCTCATGAATAAATAATTAAATAAATCTTAAAAAAAAAAAAAAGTCATCTCCTGAGAGCCCATCCTGAACAGCCCATCTTCTATGTCCCTGCTGCCATTAATTCTATCACATTTACTTCATTTCCTTCCCAGTGTATGTTTATTTGTTTACTGTCTATCTCCCTCAAGAGTTTGGCAAAAACCTTGCCTTTCTCATTTACCCCATACACCCAGCAACTAAAACATGGCCTAGAACATAGTAGGTTCCTAATAGTTATGTGAAAATAGAATGAAGGAACAAACAAGCATGGTAGTTGAGGTATTTTAAGTAACCAGTAAATCCTAGATTTTGGGGCAGCCCAGGTAGCTCAGCAGTTTAGCACCGCCTTCAGCCCAGGGCCTGATCCTGGAGACCCGGGATCGAGTCCCACGTCGGGCTTCCTGCATGGAGCCTGCTTCTCCCTCTGCCTGTGTCTCTGCCTCTCTCTCTCTGTGTTTGTGTGTGTCTCATGAATAAATAAACAAAATCTTTAAAAAAAGTCCTAAGTATTGTATTTCTTTCACATCTAAGTCTCTAATGATTATAAGATGCATCATTATTTCAAACGCCACTACTAAAAGCAACACATTGCTAGTTAGACAATGATGTGATTTCAAATGTAAGATGCATCCTGACTTTAGAATTGTTAAAATATGAAATGTAAAAAACTGCAACTATGTGTGATGATGGATATTAACTAGATTTGGTGTTGGGAACATTTCACGATATATACATATATCATACCATTATGTTGTATACCTGAAACTAACATAGTGTCATGTTACAAATATATGACAAAAATATATGAAGAAATGAGAGTCACAGAATGATGACACAGGATACCGAGGTGACGTTTTCAATAAGATTCACACTAAAGAACCCCATCATATTTATGAGTCTACCAGAAGCTAGGTCAGGGCCCATTTTCTGTGACCACAGTGAAGAGCACTCATAGGACCAGGCAGCAGCACCGACTCCCAACTGTTCGTCTGCCTAGGTTCTCTAACTCAGTTAAACCTTCAATGACCTGAACCCCAAGAATGCATTCCGCATGGGATGTCCTGCACATCACCTCTTTTTACCAGTGCACATTTATGGCGTGTGAACTCAGGGTTAGTCAGGCACTGCTCCAGTTTTTCCCTAAATGAGGCTTTTCAACCTTGTGAGGTAGGTATCAACATCCTGATGAGGGCTGCTAACTTGCCCACAGTCACAGCTCTATAGACTTTTGGTGTCAGTATAGGCTGTGTAATTGGTTAATAGCGGTCTCTTAAGGTTAGCAGGCTGGAGGCTCTGTTACCACAAGACCGTAGCTCCTGACTATACTCCCAGTACACAACACAGTGTCTTAAAGACTAGGTCCTTCATACATGGCTGAAAAAAATTGATCAAACTAAGTCACTGAGTAACTGAAGTCAAAAGTCGCCATGGGGGCAAATCTAGCCTAGTAACCTGTTTTTGTAAATTAAGTTTTATTGGAACACAGCCACAGCTATTTGTATACATATTATCTATGCCTGCTTCTAGGTTACAACTGCACAATTTAGTTGCTGCAGCAGAGAATATATGACCAACCATGCCTAAAATATTTGCTATTGATCCCTTTACAGAGAAAGCTTGCTGACCTCATTCCTATACGACGAGTAAGACATTTAAAAGCAATGGCAAAAATGGGATGGCAACAAGCCATCCCATTTGAGAATGAATGGGGCAAACTACATGGGGTTGTAGAGATATGGACCTTATTTCTGCTTCTGAAATATTCTCGACCAGTGGGTAGAGATTTAAAATCCTACTCCCTGGCTTTTCCTACAGGCACAGTCCAGAGAAAATCTGAGAGGCCCATATAATGAGATGAATAGCTAGTGTTATTTCAGGTTCTGAGTAAAGGCAGCTTGATTAGGAAAGAGCCTATCATGATTAAACAGATTCTTCTAAG
The DNA here is from genome assembly GCF_048164855.1 of Canis lupus baileyi. Taxonomy (NCBI): domain Eukaryota; kingdom Metazoa; phylum Chordata; class Mammalia; order Carnivora; family Canidae; genus Canis; species Canis lupus. The sequence goes on from NC_132856.1 coordinate 30,518,033, forward strand.
CACCCAGAGAGGCACTACAAGGTCATGGAACAGCCACACCACCCTGGTTCAAAAACATCTAGGCTCTTTGAGTTTACTGGTACTCTCAGTTGGTCAAATGTGGCATCTTGATTTAACAGTTGACATTTGAATGAAACATACGTTGTCATTAATATTCCAGAGAAACACAAAGAGCAGAGACTTGTCGACAATTAAGGAAATGAACATGACAGTTACATTATACAGATTCATATAGTGACAAAAACCCAGATTGTCACTGAACAATTCCACTGCTTGCCTCTCTCCCTTACACAGTGGCCATAACTGACAGGGTATGTACCTTCTATTAACCTCCTTCTGATGCTCAATCAATGACCTAATTCACAGAGGAGAAACTGAGGCTCACAAAAATGAAGTGGATTTTGTCAATATTCAGGAAGTTAGTCCATGCTGGAAGCAGAAACTGGCCCAGAAGAGCTGGCAAGAGAATGGATTTCATAATCTAACATAACTGGGTTCAAATTACTGTCTCACTCTATGAGCTGGGACAAATTATCCAAGCTCTCTGAATCTCAGTTTACCATCTGTGACTGGCTAGGATTACTTAAGATTATACATCCAGAACGTCTGGGCAGGGCTAGGTCCACAGCCAGGCGTTAACAGATGAGAGGCTACTGCTTCTTCCTTTCTCACACTTTCTGATTCCTGGCCCATGACCCTTCTCCCTGATTTCAAAGGGAATGGCTACTCCAAACGACTTTGTGACAATTGTCTTTCTCATTTCATTTTATTTTGTGTGACTCAACTAACTCAAGTGTTTCAATACCCAGGTAGCGACGGCAGCAGCACTCACAGGTCCACAATCATTTCCTGTCACCACATGGCCTCCTCCAGACTCATGGCAACAAGTAAGAACAGTAACAGAGATGGTAGTGGTGAAGGTGGTAGCGACAGCAGCCAATGCTGAGTGTTGACCATGTGCTAGGCACAAGTATTCACACCAAGAGCCTGTGCTCTGGGACACTATACCACAGTGCCTCTCTCACACCAAGGTGACATCTGTACAGCAAGGTGAGAAAATCACACAAAGTAGCCTCCTGGTACTTTAGCGAGCACCCTTTCAGTAGAGGACAGGAGACAGTTTAATCTCTCTCTTTGCTCTGCACATCACATTGATACAATCGGGAGAAGGGCATTTCCTCAGGCTCCCGTGATCCTCTTCAAATGATCAAATAGTGACAAAGAAGGCTGGCCAAATGACAACTAGCCTCAAATTCAAATCCGACCTAGAGGGTATCACTTTTGAAGTTATTTTCTGTCTTAACATTATTGTTCACGACACTATGGGTGATAAAACAGGAGCCACACAGCATCCCATTTCCTGGCTTTGGCTAAGAAAAGAAATGCAAATGGCTCACATCTATAGCGGTGGTTATGACACACCGAAGTCCAGGAAACTGTGGAAATGGCTTAAGTGTGCCTGTTTCTCGAAGATTTTGAGATCAAAAGTGTTCAGATAAGCATCTGCCCTTCCTGGATCCATAACAGATGTGAGCCAATTAACCAAGACCAGGGTACTGGATATTTATAGCACACTTCAGGAAAGTTCTATGTAATTAAATGCCGGAAACATAAACTTCAAATGGGAAATTTTGTTGCGTGGTACGATGTTCAAGACTATCAGTGGGCTGCTCGATAACATAGCATTGGGCTTCCCATTCAAAAGGGAGAAAACTTTCTTTAAGGTCAACATTAAAACAGAACCCTCATTAATTTGGTTGAAAAACATTTGGACTGGTTGGTGATTGGGGCAAAATCAAAAGTGAAGGGCAGCCCGGGTGGCTCAGCGGTTTAGCGCCACCTTCAGCCCAGGGCCTGATCCTGGAGACCCTGGATTGAGTCCCACGTCGGGCTCCCTGCATGGAGCCTGCTTCTCCCTCTGCCTGTGTCTCTGCCCCACCCCCTCTGTCTCTCATAAATAATAAATAAATAAAATATTAAAAAAAATCAAAAGTGAAGCCCATCTCTAAAGTCTGTCAAATGGTAGTTAAGTAATGGCCCGAATAGGTATTTACATGGTCCCAACATGAGCCAGCCACTGGGAGAAGGCAACTCTATTAGCAGAGCTCCCGAAATTGCTACCACTTAGTTAAGGCAGAGTTTGACAAACTTTTTCTGTAAAGGGCCAGAGGGTAAGCATTTAAGGCTTTGCAGGCCAGACTGTAGCTCTGTTACAGCTACTCAATTCTGCTGCTGTGGTGCAGAAGCTGTCATAGACAATATGTCAACAAATGAATGTGGCTGTGTTCCAATAAAACTTTATTTACAAAAGTCGGCAGCGGGCCAGATTTGGCTCACAGATTGCACTTGCTGGAGGCCAATTTAGAGGACAGTGGACTCGTGCCAGGCACCCTTCGCTCTCAGTTCTTTCCCTATTCTAATACGTCTAGCATTAATACATACTTTTCTTATCCTCATCTAACAAAGCACAACCGCAGGGACAGAGGGATGCAAGAATTTGTGGAGGATCACACAGCACCCAGGCTGGAGAGCCATGATTTGAAACCAAGATAGCCTCAACTCAGAAGCACTGTTCCAGAATCCAGTGTTCCTCAGGGCCACATTAGAAGTGAAAAGGAACCAATTCCATTTCTTTAAAAATATCCTGTAACCCACACTTTTCAGAAAACTCATTCCAAAGTTCTAATTGCTTATTCGTAGGAACACATGAGATTACTTTTGCAGGTGAAGAATATTAATCTTTTTAATTCTCAGCACCAAGAATGGGAAGGCAAAAAAAATAAAAGGTTTCTCATGATATTAAAATTTCCTGAAAGGCAGGGGAAATCTTGTTCATCATTTATTTTTTTATTTTTATTTTTGTAAATTTTTTTTTATTGGAGTTTGATTTGCCAACATATAGTCTAACACCCAGCACTCATCCCATCAAGTGCCCATCACCCTATCACCCCATCCCTCCACCACTCTAGAAAACTGTGCTGAGGTTCCTTAAAGAGTTGTTTATCATTTTACCCTCAACACCTTGACTAGCACTTATTAGGACCTCCATGGACAGGACAACGGATAGACTCTATGATTACAGAAGCTTAAAGTTCACATCGACAAAACAGGTAAGAACCTCTCAAACCCTATCAATGCACCTCTGCCCCATTATCTTGCTGCCGGATTGTAATGACTATTTCTGCCCAACAGTTTAATTTTCCCCCAAAGTCCCTCATTCTGGGATTTGTCCTTTTCTTGCAAAGTCCATGCAAGATACTTTACAGGAACTTGAGCCATTGAGAGCCACTGAGCCGCAGACAGAAAAAATGATGTCAAGATCTTAGGCCCAGGGGATAATCCCAATAGTGTGGAGGAATGATGACAGAGTAGGGTCCTGTGAAGTATTTTTCTTCATTTCTTCATTTTTCTGCCTTTGAGAGTTGATGTGATGAACCTCAATCAAGGCTGGAAGAGGCAGGTGGTACCCCTGGTGGAAAATAGAGCAGGAGATGGTCTGGGAGTAACAAGAGCCAGTCTTAAGTCATGAAGACCTTGGTTCAGGCCCCCCAGCCAATGCTCCCTTTGCTTGCTTTTCTATGTGACAGGGGACATGATAGCTGTGTCTCAGAATTCAGTGGTACCTATCAGACTAATTAGACCCTTGTCTGGTTGGAGCGTTCCAACCAGAGCCAGCATGTTCTGGAACGCAGAGCCAGAACATTCCAGAACATAGCAGTGGGAAGCCTTTGCTTTTAGACCTGAGGCCTGATGCCTCATCCTCTTTGTTTCCAATTTCTTTTTTGTGAATTCCAAAGGGAGTTATAGACTCCCAAAGTCCTCTCATTTTTTTAAGCTTTTATTTATTTATCCATGAGAGACACAGAGAGAAAGAGAGACAGAGAGAGAGAGAGAGAGAGGCAGAGACACAGGCAGAGAAGGAGAAGCAGGCTCCATGCAGGGAGCCTGAAGCAGGACTTGATCCCAGGCTCCAGGATCAGGCCCTGGGCCGAAGGCAGGCGCTAAACCGATGAGCCACCCGGGCTGCCCCCAAAGTCATCTCTTAATGATAGACTCGCAAGGCAGCCACAGTTCTTTAGCCTGCAATAAATTTGTAGAGTCACAAACAGCCTGTCAGGGGTACGTGCGGTGAAAGTTTTTAAGAAAGGGCTCTAGCTCCCTCTCTTTGCTTGTCGTAAGGCCACTTGGAACTTGATGTGACCCAGAGGGAATCACTGTCGGAAACTCTTACTTTCTAAGGCTAATGACTGTCTTCTTTGTGAAATTTCATACACATGCAGAAAGGTGCGCACAACATAAAGATACTGTTGACAAATAATCCTGAAGTGAACCCTGGAGAGACCAGGGCAGGAGAAGCCCTTGCCATGCTCCCTGGGCTGGTGCTTCCTCACTTTCCCATCCTGCCTCAAGAAGTGACTATCACACCTCTTTTTAAAAAAGTAATAATTGCTTGCTTGGCTTTTCCCTTAGCGTTACCACCTACACATGCACCCTGAAACAATATAGGCTGGGTTTCCTCATGTTTTGAATTTTATGTTGAGGAATACACTAAACCTTCTCCAGACCCTTGCTCTACTTGGTGCTTCTCACATGTGCTCAGGCACAAGATGCCAGCCCCTTCCATCTGAGTAGAATATTCTATTATAGGCCTGCATTGTGTTTACTTAGCTTGCTGACGACAGGCATGTAGGGCATTTCTAGGTTCGGGCAGTTAGGGAAAACCATGCCACTGACATTCTTGTTCACATCTCATGGTACACTTTCATCTATGTTCTCTAGGGGTCATACGCAGGGGGTGGCATACTGAAGCAACCTGGCTGTGGCTCCAGAAAAGTATAAGAGTTCCTGGCATTCTTAGCCTTGCCAACGCTGGACTCTGTCAGGATTTTTAATATGTGACTATGTGGTGCACGCTGCCAATGATTTTGAGCTCTGTGAATGTATTATCATGGGGAAGTCAATGTATAATATACATGGGCTATTCTTTCATTTACAAACAGTCAAAGGCACAAATCTAAGAGGATGGTGTGGTGAATTTTTATATTATAACCATGCAATCATCCTCCTGATCAAGATATATAATATTTTCATCATCCAAGAAAATTCCCTCATGTTTCTTCTCATTTATTATACCCCTCCACTGCATTATTTGGCTTTTATCACCAAAGACTAGTTTTGTCTGTTCTTGAGCTTTACAGAAATGGAACCATGCAATATGTGCTCTTCTGTTGTCATGTAAATCAACTAGCTCATTATTTTTAATCGCTGCATAATGTTCGCTGTCTGGCCATACTACAACTTGCATATCTAGGCTCCCGTTGGTGGACATTTGGGCTGTTTCCACTCTGGGGCTAATATAAACAAATCTCCCATTAACAAGTCTTTCTGTGGACATTTCTCTTGGGTATATACCTACATGAGGACTGGCCAGCTCAGAGGATAAGGCAGTTGTACGACTTTGGCAGAAATGGCTGCATGGCTTTCGGAAAGGCTGCCCGCCCCCCCAACCGCATCCCCAGAGCAGCTGTCCTGAAGTGCCCAGGGTGCCATGCTCGGGGCTTGTTTTCTTTTTAAATAGTGTATGTGGTGAATGACATATCAGCAGTTGTAGAAGATAAATCCTATCCATTATTTTAGAATAAATTCAGATCACTTCAGGTCTGGAGTCTCATTGGGGTTATTCTTGATTATAGGACCCTCAATCCCAGCAGGTGGAATATGGAAAAAAAGAGCAAATGCAGATGCATGAGCTCCTACCACCACGTGCTTGGCCAGGTGGTCACTTATATGTGCAAATTTCCTTTATATCTTCCCTTTCTGCCGAATGCCTGGATTGAACTCTAGCTGTTCCATGACTCTGTCTATAGATTTGGTGAGTTGATGAGTATTCCAGGACAGAGGAGAAAATGGGTGTAAGACACCTCAAAAATACACCCAGTGAATAAATGAGTCAGTCGAGGAAGCTATTCCGCAAAGAAAGTTTAGATCCTGTCCCAGCCCCAGCTGCCATCACTTTAAAACTTGCAAGAACCTCGTTTTGGACCATTCTTTAATTGAAGGGTGTTTTCAGGTGATCATTTAATTGCGCTTTCACAGCTTTCTCAGAAGAACCTGAGGAGGCAGGATGGGGTGAACCATCTGGTTCTGACCGGAGTCTGACCCAATTTCTAGTAGTTCCTCTAAAGGAGAAAGGTACCGTCCTGCTCATCTAGGCAGTACATTCAGCAGAAGACAGCGGTGACAGAGGCGGGGTGGGGTGGGGGTGGGAGTGATGGGGAAAGACGACAGAGTCATAGTTCAACAACCAAGCAATCGCTACTAGCAAGTTTCTTTCCAAAAATAAAAAAAATTAGGGACTCCTGGGTGACTCAGTGGTTGAGTGTCTGTGTTTGGCTCAGATCATGATCCCGGGATCCTGAGACTGAGTCCTGCATCGGGCTCTCCCCAGGGAGCCTGCTTCTCCCTCTGCCTGTCTCTGCTTCTCTGTCTCTCATGAATAAGTAAATCTTTTAAAAAATAAAACAAAAATTAAAAAAAATTAGTCTCTCTTAGATGATTGACAAGAGGGAGTGGTCAGGATTTTGATGCATTCTGACAGGATTCTAGAATACATACACAAGCAGCCTGCTAGACTTTCTTTGGGTGGATATCATAAAAGAAGAATAGAAAAGTAGGTAATCCAAAAATGTAAAAGAAAAAAAAAATACTTTTTAATTGACTTAAAATATAATGTACATTTCTGAGCACTGGCCAAATGGGTGAAACTAGTAAGGGGTAGTTGCATTTCTATACTGATTCACATACAAGGTTTTTTTTTTTTCTTAAATGTGTTTTTAAAAAACAGAACTAGACTAAGTTTCTCAGAACCCATATTTCTATCAGGTGTGGCTTCCATTAAGTGCTAGTTCTTGAATACAAAAAGCACTGTAAATGAACGAGTCAATACTGTGACTAGGATTCACAACTTCTCCCTAAATCTTTCCTTCCCGGTGGATACCGATGGGAGTGTGTAAATAAAACAGCTGATTCGATACATTTTAGTGCTTCCATCTATTGCCCAGTGGACAGACGGAACCAGAATCAATGGCAAATCACATCTCTCCATTCTATTTATATTTCTTCATGGCTCTCAACTTTGTAAAAATCACAATTTACATGGAAAAATGAACACCTAACAAACAACACTCTACATTTGCCAAGAGATTTCTAGATATCTCTCTCCAGCAGTGAGGAAGCAATGTTGCTGAGCGCAGAGCCTCAAAGATGCTATATGCACTTCCACCACCAGGGACCTCCCTCCACAGTGGCATTGCTTGAAACCTTGACTGCTCCCTTCTAGGCCTGCACTGTCTCTATGCACTCTTTAGGTCTCAGTGGTCACTTTGCCTGAGTGGTTACTGATGCCTCCTCTATACTCCCAAATCTGGGTTAAACCTGCTGCTCCCCACTCTTTAATGCAATGACAATGCTTAACTGTATGTTCCCCGCTCTGAGACTTGATAAATGCAAGGAGGGTAGGCCTAGGTCGGCTGTGCCCTCTCTGCCTAGCTTCGTAGTACATTGGGATTAGGTACTTATGCACGAGAGGCATAAGCACTGCTTCTAAGCACCTCTGAGTATTTTAAAAGCGAAAGGACCAAGTAAAGTCCTCTTTGGAAATGGGATCAGGAAGGAAGATGTGAACTTCCATGCCAGCCAAGGGAGGTACATGCCTAAGATCAGGAAGGAAGATGTGAACTTCCATGCCAGCCAAGGGAGGTACATGCCTAAGATCTTCCTTCCAGAGACACACTGCCATGAGGAGCCTTGTTAGCTCCAGCCTACAGCGGCTATACCTTCAGTGACCACAGTGTTCTCTTGGAGGCCGGTCAAGATAGGACGTGCTAGCTGGTGACTCTGCATGTCAGGGGAACCTAACACAGGACACCTCTCACAGACAGGCTTGGCTCTGAGGTGCATCAGTGAGGTGCATCAGTCAAGACTTTGTGAGAGCTGCCTTCAGCTAGTCCTCCTAGATTCCCTCCCCACTTCAGAGATACCAGAGCTGGACTGTAGTCCCAACACTCTCCCCATGTGGCCCTGCTTCCTCTCTTTATCACTCCCTGTCAATAAATTTGCCTGCACTGAAAACCCCACCTTGCTGTCTGCCTCCCAGAGGCCCCTGTTGAACAAATGTCAAGTACCACTGGTGGGGATGACCAGATTTCTCATCGTCATTTCAGCTGAAAGAACATAGAAGATTCTTCCTATTAAAAAAACAAAAACAAAAACAAAAAAACCCAAATTCACTTAATGAGGAATTAATATTCTAGGATATGACTCCCAGAGCTGAAGAAATAAAACCAATTCTGAACTGTAACAGAAATTCATATTGATTTTTCCTTTTTACACATTTCTATCATCATTTCCAAGCCAGAGATTCTGTGAAGGGCATGATTATTTATGTCCCATCAAATTAACAGATCATTCAAATCCTTTACAGGACCTTCAACTGAAAACGCTTCTAATGCCAACAAAAGTTGTTTTAGCCATTTCAGATGTTCATTCTCTGTTGGAAGAACGACAAAAGAGATGAGTGTTATCACAATGGAAGTCGGCAACAGCCCGAGACCGGAGGGCATAGCCAGGTTTCCAAGATGTTCTCTTACTCCTTTCTCTTTCCAGTCAAAGCAAAACTCAAGTGGCCTTTGGTTTCTCCTCCTCTTCTCCCAGTTCTATATTTTGATATCTCCACTTATTTGTGGGTTTATTTGACTCATTGACTTGGCTAACATTTACTGGGCATCTGTGATTTGACATACACGCAGGGGGTCTTGGCCCCACAAAGCTGACAGTTCAGTAGGTAAAAAGTGAGTAAATAAAACACAAAGTTATTTTAGATACTTTTAAGTGGTTTGAGGAAAGGAATCTAGGATGATATGATGGAGCCATGGGCATGGGGAGCAGCTGGGGCATTTGATAGGACAGTTAAGAAAGAACTTTCTGAAGAGGCACGGATTTGAACTGAAACCTGAAATAATAAAGGGAGACACCCTTGTAATGAGCTAAGGCAAGAACTTTCCGGACAGAGGAAGCAGAAACAGCAAATGCAAAAGCTGTGAGGGATAGCCCACTGGGCAGGCTAGAGGAAATGAGAGGCGGCACCTCACCTCACCTCACCTTCCTTCCAGACACCTCCCTGTGTGTCTCTTATTCACACACAGTGGGCACACCATACTTTTGCTGTATAAATAATGAAACTCCCTTTTGCAGGGGATTTTTTTCTAGTAGGTCTCCTCTGACTTCTGCATTAGGAAGGAGTGTTGAAACCACATCCCAGGCATCTCTGTCACCCTCCCAGTGCCAGGTAAACATAGAAGAGCGTACATGTAACAGCCTCTTGGAGGGTAATTGTGGATAATGAACAAGGATAACATGATTATGCCAGCACAGAGCTCTTGAACCAAATGATGACTACACAGTGAGTTTACAGAGATTTGGGGATCTGGGAGCTAACAGAAGCCTCTGCTTATCTTTAACATATGGAATCTCCTTCAATTATCATTGTGGAAGTAAGCACACACAGATCTACTCAAATGTCATTGCTGGTGGAGTGCTTCCTCTCTGACCAAAGAATAGAGAGGTACCTGTTTTGAAGATTCTAGAACTCTCCATGATGGTTTTGTTTTAAAATAGGAAGAAAAGTCAGGGGGAAGGAAGATCTGTTCATCACTTACTCCATTTCAAACCCCAAACTCAGTCTACACTATGAACTGGGATTTCTGGGAAGAGTTTGATTAACTGAGTATCCAAGGGGATCTTTTGTGAAAAAATGCACAGCATGTTGCCCAAATACCAGCTTTCTTTGCACTTTTTAGGCTGCCTGGAGTACAAGGCAAATACTCCTATTGCCCCAAACCACCACCACCACCATACCAAAATCAAAGCACAAATGTGCAGGCAGAAACAGTTTTGACCAAGGTGCTCTGTTCCCTATAGGAACTGCCACACAACCTGCTTCCCAGTTGCGTGTGAGGGCTTTGCTTTAGAGACACAAACTGAAATTGAGAAGTCATGGACTCTTCCCTCCACAACTTCTATGCGACTGCTTTCAGCCACACTATTTTCCTACTTTTACGAGGTTTATTTTTGTTACCTGCTGCATGACTGAATGGTTCTAAGAGCAGCACAGTTAATCCCAAATCCTACTTGCCTCAACTGCATGCTGACAACTGGTTTTAGTTTCCCTGAGAGAAATGGGGCAAGATGTCTGTTAAGCTCTACAGAGTTGGCTAATGTCGAAAGACAATCCTCCCAGAAAGGTGTGAAGATGTTTTATCACAGCTGTGGAGATGAAGGGGAGATTTATTATGGTTACTAATGCTATTTTTGTCAATATCTTTGGAATTCTAATTAGATTATTAAAACTTTGCAAATCATTACATTACCTCTAAGACTCCATACCTTCCTGCAACAAGGGTACTTTTGAAATTAGAGGATTCTGATGCCATAGGTAATGATGCATTGCTGATAATAAAGTTGCAGGGAAATTCCTCCAATAAAAACCAGTTGGGAAAGACAGAACCCATTTATCTTACTTTCTTTCCCAGTTTTATGCTCGAGGATAAGACGTCTGCTACACAGAACATGGTCTAGCTTTTTCCACGCTAGTAGCTGATGATGCTTCCTCACATGCAGCAAAGTTTAATGACTTGTCACAGCTACTTAAATTTTTTTCCCCTAAATCTGAGAGGCAAATAAAGAAATTTATTAATGCAGAGATACTTGAAAGAGGAATATTTTTAAGAGAGACCTGAGACAGTGGCAGGTTCAGCGCATACCAATGGTATATCTTAGGGTGCTTTGATTTATAACATATGCATTCAAAGTGGTACCTGAAGAGAAACAAATTGCTTACTGTTAACTCAGATCCATTTGCAGGTAATAAATGGGCATGCTCTTTACCCATCAAATAATGGCTCTAATGCCCTTCAACATCAGTGGATGAGGAATGGGGGTCACCCTCTGTCCTCTGCCAGATAACCCAATTCCTTTAGGTGGAGACCTTAGCTCTTCACATACCAACAAAGAGAAACGTATGTGGCTTACTTACCATGATGTACGACGCCCTTCAACCCATGGATAATAGGATCCAGTGCAGAATTGTCCCTTGGACTGACCTACATGTAAAGGAAACATGATTGGTTAAATCTATTCTGGCATCAGACACAACAGCCTCAGTTTAATCTTCTGAAGAGAAGGGGGGGAAATAGATGTTATCTAGCAGGCTGCATAGACCTTACACAGACCATGGCTCTCACCAACACAAAAGATTTATGACATCATAAAATCAAGTGAGGAAGTCTAAATCAAAAGAAAGAAACTTCTCAGAATACATCAGAACAAGAGGGAAATACCATAGTCCCAGGAAAATCTTAAAAAGCAACTATAAGACTTTCCTTTTCCTTTTGTTTTATTATAAGTACACCCGGATCTCCTAAAAAGTCATTGAAAGTCATCAAAGAGTAATCCATCATTGACTGAATATTTCAATACCTTCTTGTGATGTGCTTTTTTTTTCTTCTCTCCTTTTTAGAAAATGGATCTGTGCCCTGCCAGCCTTTTCTCCTAAGGATCCAGTCTCCTGTGCTTTACCACATACTGTAAGAGGGATTTCTAAGACTCAAAGCAGGAGAGAACAGGACAGGAGCGGGGCTTAAAGAGCCAGTGTCTCCCAACTTTTATTTCTCTCTGGGGTTTTTAATTCCCCCAAAAGTCAAGCTTCTTACCCAATCTTTCCCTAACTTTCTGATATTACACAGCACAAATCCTCATTCTTGCCCTCTCTAGAAGGTGACAATTCCACCAGCATACTGTAATTTTGGTTTTGAGGTACTTTCTTTTAGACACATACTGACATACTTACAAATGCAATGAAATAGTGCCTAGATTTCACTCCAAAATAATCCAGGAGTGGATAGCCATTCAGAAAGTGAGCAGGGCATAGAAAGATGCAACAAGACTGGCATTCAATCATTTGTGAGTTTAAATTATGAGTATTAAATGGATCACGATATAATTTTCTCTACTTGTATGGATGGTTAACTTTTCCCAAATAGTTTTTCAAAATCCATTCTCTGTGGTCAGCATATCTCCTGAAATTTTTTCCAGGGATGATATTTAATTTAATCCACTACTAACATAACGAAGTTGAGATGTTGGTGAATCTTTCAGTGTGTAGCAAGACCCAACTTAATGTCCCTAGTTATTTCAGGGCCATCTTAGGTCAAAATTTTAAGATAACTGAAAATTTTCCACTTCCTTCCTCCCTTGCAAACTGTCCATTGAGTTGCTGCTCTTCAGACAATACCCATACTTCACATATTTCTTCTGCTTTTCTGCTTTAGAGTAGAAAAGTTAGAGTAACTTTTGAAAACTTAGAGTATCTCCAAGTTAGAGTAGTGGTTCTTAACAGGAGGCAGATTTTACCTATCTCCTCTACCCCATCCCAAGGACATTGGGCCGTATCTGCAGATATTGTTGGTTTTCAAAAGTAGAGTTGAAGGGGGAGGGGCTACTAGCATCACATGGGTAGAGGCAAGGCTGCTGTTAAAAATTTAACAATGTTCAGAATAGCCCCCCACAGCAAGAAATTATCTGGCTCAAGGTATCAAACGGGCAGAAGCTAAGGTTGAGAAATTCAGGTTACATGCTCTATGAGTTAACAATGATTACCTATTAATGTCTGGAGTCCTGACTCATGACTAAATTCAAACACAGATGCCATTATGTATGGTGTTATGTTTACAGACTAATAAAGTGAGGTGGAATTTGGTACTAAATCATAAACACTACAGGTACTTAAAAAAGGATCGGTGAATAGGAACCGTGTGTGTATCCAATCACAAAAGTGGAATTCTGGGAGTTGGCATTAGTGTACCTCCAAATTGTCTGACAGGAAGGTCTAGCCAGGGCTTTTACATCCTGGTTGAGCACAGAACATTCTTAAAAGGCAAACATTCACAAAAAATACACCAAAATGAAGAATTTATATTTACACCATAGCAAATACTTATTAACACATTCAAAACATGGTCATAAATGGAATCACAACTCAAGAATGCAGGATAAGTGAGTCTACAGTAAATGTGGCCAAATTTCAAAAGTCAAAGAATAAAATTGGAGCTGAAAGAAATATTCCATATCAAACTGAATTTATAGACCAAAATGTGGTCTTTGTTTTCCCAATTCAGTCTGATAGAGAAGTTTATGCCAATTCAACTACGTGCAGTTACTCTGACATCTATGGGAAATGGCAAAAGGATCACAAACTCCTGCCTTCTCCACCATATACATCTTTGAGATCTGAAGTGGCCACTCCTCCCATCAAGAGTGTATATCAAAGTCTTCCCTCTTGGAAGCTGGGCTTGAGCACGTGACTTGTTTTGGCCAATGGGCCATTAGTGAAAATGATGTAGGGTGCAGCTTATGTAGAGCTTGCCTGCCAGGTTTATCCTCTCTTGTTATTCTTTGAAATCCTGAGACCACCAGCTGAAGAACCCCAGGCTAGTCTCCTGGAGGTAGAGACAACATGGAACAGACAGGCAGTCCCAGCTGAGGTCATTTTAGACCACCAGTCTCAGATGAGCTACCTAAAGTCTGCAGATACCACCTGAACTGGTACCAACCAGAGCTGAGCAGCTAACCTACAGAATCATAAAAGCAATAAAATAATTGTTGTTTTAATTAATTTGGATCATTTGTTACAGCATAAAACGTAACTGTTAGAGTTTCTATGAGTGTGTGTAGAAGTGGAAGACTGGAGACAAACTACAATAGCAATAATTTTCTTAACCAATCCACTTCGCTTACGTATGATCTGTCATAAACGATTCTCAGTGAGATTCCACATACCAAGAAACAGTATTTGTCGCCAACCAAATCAACTCATGTGCTTCCCCAAAACTCTGTTACCCCATCTCTACCATGCCACATTTCACGGATATTTTGATTTTCAATCCCAACTACATGCAGGGGGATGTTTTGTAGTCAGGGGGGTGCTCTAATGCATTCAATCTTACTTGATGATGAGAAAGGCCAAAGAAAATGTTCCCCATGACTTACACCCACCAATGACATTTGTAGCTCATGTTAGAGGAAAACAACCAAGCAAGGTAATCCAGTTTACTTTCTGACCCTTCTGGCTACAGTATCTCTGTGTCTGATTACTCATTCAAGCTCAAGAGCCTGACCCCAGGCTCTAAGCAACCTCATAAATGAAAACCCTTCTATGGTGCCCATTCACCTCCACAGCCCCTGTTGCTGTAGGTTCACAGCCCCATGACTGGGGTTGAGAAGATGGATCAGGAGAAAGGGAGAAAATACGAAGATTATTGGCTGGTCTAAGTAGCTTACTAATAATACTAAGCTTACTCTCCAGTCGGTGTCTTGATTCCAAAATTCAGGGTGGGAATCCAAATAGCATGCTAATAAGTGGGTTTGTTCCAGTAAAGGCACAACACTAACTGAAATAATCCCTTCCATTTACTGTTTCAATCAATTTGCCACTTAAAAAAAAATTCATGAGCATAAGCTAAGCAATTTGGACAGCTCTGAAATATGCCTACAGTGAAGAAGGCTGTCTGAGCAACCGGTATTTACATTCTGGTCTCCATCCAGGGTAGGAGGCCAAGGGGTGGGGGGAAAATAAAATTTTGAGTCAGGGCTGAACCCTTAGCCTTTCAGTGTCCTCATCTGTAAAATGGGGATACAATTTCATAACGCTGTCCTGAAGATTACATGGGTAAAGCTTGGAGTGTAATGCTGAGTACAAATGCAACATTCAAGGGGGATGGAACCTGACCCAAACACTCAAATTTAAATGAATGTCGAACAACAGCAATTTCATCCCTGAACTTCTCAATGTGCTTGGCTCTAAAAGTAATACCTACTCACATTTCAAAAGATCCAAATTTACGTTTTATTTGACATCCACTCAATTTCATAATACGCTGCTCCTTTTAAAGCCACATGAGGCGTTTTCCTGGCTCTTGAAATTTGCCACCTTCCACTCGGAGATCAAAGGAGTTGTGCAGTAATACTGAGAAGGTGGCAATTGCACAAATGAGCTTAAAATGGCCTCGAAGAAATGGACCCCCCTTCCCCTGCGGTTTGTGCTCTTACAGCAAAACTTAGCTCCTGGCCCTTCCATTTTGGAACAGCTTTTGCAGCATTAGTCATCTTCAAAAGGACAGCATGCCAGCGACAGAGGGCTCTGAATTAAAGCCTTTAAGATGTCTTTAGATATAACAAACTACACAGAGACATTAGCAATACAGGAAACCATGACATGTAGGTTTGGGCAAAAGGCCAAATTCATAGAAATGCCTGATGAAATCTAATCTTCATAAAATTCTCTTTCCAAAAAATAGACCATGCTAAGGACTGAACCAACAACTATCAGATTCATAACCACATTGTCGATAATCTCTAGAGATGTGTCTGGAATCCTGGCCCTCAGAAGGACCTATGGTCTTTCCTGTTGGAAAGAAGATGAAGCGGAAACACAGAGGCCCCAGCAGCCTGCATGTGCCTGTGTTGCAGATGTCTGCTGCCATCTACTTTTCCAATCCACTGTGCCATTTGGCCCTTGACTTGGATCCTGATAATCTTCAATCTATCAAGTCCTGGCCATCTGCTAACTAGGATGGCCAAGACAACCTACTTGCCTTGAATCCGACATCACCAGCTGCTCCTTTAGTCCTATAAATGTCACATCCAGCCAATATCGTCTTGTGGGAAAAAGGATTTATGCCTGCTGGGAACGAATGGCTCCACCATTAAACCATGCCTGCGAAGGAAAGTGACAAACAGCAGGACCAGAGTCTCCACATGGCCTTCCTGAACTGCAGAGGTGATGATCCATCCACTCTGAGGGATAGCGGCTGTGTCCTCAGAACCTACAGTGTCTGATCAGGACAAGGGCAGGTACTTCTCATGAGATCTGATTTCAGATCTAATTCTCTTCTTTCTCCTCTTACCTAAGAGCCATGTAGCAAGGATGCCGTAGCTTCTTTCATTCTGACTTCAACACCTCGGTCACCACTCACTGCATTTTGATTCAAGTTGCTATCAAGAACTTCCTGGCTCAAACCATTCCTAACTTGGCTACTTTCACAAACTACATTTCAGATAGGCCTGACCCAGTGACCGAACACAGACCAGATTTCTTTATAATAAATTAAACACTGGTCAATAATTTAGGAAACATGTCTATGTTCATTGAGACAAACATAGCATCAAAACACTAATCCACTGATCCATATTGAAAACACTTCTCCCGACTTTCTTTTAAATACTCACAAATACGGCTTTTCTTCATGTATAGCCTATAGCCTAAGTTTCTGATGGGAGAAATTTCTTTTTTTTTTTTCCCCTGTTGACATC
The DNA here is from genome assembly GCF_048164855.1 of Canis lupus baileyi. Taxonomy (NCBI): domain Eukaryota; kingdom Metazoa; phylum Chordata; class Mammalia; order Carnivora; family Canidae; genus Canis; species Canis lupus. The sequence continues at coordinate 30,534,458 of NC_132856.1, forward strand.
CCAGCGATGTTTTCTATTCTCTCCTGTCACTGCTGCGATGGGATTACAAAAGGCAGAATCAGAGGCCTTGGTGCATTTAGCATCCCAAACTGCCATGGAATAAAGTCATCCAGAATGAGGCATGGTAAAGGGAAAAGGTGCTCTCTGAAGCTATAGGGCCTTTCATGGAAGGAAGGACTTTAGTCTCCCAGCCAGCTAAAGGCAAGTCACCAAGTGTGGACTCCTGGCCAGAAGGCTTGGTTTAACTTTGAACAACAGATTTCCAGAATTGTACTTGAAGCCTAATCTCATAGATATGCAGAACATCACAGATGCATCTCACAAGAGAGGCAGGAGCTTCTATTGGCGCAGGGGTGGGGGTATGGAGGGGATGGCCCCATATCATCATCTATTTTCCGGCACTTGACAGGACATCCTCTTGGGACTGGTTTCCATCAACAGATGAGAAAACTACTAATTCCTCAGCCAGGGGAAGGGATTAATATGAAAAGGCAACACAATTAGAAATGCTAATAGGATTCACCCTCCCCTCCTCCCTTTAAATGGAGCTGGAGCACTGTCACAGCTTACTTACTGTTAATTCATAATATTAGTGGAAACCAGTCAATTCGCAAGTTATTCATCTCCACAGAATGGAGATGTGTGGCCAGGGAAGGCCATGGAAGAAATGAATTTAATGCTCTTGGTCTACTTACATTGACCTTCTCTATCCCTCTGCTCCCACCACTCCTGCTCACCAGAGTATTTACCACTTAATTGTCAGACTTGGCTTGGAGGAGTCTATTACTGGAAAAACCAACCCAGCAGGGTGACAGCAAGGCCCAGTAGCAAATCTGCACAACTGCGGATCTTGCCAGCAGCAGACTCGCCTATTGTCAATACAGGCGATTTCTCCTTTTCACGAGGATCAAACTGTCCCGGACTGGGTATACAATGCCATTTCCTCTGGCTTTGGACTCACTCAAAAACTCAATTTCAAAGCCAAGGCAGGAGAGAGAGAGAGAGAGAAAATGGGCAGGCTGGGCACCTGACAAATGGAACTTCCACATGGTGATTTTTGTCCTTCTTTGTCTTTTTAATGTATTGTGTTTCAGAGCCAAGAAGGTAGTGGGGAAGCCTTTACAGCAGTTCCAAACAGAGACCCAGAACCTGCCTGTCCCACCCCTGCCAGACTTCTCAAAGTAAAGGTTGCTCTTGAACTGGAAAGAGGCAAAAAAGAAATTCCAACCCAGCAAAGTATGATCAAGTCTAAGGCTATCGTGCAAGCCATTTCACACAGATACTGCTATGATTTTTGAAATTAAGAAAAAAAAAAAAAAAAGGACATGCAATCTGGGGAAGCCTGGGGCAAGAGAAGCTTATTTCAGGTTCAGTGACTCGTTTGTAAGTTTCTCTCGATCCACTGTGGCAGTGCTGGACAGCTCTGCCTTTCTCTTGTTAATAATCCTGCCACGCACTGAAAAGCCCCAACAATATCAAAGTCTTGGGGGAGAAAGCAGAGCTGACTGCTTCCACAGGGAGCAAGTGGCTTCAACCAAAACACATTACACGTGAACTCTCACCCTTGCTTTCTCATTCCCCAGAAGCAAAAAGCTGCTCGGGGCACTCCATTTACAAAAGGCTTCGAATCCAGAGAGCACTGTGTGGGGACGGCTTTAAATCCCTACCATGTGTGCAGCAAGAAAAATACAAAAGATGAGGCATATCGGATCAAAGGGGTCACCAGGTTGATCCTTCTCTTGAAAACACTCCTCCTTAGAAGTAGGTAAGGTCATCACATTGGAAAAACTAGAAGCATGCAGACAGCATTATGAGGGATGGGGAAGACTCTGTAAATACCATGTAGGTATTATATATAAAATATTAAAATGACCTTGCTCATCTTATAGTTAGTTGTATAAAGAGGTGATGGGGGAAGAATGGAATGAGGCCTTTGGCCTAAATGGCAAGAACCCAGATCTTACGCTCACTCATTCAACAAATATGTCCTGTGTGCCAACTGCATGCTGTGCTAGACTGACACGGTAAGACGGCCCTCCGTCAGCCCCAACTCCAGGTTTTTAGGCTCCTGTGTAATCTCCTCCCTTTGAGGATGGGCTGGATCTAGTGGCTTCCTTTTAACAAGTAGAATGTAGCAGAGCCAGAGACATGCTTTCGATGATTAGGTTAAAAGAGATTCTAACCTCCATCTTGCTAGCACACTCTCACTATTGTTTTCTTGGCATGATGCTTTGGTGAAGTAAATGGCCATGATAAGGAAGCCCATATGGTGAGGGGCTCAGGTGGTCTCTAGTCAACAGCCACGGGGAAACTGAGGCCCTCAGTTAAACAGTCCTTGAGGAAACGAATCCTTCTCCAGTTGAACTTTCAGATAAGACCTCAACACTGATACTTTTTCAGATAAGACCTCAACGCTGATACTTTTTATTGCAGCCAGGTGAGAAACCATGAAGCCAGGGGCCCACAGAAACTGAAACAGTAAATGTCTGTGGTTTCAGCAGCTCAAAAGCCTGTGGTAACCTGTTACTCAGCAACAGATAACCACGTGCCGAGAACTGGGTCCTGCGATATGGCACTGAACAAATCACAGACCTCTTCCTCACAGATCTGCCAGTCTAGCACTTGCTCCCACGGGGAGATGAGGGTGCTGGCCTCCCTAAAGAATCCATATGACACCATTTTCCTTACACTGGTGCATCAGCTATTCAAGGCAGGTCCCATCCCTTTAAATAGGGTCTTGCCTCTCACAGATCTGAACTGCTATGTGACATCACAGCTTCTAGGGTTTGAGAGGAAGCAATATGCTTCAAATCCAAGTTCCAACCAGGAAAATTTGGTAAAAATAGTGAGCAAATCCCAAATGGAGCAAACAGACATCCACCATCAATTCTGGGATAAAGCGTTTTCAGTAGCTTTTATGTTTGAACAACCATAGGAAACTGACAAATTGTAGCACCAAACCTGAGGCTTCTCAAAGAAAGATGTCCCTGAGCAAGGTGCACAGCAAAATGCACTGGTGTGAGCAGCTGCTGCTGTTTCTGATTCACAGCAACCAGGCTAAGTGGAGACTAATTATACTCCACATCTTTTGTTTTTGGTTTTTCCTTTTGGAAGGGGTATTTCTACTCTGTGTCTCCTTTAGGGCACTGAATGATTGCTCCCCCAGGGTAGCCTCTGAAGACTGATGAAGTATCAATCCACTTTTCCTAAGCAATACCTCATGGGGCATTCCCTATTCCAAACCACACACTTACGTGAAGGCTCTGGTGCCCGATACTGTAAGGGGGACTTTATGCTGTCACTGTCCTCTGAAATCAATCTGTTAACTCATCTAAACATCTCATTGCATCCCTCAACATAGCAGTGAAAACTGCTTTCAGAGTACTGTCATTAAAGTTGGAGCATCTGATTTAAGAGCCTTCATTAAGCATTGTTTTTGGGGGATACAAAAAATTATTTAAGTGTACAAATGTCTTCAAATCTACCAATTAGCAAAACTCCTTTCAAGTACATAATAGTCTACACAAGGGCCAGCCCGACCTCAAGTAGGACACAGATTAATGCTAACTGAACACTTCAGCTTTGTATTGAAAATGCACCTGAGTTCAACAGAGGATAAAATTAAATTGCAATGAGGAAAGACAAAATCTTTCCCAGCAGGCCTTGATTGATAGAACGTGTTATTTGTAGCAGAACAAAATGGAAAGCCAGAAAGTTTGTTCCCAGCAATCATTGTCTCACTGGGCCAACTTTCTCTCCTTTGAGAAAATAATATGATTTCTTCATAGAGCATGTAGTCTACTTATTTAGGCAACAGTGCCCAGGATCTTCCAATTCCTCAGCAGCTCACTTGAAAACAATGGCCCCAGTAGGGGAGGTATAGGTAATATTTAACCAGGAAGAGGTTTATTTTGTGAAAACTGCCACTGGTAATGACCTGGGAATAAGTCGCTTCTTGGAAACCAATGAGCATGCATCTCCTGTGATGAACTCATTTGAAACTTGCGAGTATAAGACTACTGTAGGGGTTAAGCAGAGTTTTTGAAACCAGGTTGCTAGACCCAGGTTAGAAATCCTCCTCTTCCACTTGACAGTTGGTGATCATGTTAAAGTTAATTACAGGGCAGCCTGGGTGGCTCAGGGGTTTAGCACTGCCTTTGGCCCAGGGCGTGATCCTGGAAACCCAGGATCCAGTCCGGCGTCAGTCTCCCTGCATGGAGCCTATTTCTCCCTCTGCCTGTCTCTGTCTCTGTCTCTCTATCTCTATCTCTCTCTGTGTCTCATGAATAAATAAATAAAATCTTTTAAACAAGTTAATTACAATCTCACTGTACCTCAGTTTCCTCATCTGTTAAAACATGATTACTGCCCTCTAATCCCACAGCATTATTAAGAGAATTATTTTTTTTAAGATTTTATTTATTTATTCATGAGAGACACAGAGAGAGAGAGAGAGGCAGAGACACAGGTAGAGGGAGAAGCAGGCTCCAAGCAGGGAGCCCGATGCGGAACTCAATCCCAAGACTCCAGGATCACGCCGTGGGCTGAAGGCGGCGCTAAACTGCTGAGCCACCCAAGTGCCCCTATTAAGAGAATTAAATGAATGTTCAGCACAGTGCCTAACACACCCAGGATTGTTTAAAAACTAGCCATAGCTACCCTTTCCAAAAAAGGGCAGGCCTGCCTTGCTGGTACCCAGCCAGGTTTACACAAACACACATAAAGATACACATACAATTACTTCTGATTACAGATGGACCAATAGTATCAGGGTTACAAGCTAAATCCAACCAAGCATAAGCTCCCCTACCTCTATGTCAATCTTTCATTTCAGTAACGTGGTAACATCTTTCCACCCAGTAGACCAGGAATTATTTTTCACCCAACCAGGGAATTATTTTCTCTCCATACCACGTATGATGTATCAGCAAGTGCAGAAGATTCTATATCCTAACCATACCTCAAATCCGAATTCATATACCATCTCTCTCCAGCTCATCCATTCTGCTGCCTAGCCCACCATCACTCTGAACCTAAATGACCTCCAACAGCTTTATCTAACTGGCTTCCCTATGTTCTCTACTGTGCCCTCCAAGTACTGGCACCACCTTTAATCAGCTTTAAAACAAAAAGAAAAACAAACAACAATGATGAAACACTGTTCTGATTGACCTAAGATGTGATCTGGGCATCTGGATGTTTGACAGCTCCCTGGGTGATTCTGACAGTGAGAACCACTGAGTTAGAGTAGTCCTTTAAATAGTAAATCTAATCACAACACGTGCCTGCTTAGCAGCTCTCCAGGATCTGGGCCAAGGCCCTCTGCAGATTCTTATTGCCATGATTCCCATAGTTCATTCCAGTCTAGCTGAATTGGCTTCCCTCCGCCTTCCTCTTCAGATACTCCTGGGCCTTTTCACTTTGGCCCTGGCCTTGTTCCCTCTGTCTAGAATGTTCCTCAATCAGATCCTTGCAGGGAGAGATTTCACTCTTCAAACTTCAGCTACTAGAGGCTTTCCCCAACCATTCCATCCACACTGGCCCATCTCAAGTACCTGCTAACTCATCACTCTCTAGTTCCTCCCCATGGTGCTCATCTCTGCCTGTCAGTACCTAAAGCCTAGAGGGCAGCCCAGGTGGTTGGTCCATTGAGGAAATCCAGGCTGGGGAGGTTCTCAAAGTTTAAGCAAGTCGGAGGTCTTCATCCCCTCCAGCATCACCAGGAGCCACCCATAATGCATCTTCTGTCATATCATGACCTGCTTAAACACCTGCCTCCCTGACTAGGCTGACAGCTACCTGCAGGCAGGGATCATATTTCATTTAATTTGATTTTATATTCCCAGATCCACCCACCTGAGTACTGGCACAGAGCAGACACTAACTAATGTTTGCTTTCTGGAAAGAACAACAGGTAGCTATAAAAGAAGTGAAAAAGGGGGAAAGAAATAAGAGAGAAAAAAAAGATAAGAGAAAATTTTAGCATAAGAAATATGGGATTTATGTCCAAAGACTCTGATTCAAGTTCTGGATGTGTACTGGTTGTGTGACCTGAGGTCCATGACTTGATGTCTCTGGGAAAGTGGACAATGATGCATACCTCCCAGGGTGGACCTGCAGGGACAGAATGAAAGGTTGTATATGACAAGTATTACAACCCACAGAATACAGACCAGGGGACTATTATAATGAAGAGAGCTTTGGTTTTATTTTCTTCCAAATTCACAACTGAAAAGCAGTGTGATTGATAAAGAAAGACTTTGGAAGGAAAGGAAAAAGCAAAACAAACAAGTAAATAAAATAAAATCATCATTAATGAAGACTGCTAAAGCAAGTTTCCTACCCTTTTACTTTAATGGATCATAGTTTCTTCCTAATTTGTTAATTATATGGTCTTCAAAGTCATGTTGCCTTGGTTCAAGTCAAAGTTCTATCAGTGATGAGGTGTGACAGGTACCAGCAAACTATGGTCATTGAGAAAATTGTACCCACTAACTTTTTATAAATAAAATTTTATTGGAACACATCTAAGCCCATTAGTTTACATATTGTCCGTGGCTACTTTCTAGCTATGAGAGTTGAACAGCAAAGCAAAAAGTATTCACTATCTGTCTTTTCTAGAGGAAGTTTGCTAGTCCTGGCTTCAGGTAAATGTATTACCTTGCTTCCCTAAGCCTCAGTGTCCTCGATCTATGAAATGGATATACTAACCATATTTCCCTCATAGGTCTGTTGAGAAAGTTAAATGAGATAATCCACACAAAACAGCACAGTGCCAGGCACATATGTGAAGAATTTGATAAGTTTTGAATAGTAAATATTTTGTTAAATTATCAGTGCTAAACCATACAATTAACCAACCACCTGCTTATTCACTAACTGACTCACTAACTTATAAAAATCAACAAATATTGGGGCATCTGCCTGGCTCAGTCAGTAGAGTCTGGAAATGTTGATTTCAAGGTCATAAGTGCGAGCCCAGATTGGGAGTGGAGACTACTTAAGAAATATAAAATAAACAAATATTTACAAAGCACCTAATAAGTGCCAAGAATTGAAGTAGGATCTATTATGCTGCAGATATAGCTATTAGATGAACAAAAGCAAATGAAACACAAGAATATGAAATTTTTCTTTTTGTAATGTTCTCAAGGCCTATGAGCTATGCAACAGTATTAAAAGGTATAGTATTAGTACTGTGTCAACCAGACTTTGAGCTTTCCTTTGTTTGAAAAGACCTCAAAAAAGTCTTTGGGGAATGGCTGATTGATTCATGATTGTTACAAAGAGTTCAACTAAGAAGCAGGAGACTTCCAATGATGGCACAGAAATTGCCAAAGTTTTATGGCATAGGAAATAACTGTACATCTGTAAACGTCACATGAAAATCTCCTAAAATCTAGGAACACCTTTTTGCAGGTGTTGTGCTAGTCAGACCTTAATACCACTGCAAAAGTAATTCAAAGAGGCTAACAGTGCTCTGGGAAACATGAGAGTGTCTTTAGAATATTAAATCTGTGAGGTCCAACAATGCTAGATGAAGCGCAGAGCAATATTCTGTTGGTAGAAGAGTACAGAGAATGAGCCACATAAAGTGGTTTGTCAGCTAATGGGGCGCATCCCCTTTAGTTCTCAAAGTTTCTTAAACTTTCGAATAAAACCTTCATAAAATATACTGCATGCTTTGATAAGAGGTCTCATTAAGCATCAATTCTAAGATGCAGATGTCCTTAGGTTAAAATGGCCCTCGCATGGACACTGAAGCCCCAGATGAGATGTGTGCTGTGATTTACTTTTTATCTGGATTTTAAATTGAGATCTAACATAAAATAATAAAGAACACAAACCTTAGGTGTACAGCTGTAGGACTTTCTACGTATACACGTATACACAGGTGTCATCTCAGTGCAGATGAAAACAAACCTTTCCAGTATTCCAGAAAGCTCCCGTACAACTCCCCACCAGTTGATACTCCCCCCATATTCTATATGTATACAGAAGAGAATCATAGAGTCTCTTGTTTCACCTGCTTTTACTCATTGCAGTATCAAGATTCAACTACATCCCATGGAGCAATAGTTTTGCTCTTTTCTATCAATGTAGAGAATACGATCATATGGATATATCATGATTTATTTATCCAACATTTGCTATTTTAGTGGAAAACTGTCTCTTTCTGTCATATAAACCTGGACCAATTTGATGTAGTTTATGGGAAGGTTTTCAGCCAATAAACACCAAGAAAGCAGGCAGCACAGCTATGATACTGAATTTGAACTGTATTCAAATGACACCAAAAGGCATGGCTGATACAATGACAGATCCACCACCTGTCCCAGGACCATGGGAATCAGCAGAGCATCCAGGTCAAGTGCAAGGTCTCTGAGAATTGGGCAGATCCTCAGGTTTCAGTTCTGGCTATCAGGCTGACTTTGGGCAAGTCATTTAAACTCACTGCGATTCCCTTCTCTCAACCTCGTAATAAACACAGGTTCAATAACCTCAGCTGTCATGAGAGCTGATGCTATAATCCATTTATGGAATAAGCACCTTCAAATACGATTATCACTGTACCATAATAATGCAATATAAAAATATACTTGGGAAAGTTGCTTACACTATACATAAACTTTGGCTAATTAAAAATATCATAGTAAGTTTATCTTTGTAATAACCCTCCTACTTATATTCCCTCCCACTATGAGAATGTGTCTTGAATCAATCAATACCATGTTTGGTGCAGTTACACTCTATAATCTAAGTTGAAATTCTCAGATAATAAAGAGAAATTAATAATACTTCGAGCACATATATAAGTGACATATTAATTCTCTTCTTTGGGCTTAGCGGTCAGTGAAGAGCAAACAAGAGTTTCAGAGTCTTTCCTCCATGATCAATCATTTTTCACAAAGCAGTAACCCACCTGCTTCTATACCCAATCCCTTGAATATCTGTTGGTATAACTAAAAAGTTAAGAACACAATTTTAGTTGGGAGTATGTGTCAGAGATAAACATTCTTTTTAATCTCCTGAGGGGAAAGAAAAATTTTCAGTCGTGATTTTTAGTCATTTGCATGAGTTGGGAAGATAAACCTATAGGAGGTTTATCTATGAATTTGAGATCCTCTGTATACCACCTCCCATGAAACCTAAGGGAGATTAAAATTCTGGTTGGAAGTCAGGCCACTGCGGTAAAGAAGAAGCAGGAGGCAGGATGATAAGAGAAGAGACAAATGTGATCATGGCCTGGAAATCTGTATTTTCCTGATGGCTTGAAATCTATAACTTTGTGCCTCTGTACAACTAAGGCATTTAGTTGGATCCCATTTTGGCAAGGCTATTATCTAGTAATATTAGTCCAAGAGTACATAGTGCTGTATTTATTTTGGATTAAAAAATTGGTTACTGGGGATCCCTGGGTGGCTCAGCAGTTTAGCACCTGCCTTCAGCCCAGGGCATGATCCTGGAGTCCCGGGATCAGGTCCCAATCAGGCTCCCTGCATGGAGCTTGCTTCTCTCTCTCTCTTTCTCTCTTTCTCTCTCTCTCTCTCTCTCCCTCTGTCTCTGCCCCTCTCTGTGTGTGTGTCTCTCATGAATAAATAAATAAAGCCTTTTAAAAAAAAACCTGGTTACTTTTAAAATTAACTTAGTATGTTTAGAGATCAATGTTTTTGTTGTTGTTTCCTATGGACTTTCTTATATGCTTCCAACAGTTGAAATAGGTGAAGAAATTAGGCTACTAGAGATAGAAGAGAGGAGGAATGAGACTGAATAACAGCACAAGGACTTTGTATGTTAAAAATAATGACTTCCAGATCAAAAATACACTGTGTGAATGAGAAAATTTTCAAGTAGGTACTGGCATACTTGGTTTGAGTAGTATTATATGTAATAGCCTTCCAAAATTAATAGTGGGCACACTCACTGACTCAGGAAATCTACTTCCAAGAATTTATATAAAGAAAAAAACTTGGATAAGTGGGTAAGGGCACAGACATGTGACTATCACACTCTGGTGCTGCTCATTTATAGAGGGAAAATTGGAAACAACTAAAAAATATCTATTTATGGGATAATCTATTGATAACCAGTTAAATTATGGTATCACATTCAGTATAATGACAAAAAGTGGTTAAAACAGGACAAGGAAAAAATATATCTACCAATATCAAGAAATGGCTATGACACACTGTTAGGGTCAAAACCACTTTATAGCAGAGTTCCATCTTACTTAGGTGACACATTTATTTATTTATTTATTTATTTATTTATTTATTTATTTATATTTCTTTTTAAAGATTTTATTTATTTATTCATGAGAAACACACACACACACACAGAGGCAGAGACACAAGCAGAGGGAGAAGCAGGCCCCATGCAGGGAGCCCAACGTGGGACTTGATCCAGGGTCTCCAGGATCACACCTTGGGCCGAAGGCAGCACTAAACCACTAAGCCACTGGGGCTGCCCAGGTGACACATATTTATAAACACTTTTAAAACTCCTGACTACAGATAGAACATACAGCAGGATTCTCTTAACACACAAGGGGCCAAGGCATCCCAGTTTTCCTCTCTCCGTAATGGGCCCTGCCCTCATGCTGTTTGATTTTTTTTTTAATATTTTATTTATTCATTCATGAAAGACACAGAAAGAGAGGCCGAGACACAGGCAGAGAGAGAAGCAGGCTCCATCAAGGGAGCCCGATGTGGGACTTGATCCCAGGACTCCAGTATCACGCCCTGGGCTGAAGGCAGGCACTAAACTGCTGAGCCACCCAGGGATCCACATGCTGTTTGAAATTTGTACAACATTTTTATTTTTGGAACCAGAAAAAAAAAATCATTTGCCTTTAGAGAAAACACTGCATTCAGATGTTGACCTATCTCTCTATATCAGTTTTGATAAATTTGTATGTATAGCAAATACTCACATAATAAATGAATTAATTCATATACGCCTATCTTAAAGCAAGTGTTTTGGCAAAGACAATCCAACCCAGGCCGAGTGATGCCAACATGTTGCCTTGGCTTGCAATGGGTTGCTTTCTTCCTAAAACACTGTCAAGAGATTGTAAAACCAGAGCATGATGTCTAGGTGGCCAGCAAAAGGCCACATTCCCATACTCGTTCCTATACTTGAATCCCCTTCTCTTCCCACGGGGACCTGGATGGGGACAGAAAGTGCCACTAATGAACATCTCCAGGGACCTTAACAAGCCCTGCCTCACCTTGACCTGGGCTCAGAAAACAAGGGCCTGTTTTGCTAAGCTAAGCGCAAACAGCTGTTTGCCCAAACAAGTGCAGATTGAAATCCACTCTCAGACAGGAGCCACCAAAAAAAGTTTTTTTAAGAGCCCTAAAGGTTCACACACACACACACACACACACACACAAACGTGGGTGAAGGCTCTGAAGATGGATATTCAAAAACAACAGCTAGATTCCCTAACTGGTGTAGAGAAAACAATATTTTGGTGGGACAGTAAATATTTAAAGGAAGAAAGGATCCAGCGTAGATAAAATTTCAGGAATACCTTGTTATAAAATGACAGGTTCCTTTTATTTTAGGACTTATCAGGGAGCCTTTGTTATGCACTGGCAGTGTCTAAGAGAAGGAGGATATTCTAGACTAGAGAGCATTTCCCAGGACTTGACCAAGGTCGAGCATCTTTCAGTATGCGAAAGGATCCTCAAAATATGTGCTGGGAAAGGCTGGGCTATAGCAGACTCCAGAGTCTTTCCTTCACCAATACTTCAGAGTTCCAGACACCAATTTGCTTGTCAATATGATCCAACGCCTCTACAAGAACTACACAGAGAGGGGCACATAGCTTCACTCAAGGGACTTTCTAGAATAATTTTGAGAAGAGAACATCTTCAGTATTATCCCATACAGTGCACATGCAGGAAGGGACACCAGACCCTCATTCTGGCTCCATGAATCTTGCCTGCGTAAAGGTTCTAAAACTTGAATCACTTCCCATAGAGCCCTACAATCTCCAAACCATTGACATTCCACAAAGCACTCCTGCTTCATCCTGCACAGCTGGCTTCCAGTAATTTATACAGTAAAAGAGATAACTCCTAAAGTCCCAAAGTGTGCATATTCAGACACCATTTCAAAGATCTGGTGTCATAAACTATTTTCATTGATTACAGAGGACCTACCAATTTGCAACCCTTGAAATTCCTACCAGCAAGTATCGGGTATGTAGGGAAAATGGAAAACAACTGAAAAGACAAATGAACGCCCATGTGCTTAGAAATGTGAGCGGGTTGTGCAGAACAAAATACTGGTGTTCTGCAACATTACTTAGTCTGGAAATATGAAGCAATACAAATGCTAATGGGACGGTATGCTGCCTTGAAAACTCTTATTGCATTGTTGGTTAACTTTTCACATACCCAGGGCCCGTCTCCAAGACAAGCTAGCAAGGCAAGGCCAGAGTACCATTCCTTTTTTTAGCACCTCTTCTAGTGCCAAGCATGCCTACACTGCTGGATGAATCTCTGCTGAGTGGATAAATGCCTTCATATTATGGAGGCATAAAGGGTATTTACTTATTTTGTACTCAATGCAGTAATGCTGATGGGCATATTTAGCACCTGATTATGGGATGTCTGATGTAATCCATACTAAAATAAAATCAGTTATTAAGCATGTTGAAGAATATAGAGTGTTGGTCATGAGTTGGCAGTTCAGTAGCAATTAATTCGTTTCGCAGGTGGCTTTTCTCTTGTCCCCTCTCTTCCGGTCAGGGTCCAGTTAGGAGATAGAAGTCTCATCAGTAATTTGAACAGGGATAATTTAATATAAAGAATAATATAAAGAGGGGTACCTCATGGCTCAGTTAGTCAAGTGTCTGCCTTCGGCTCAGGTCATGATTCCAGGACCCTGGGATTGCGCCACAGGTCATCTGGCTCCCTGCTCAGCGGGGAGTCTGCTTCTTCCTCTCTCTCTGCTCCTCCCCACCTGCTCATGCTTTCTTTCTCTCAAATAAGTAAATTTTTAAAAAATCTTAAAAAAAAAAGAATGGCTGACAAGTAAGAGGTGGTTAACTTTACAAAAAACTTTAGAAAAAAAAGAGGGTTCTAACAGTAACAAGAGAAAAATGCAACCAGTCTCTTCTCCAGAAAGTCTTCCCAGAACCTTCTGGTCTTAAACAGGCTTCTCTAGACAGGTAAACTAGCACATGTCCAAAGGTAAGTAAAATCAAAGGAGGCTTTCTGGGTGCACCTGAGGGGCTCAGTCAGTTGCGTGTCTGACTCCTGGTTTTGGCTTGGGTTGTGGGAGCCCCGCAACAGACTCTATAGCCAGCATGGAGTCTGCATGGGATTCTCGCTCTCCTTCTGCCCCTAACCCTCCTCCTTCTTTAATATAAATCAATCAATCAATCAATATCTTTAAAAAAACAACAAAGGAGGCTTTCTATGGAAAGTCAATATTATGAAATCTTCACTCTCCTACAGACACTGTGGTTTTATAGTTGTTGATTTTAGTTGTCCTTTATTAGAAATGAATATATCCTTAAGTTTTACTTCCTGGGGAAAAAAAAAGTCATGTCAAAGCCTAATAAAACTATGACAGTAATTAACCCAAATCACACACCAGAACATTAATACAGCTATTTGGCCACCACTGCTAATACAGACGCCCTAGAAATACAATGAATTTTCCCAATGACAATCACTACGGCATAATATTTGTCTTGGTGAAATCTTAGCCATAAATATCTGCAAGCAATTGTTTCATTTCCCCCCAATTCCACTGTTAACAAAGAAGATCCTACATCTATTAAAAAACATTGGTGCTCATAATGCCAATGTGACCACAACTCTTTCACTGAGGTGTCTTCCACTGTTAATTGCAGAAATTCAAAAAATACTCAGGCAAACTGAAAAAACAACACAAAACAAAATCAAAGTTTATTCTATCATGCAGATGTACATAAACAATGTTAATGTTTTGATGTGTAGATTTTTAGTTTTTATTCGACGCAATCTCCAATCATTGTTATTACCGACGTTATTATGGGTCACATTTACTATGTGCCAAATACCCGGCTAAGCCCTTTATGTGAATTAGCCCACTAATTTTCACAATGACCCTCTGTGATTGATAAACTGAAGTCAGATTCCCAGGTGACCCCAACATTTTCCTGTTTCTCGAATGTGTGAAAAGTACATGTACAAAAATAGCTTCAATTTTTCAGGTAATATTCTTCAACATCATTTTTTTTTTTTAAATTTGAGAGAGAGAGACAGAGAGTGTGTATGAGAGCGGGTGGAGGAGCAGAGGGGGAGAAAGAGGGAGGGGGAAAGAATCTCAAGCTGACTACGCTGAGCAAGGAACCCAACAGGAGGCTCAATCTCACTACTCCAAGATCAAAGTGAGTCGGATGCTCAACTAACTGAGCCACCCAGGTGCTTGCCCTCATCACTTTTAGTGTCTGTTTATGATTCCATTGCATAGATAGACCACAATGTATGTAACTTATCCCACCATCAGACCAATAGATTTTTAAAAATAGTGAAAAATTGAATATACAGTTCAAATGAACATCTTTACAGCTCCTTAGGATGAACTTCTAGAAGTAGAACCACAGGTTATGAAAACCCTGTTAAGCTACAATTTTGAACTCATTGTCACACATGGCATTGCAGACAGTTCCACATTTCACTCCCATAGAGCATTGGGAGGGCCTTTTCCCAATGATGAGTTTAAATAAATTCTGTTTCTCATCAAAAGCAACCTAATGAGGAAAGAGAATTATGCTCAAGTCCACTATTCTATATGGTCCTTAATACCATAAACACAAACACCAGTGTGTATTTCTCCACCGGACACTAAAATTGCTATGAGATGGTCTAATAGTGTCTGTGGCATACCAGGTATTTCATTCTAATTTATTAAGTGAATGACTGACTGTACAAGTGAATGAAGCCAAAATCATTACCAAGAGAATGACAATTTCTGGATAACAAGGACAAGGAATTGGAGGCTCTTTAGCTTGGACTTCTCCATATCATTTAGAGCTGCTACTTAATTTTGGCTATCAGAGAGGGATTCCCAAATACCCAAAGCTGTAGAATTTCATGGCCAAATCTCATTTTTGGCTCACAAAACAAAACAAGGCAGTAAGTGCATTATCATGGAAGCAGTATAGGATAAACGTAAAACAATGCCCAGAGACCTTTGTTTGCACCACGACATTGTTTCTGAGTCAATGAATTGGGTGAAACAGCCCCAGAACAATGTCCTATGTCCTTCTGTCTGCCATTTGTTAAAAAAAATAAATAAATAAAAAAATAAATAAAATAAAATAAAATAAAATAAAATAAAATAAAATAAAATAAAATAAAAATAAACGTCCATGGAGGGTTCCAAACTAGTGTTGCCAGAAAGTCCATTTTGTGTTTGGACAGAAAGTAAAGCACGTGGGTTTCCCTCCCACATGGTAGAAAGTATAGGCTGTAGCAGGGTGTGTGACCTGAAGTGGAGGATATCATGCAAATGATAACTTGAGGAAGACACATAAGCCACAAAACTTCATATTCAAAACCAGGCAAGGCTCATTCTCTGCTGAAATGGCCAAAGGATAGCAACCTTGATGGATCAGTGTTGCCAGTCAGAGGTGGAAAGCTTTGCTACGTCCAAGAATCTCAGAATGGATTGATGATGATATTCAAGAGACAGTAAGTAGCTAAACTTATGCTGATACAGACACATACATACATGCATTTTCTCTCTCTTTCCTCTGTTTATATGTCAGAACAGCAAGTATTAGAAGGCCAATAGAAAGATAGCTGATTACACAGAAAATTGAAGTAGATTTCTCCTCTTTCTGCCTATGTCAAAAATGCTATAATGTCAAGAGTTCAAAATGATCAGTTCTTGTGTTTCTGTGAACCCCATCAGAACGTTAGCTCGGCAAGAAGTCAGGGCCAGATCTCTGCTGGCAGATTACTTTAGGTTGGATAGGCCAACCGACTTGACAATGACCTACATATTGGATCACAGATCACCTAATGAAACCATTTGAGCTTGCTTTCTTTACCAAAGCACAGTTTGAAGCCGTTGGAGAATAAGAAATATACCTAATATTCTAGAACCTGAGCTAAACACCTTGGTTAATCACAAGGGTGGCAAAATGTCGACGGCCCTTTTATTTCATTGATGATTTCTTGCAGAGAATCCTGCACCTCATGGTGGGAAAGTCAAGCAAGAGAAAACATGAAACAAATTATGAGCAACTCCTGTGCAACACAAGTTGCTTAAAAATTTGCGGCTAACTACAAAATTACACCAAAACCGCATTAGCTGGCGAGAGCCCGGTACCCTTGTCAGCTGGTAGGGCTTCCAGGCTGCCCATTTCCTCTGCTTGGTCCCTGGACATTCTCTCAGTCTGTGTGCCTGGATTCTCCAGTGACAGGTGTCGTCAAAATGCAGACACAGATACTCTGCCACCTGGCCTGGGATCGCTGCTTTTATTCACCATCTGTCACGAAATGACACCAGAATGAAAAGAAGGAGAAAGCATCATAGGCTTGACTTTCTTCATACGAAACCAGGAGATGGAATAAACTGAGGGGGTAATCAAATATTCCTTTCTAGGGCTGGCCTTTCTAGGTGCATCTCAGACAACGGGGACAGGGAAGATGCTTTTTAAAAAATAGGACTGGAACCTGAGGTTGTTTGAAAGGGATGACTGTTACTTTATTCTTTAGAAGAATCACATGCAGACATGTGGGAAGAGAAGGCCAAACTCTGCTTGGCTCTGTAAGTGGTGGTGACCTGATGAGAGCGGAGTGACACAAAATTTCACTAAGACTGTGATGGATTTAGAGCTTTCCCCAAAATAAAATCCTAAAAAAAAAAAAAAAAAAAAAAAGAAAGAAAGAAATAATAAAAAGCTTCTAATTTATCTCTTAATTTTTAATACCAAGACTGAGAAAGGGGGAAAAATGCTACTAAAATAATCTAGAGCAACAAGCTAAAAAAAAGTCTTCCCTAGGGCAGCCCAGGTGGCTCAGTGGTTTAGCCCCACCTTCAGCCCAGGGTGTGATCCTGGAGACCCAGGATCGAGTCCCATGTCAGGCTTCCTGTGTGGAGCCTGCTTCTCCCTCTGCCTGTGTCTCTGCCTCTCTCTCTTTCTCTCTCTCTCTCTGTGTGTCTCTATGAATAAATAAATAAAATCTTTTAAAAAAAAGTCTTCCCTTGGGGATCCCTGGGTGGTGCAGCGGTTTGGCACCTGCCTTTGACCAAGGGCGCGATCCTGGAGACCCGGGATCGAATCCCACGTCGGGCTCCCTGCATGGAGCCTGCTTCTCCCTCTGCCTATGTCTCTGCCTCTCTCTCTCTCTCTCTCTCTGTGTGACTATCATAAATAAAAAAAAATTAAAAAAAAAAAGTCTTCCCTAAATTTGTCAATCATACTAAGTCTGTAATTTAGAT
The DNA here is from genome assembly GCF_048164855.1 of Canis lupus baileyi. NCBI lineage: Eukaryota > Metazoa > Chordata > Mammalia > Carnivora > Canidae > Canis > Canis lupus. The sequence goes on from NC_132856.1 coordinate 30,551,915, forward strand.
AATGGTATGAATGCAAGAGAAATTACTGGTAACTGTGACATCATACAATCAATTTGCACATTTCAGCACAACACTGTTCGTTTTCCTACATGATGCTACTGATATGGAGAGCACATTTCACAAATCAGAAGGGCAATTATTCCCACATTACAGCCACTGGCTTCCCAGAACCTTCCAGGGGTTTCCTCTTGAAAGCACTGATAAAAAAAATAGATTTCTTAATAATGAACATTATAGAAATTCCAACTCAAAATGGACACTATCGGGGGATCCCTGAGTGGCTCAGCAGTTTGGCGCCTGCCTTTGGTCCAGGGTGCGATCCTGGAGTCCCGGGATCGAGTCTCGCGTCGGGCTCCCGGCATGGAGCCTGCTTCGCCCTCTGCCTGTGTCTCTGCCTCTCTCTCTTTCTCTATGTCTATCATGGATGAATAAATAAAATATTTTTTAAAAATGGACACTATCCTCTTCTATGCACATTTGAGTATCCTGCACCAGACACCAGGCCAGGTGCTACAAATGCAGAAATGGGTCAGATGACCGGACCCTCTCATCTGGGACCCTTCCCAGGAAGTTTATGTTTGAGAACAGAGGTATCCTGTATCCTGCTGTAAAATAGTACTATGAATATGATCACAATACAATTTGGGCATCTATGAATAAATGCATTTTAAATGGAAAAAGTGAACAATAATGAAAACTTGGAAAATATCCATCCTCCGTGATAACTTTTTTAAAGATTTTATTTGTTTATTTGACAGAGAGAGAGAGAGAGAGAATATAAGCAGGGGGAGCAGCAGGCAGAGGGAGAAGCAGGCACCCCGCTGGGAGCAAGGGGCCCATGTGGGGTTAGATCCTAGGGTCCTGGGATCATGACCTGAGCTGAAGGCAGATGCTCAAATGACTGAACCATCCAGGCACTGTGATAATTTTTTTAAAAAGGAGATTTTTAAAGGTTAAGCCTCCAACTCTTGGTTTCAGCTCAGGTCTTGATCTTGGGATCCTGGGATTAAGCCCTGTACCTGGCTCTGCACTCAGCGGTGAGACTGCTTCTCTGCCTCTCTCTCCCTCTCTCTCTGACCCTCCCCTCCATTTACGTGCTTTCTCTCTAAAATCAAAAAATAAATCTTAAAAAAATAAATAAATAAATAAAAAGGAGAACTTCCTCCCTATCTCATATCAAGAGAGATTCTGAAAAATAGTGTTTATTTGTGTATGGTGAAATGGGCACTGTTACATACTTGGTAGGAACACACATTGCCACAACTAGTTCAGAAAAGTATTTGAAAATGAGTATCAAGAGCTTTCAAAAAGCTCATTCTTTTTTCGACTGTATAGTTCCATTTCTAGGAAATGGTCTGTAGATGAAGAAATCAACCTGCAGGGTAGGTTTGGGCCAAACTAAAATGCTGATTTTGTTCACAGGTAACCAGAGATCCACTGTTAAATTCCAGGCAAGTATAATGAAGAAGGAAAAGTACTACCAGTCTCGAGAGCACAGGTCGGATGGCTCAGAAGGCTGAAGGTCTAAAATCAAAGTGAACTTTTCAGATACTTGCACAAAAGTTCATAGGCAAGAGACTAAGGGCTTATAGAAGGCTTACAGCTCAAAAGCCATACTTACACCTATCAAAACCCATTAATATTATTACTATAAGATTAGCTGAGATGAAAAAAATCAGTCAAATTATTCTTTGGCATGGTTAAGCCTTGTATGCAAACAATGTGATAGACTGTCAGAATTTTTCACATTTCAACTGCTTGTTTTGGCATTTTATAGACTAAAGTTCTATGGAACTTAACTGAAAATTTCCCTTCCAAACTGTATTTGTTGCGTCTCATGATGCAATAGAATCACCGGGAGAGCAGTTAGGTGTTGGATTCATTTTTTTGATGATGACAACTTTTCGACATAAACAGAAGTGGGAAGAATAATGAGCTCCTATGTGCCCATCACTCTGTTTCATGACCAATCTTCTTTCATCTGTATCATCACAGTCCTCCAATTATGTTGAAGTAAAATCTTCAATCATGTTTTACTGGTAAGTATCCTTCATATGTATTTTTAAAAGAAAGAGACTCTTTCAAATGTCTTTCAACAGATTCCTTTAGCATTCGGGGTATGACTTGATCATTGCAAATTATAGTTTATAAAGGCAAGCATTGAAATATGGTTTAGTAGAGGGGTGCTTGGGTGGCTCAGTCTGTTAAGTATCTGACTCTTGATTTCGGTTCAGGTCATGATCTCAGTGTTCTAGGACTGAGCCCACATGGGGCTCTGCACTGAGCGCAGAATCCTCTTAGGATTCTCTCCCTCTCCCTTTCCCCACTGACTCATGCACATGTGTGCTTGCTCTCATAAATAAATAAATAAATAAATAAGTAAGTTTAGTGGAAAGTCAAGGAGAAAAACAAAAGAACCCTAATTCTACTTTTTACCAGCAAAAAACAAAAAAATCCTCACACACAAAACTACCTCAAAAAACCGGCTGCATTTGAAACAGCATAAACAACCCATCTGTTCATAGTTCAGTGAAAACAGCGCGCCATTTGAAAATGCTTCCCAGTATTTATTCCATAAAGTCTTTAGTAGTATTTGTTCCATGGCTAATCTACCCATGCATTTAGCCAAATCAACTAAAAATTATGAGACGGGATCTGAGGGATCCAGAACTCAGATCATATATTCCCATGAGCCTCCTGGATTTTTGCATATGATTGGAAAGTAGAAAACTGTCCAGGCAAATTTGGAATGTGTCCAAACCCATTCAAGTGATGCCAAATCATGGCAGAGGAAGCTGGCCACTTTGGTCTTACTGGACAGATACTGAAAGACTCGGAAATGACAGTATAAGGGTGGGTTTTCACTGAGTGACAGGAAATTCTGGAAAGTATAAAAGAGGCTCCCCTTTATTCATTTATTTAAAATTGCATTATGTCCTAATAACAAGAACAGCACATGCTCTTTAGAAGATATAGAAAACCTAGAGCAAGGTGAAGCCATCCATGTTCCCACCACGCAGGTCACCAGTGCTGGAAACTGAGTCACCTGCTTTTCTAACTTTTCCATACACACATGCACACATGCCGCAATATGGACAAGAGCATTTGTTATAAACATTACATTGAGAAGAACAGCCGTAGTGGCTGAGTTCAGGGGTTCAAAACCCCACTCCTCCACTAATTGAGTGTGTGACCTTACAACTAGAATCCAGTTTCCTCATCCAAAAACTGAACTTATCGAAAGTACTTCTCTTCTAAGTACCAGGAATACTTACCTCCAAGTGACATGATATATGTAAGTACTTTGATGAGTAACTCATAACAGGTACCATACGTATGCTTGCTCTTCTTCTTAATTGCTTTGTTTACTTATGGTAATAATATTTTTATCAATAATGGTGTTATTTAATAATGTAATTTTTGTCACTTATGTCATTTAAAATCTCCATAAGGCATAACTTTTAATGGCTACATAATATTCCAACTTCAGGACGGGCCAAATTTACATCATCATTTCTGAAATACTGGGTGTATAGACTTGTTCACTATCATAAATAATTTTACCTATCATAAATAATAGTGTAATGAAAACGTTTGTGCCCAAACCTTTTCCAAAGTTTGGAATGCCTTTCTTAGGATTAAATTTCAGGCCTAAAATACCATTTTGAAAATTAATGTAAGTAGTGATGGGTAGTAAAGAATCAAAAAAGCAAAACAAAACAAAAAACCCAGATTCCGAACTGAGGGTTTGTTTAAACCAAAAGCCGTGGTGAAAGCAGGAATGGTTATTAAAACCCTAAATGAATCCAATTGTGGATTCTAGCACTTTACTCGGAGTCACAGGTACAAGCAAATCCTCTTAAGACAGTCAAATCCCAGACAAGGATCCGAACTCTACTACCAATGGTGAGAATTTTTAAATGCGGGAATTTCAGGAGAGTCAATCAGAAATGCACCTATGTGCATAGGCTGAGAGCTGTCAGAGGCATCTCTGTCTCAAACAACACTAAATTCTACATTTGAATAAAAATTCATCATCTCAGCATTTGTCCAGTGACGAGATATGTGCTTTTGTTTCTAAGACATACTAAATTTTAAGTCTCTCCTCCCTACAGTCAAAATACACTCGGCGGCTATATCCTTTCAGTGCATGGATTCGATTGAGTTCTACCATCTGTTAATGGTGAGACAGAGGCATGGAAGGGTAGGAACCACTAGACCTTGTTCTCCTCCTAAGAGTAAATATAAAAATACTTAGCATGCCTTTCAGAATCTTCACTGAACGTGTCCACCCATGAAACCTAAGAGAAAGCCAACAGCTACAGATATATCAGCTTTCCTGGAGGGAAGTAAAGAACAAGGGCATAATATCTAGTGCCAGCTAGTTTCAGCTCTGTGATCTAGGGCAAGTTACTTAGCTTCTGATTTTTCTTTCTTCAAGTCTGCTAGGAAAAAATCACCAGAAAATAAGCTAGGGCCAGGGTGGGAGGTGGGATGAAATGTCTTATTTGCCTACTTGTCTTAAGGATCAAACAATGTTAAGTAAAGGCAGTTGATGAATTGTCAAGCCCTATAGAAAGGTAAATTAATATTAAAATATTTATTCCAGTTCTTTCATCAGTTAGTTATACAATCTTTCAAACGTTTAGTACCCACAGTGAATATAATCCCTGGGGGTGCCTGGGTGGCTCAGCCTGTTAAGCGTCTGCCTTTAGCTCAGGTCATGATCAGATTCTAGACTGAGCCCTGCATTGAGCTCCCTGCTTGGTGGGGAATCTGCTTCTCCCTCTGCCTCCCTGCTCTGCTCACACTCTCTCTCTGAAATAAATAAATAAAATCTTAAAAAAAAAAGAATATAATGTCTAATTAGGATTAGTAAATCTCTAAGATAGCGACCATTCAAACCTGGTAAAGTACGATGGTGGTAATTATTACTCTGAGATATTTATTGCCCGCTTTAACGACTAAAGTTAATTTCCTAGCATTATACTATGCTTTAAAAAATTTTTTTTACTGAAAGTACTTTTGAGAATCCCAAATGCCTCCTCTTCCAGAGAGTGCTTTCTGAGATAATGATGTTTGGCCACGCTTGTCATTCCACTTAACAATAATTTCTAAAAACATAAATAATATACTTTGTGTTCTTTATAAAGTAATAGAAAATCGGAAGAGGACTGAAGAGGAAAATCAACACCATTTCTCTGTGTTAAAAATACATAATTTAATTTAACCCATGTTTTGAAATAGAAAGACTGTAGCATAATAGAAATTCCATGGAAGAGATCCTTTAGAAAACAAGTATCTAGTTTTTAAGTATTTTCTGACCATATTAGCTCATACTTATTCTTTATTAAATATATAGTTCAATATCATTTTCACTAATATTTAATTCACAAAACAGTGAATTTAACTTTTGGAATACTGGGGGTGGGTTTCTTCAAAAGTCTATTTTCTGAGCATTCTGGATACAGAAGGTCTAAAAGTCTGAGTGAAGTTTATTTCATACGAGGGACACCATCTAAAACTCTGCTTTCTGAACAGATCCCTACTATGCTATGGGTTTTCTAAATTAGGGGAGGCATGTAGAGGACTCTTCTTTTGTCCCTAAAAGAGGCATGCCCCCAAATTCACATTCATACGCCAGTAACATGAGCATGTCAAAAATGCACCATTACTCATGACAGTGTTAATTTATTTATGTGGAAATGCTTGCTTGGATCAGGAGTCCTTTAAAGAACACTAGGTGCTATTGTGGGGTTTATTTAGGTTTTCATTTGCTGGAACAGTCACAGGTCTGGAGTAATATCGCCTTTGGCAGAACATCCTGAACTGCATTTAATAAGAGTCATATTCTCACTCTGCAGCAGGAAGATTACATGAGCAGGATCTAAAAGAACTGGGAAGGCCATCCTTTACCAAGTCTATTTTACACTATTAGGTTTTACAACCAATATCTCCTTTACAGTACTAAGTGGGACAAGGCAATCAGTTACAAAGAGGATCTGAGTTTGCCCTTTGCTTAAATGCACGATAATAGTAACGACTGGCTAGAGGCTTTGTGCTTCTCACAGTGGGTTCCTAATGGTGTCATCTTAAGCCAGGTTGGCCCCATAATTTCACTTTTCAGATGGATGGCTTTTTGCTTTGTGTTTTGAAGATGAGCTGGTAAACTGTGTATGTTTAAAAATCCTTCTGAGCCATAAAAGAAACCTAAATGGAAAGTCTTTTAGACCGTAAATTGTAACAGAGTGTAAATGTGATTGGCATTAAAGGACACTGTAGCTAAGGACCATCCACCTAATTTGTCCTTTTATTCTGATCACGATAATCAGGTTTTAGCCCGGGCACCAATTTGTCCTGAAACACAGAAGGTGGAGAGATAATGTGATATTATGAATGACGACTATAATTTTTATATATTAGACATCTAAGAACTACTTGGAAAACACATGAATGAATTCCCCACAAGAAGTTCGATCTGTGGGTTTACAGGTTTTGCAATGTGGCTGCTAAATTAACTTTCACAGCGGAAAGCAGTCGGTTGAATTTGCAATGACAACGCCGGGCAAGATACACACATGAACTGATCATCAAAATCACAGCCCTGGCCAGCTCTCCAGAATTAAAATGGAACCCAAAGAAGACAGAAGGCCCATCCAATACACTTGTACAATGTCCATAAAACAAGTAAGGAAATAAACACAACAGGAGAAAACATCAAATGCAAAAAGCAGTGAAATTGCCGGTATCAAAACAACAATGAGGATGTGTCTACAAACCAGATCGTGAGCAGCATTTGCAAACCCCTCTGACCTGCTTTCTTACCCCAGAAGTGTTATTTTCATTAGTCACCACGCTGCTTCAAATGCATGCTCCCAGAGCCTGAAACTAATTTTCTTCCTCCTACATAAGAACATAAAATTCCTACAATCTTGGTAATAGAAAGAGATCATTTTTCCCCAGGTTCCAGCTACCACCATCTCTTTTCTTTATGACAAACGGATGACAGTGCATCCTCCTTGATTTCTCTCCAGCTTGGCTCTCTCTCCACAGCATTCCTGATCTGCCCCAAAATGGTCCCTTTGGCCAGTTTTTCAATGGCTCCCAGATAAAAATCCAGAGTTGACGGCCTTCAAGGTTCTGTGGAGTCCAGCTCCAGCCCTAGCATCTTTCTGTAGGTCCACCGGCACTCTGTTTTCCCATACTGGAGTCCCTCATCACGCACGCTATTCCCTTGGAGCTGCCAACTCCTTGAACCCTATCATGTGCCCTGAAAGCTCTAACTATCTCTTTCCTATGCTGGACTTAACCCAAGCTGAATTATGCATTCACTGGCACATTTATATGATCAGTATCTCTTCCTCTAACAGACTACAATTTCTATAAGAACAAAGACCACATGGTTATAGACATAACCTGTCTTTACCAGGGCAGTCCCGGGGTGCCTATCAGAGAGACTGGCATGCACTTGGCCACAAAAAAATATTAGGTGAATGAAACCTGAAAGGAATCAGATAATTCTATATACATAAGCTGGAAAGACCTAGATACTAACCGTGTTCTTTCACCGAGGATGCAGAACAGCCCATGATCTGTGGTCCTGGTGGTGCCAAGGCCCCTATTGTCATTTGTATGCAGAGGAGCCTTGGAAGACCTCACTCAGCTAGCATCCAAACCAAATCGTAAAATTCTTGTTAGATATCTTTCTCTGGCTCGCTGAAGGCCACACAGGGGATGTAGCTTTGACATTCTCCATGACTAATAGCATCAGCGCCTAACAGAGTCCTCTCTGACACCAGGAACGTCTGCTTCCCAACTTGTGATGGTAAATACTGCCCTCACTTTGCTTTATGGCCCAAGAATTTTTAAATGAAGCTTTTACAACAAGGATATAATTGAAGGCACAGTACTTTGCTGGGTATCCGGACTGACATTACACATTTGCCTGGCAGAAAAACACTGCAACATTTCATCATTTACAAAGCGAGAGAGGAGAAGATTATTACGGTTGGGTGCTGGCAGATAAAGGCACGGAAGGTAGATTATCATTCTGATGGGCCAAGTCAGCTCGTGGACAGAAAGTGCTCCCTTGTAGCAGGTCACAATCTCTCCTGATCTGGAAACATCAAAAACATCTGGGCTTCCAAAGTTTCATCAGGAGCTGAGAGGCTCATCAGCCAACGGAGAACCCCCAACGCCTCTACAGGCTCACAAGACAAACACTACTTCTGGCCCTGTGTGTTAGGGACTTCTTGGCATCAGCCCTGGATGGCCTTAATGGGGACACGGGGTTGTGGGATGCCTGGCTCTGGTATGGAGACATCTAGCAGGTGCTGCCAGAGCTTGGAACTTCCCAGATCCAAAATCTTTTACTAAAGCAACGGGACTGAGGGAGCTGCATGGCAACCATCATAAAAACCCAATTTTGATGGGCTTGAAGCTAGGTTCCACAGATAGCTAATTAAAATCATGTGCTTTGGAGGCAGGCTAGCAGAAAACACAAAGTTCTCAGAACCTTAGCATCATCCAATTTTTTTTTTGAAGATTTTATTTATTCATTCATGAGAGACAGAGAGAGAGAGGCAGAGACATAGGCAGGGGGAGAAGTAGGCTCCCCGTAGGAGCTGATGCAGGACTCGATCCCAGGACCCTGGGATCATGACTTGAGCCAAAGGCAGATGCTCAACCACTGAGCCCCATAGGAGTCCATTATCCAAGTTTTAGAAGAGCTGCTGGCAGGACCAGTGGTTCAAAAATACAGGTTTGCCCAATGAAGACTTTCTCTTAAAGTCCTAATTGGGTTAGGTCCTGACTACTGCCACCGGGGCATCCACCCCAGGTCTACACTCCTGGGGGGGTGGGTGCGGTTTGGAGTTTACAGGATGGGAGGAGGTAGCATAAGATTGAGGTTGAAAAGAGAGAAAGAGCCTCCAGAGTAGGGAAGACATGGGTTCAAATCCCACCATTTTCCTGCCCTGTGACTTTGGGTAAATTATCAAATATGGCTGTTCCTTGGTTTCCTCCTTTGTCAGGTAGGCAGAGATGTTCCCACTGCACAAACCTGAGACATCAAAGAAGATAACATGTAGAAACCGGCCAACAAAACCAGAAAACTCTCCTCCCTGATATTATTTGTCACAGAAGGAACAGGAGACCAAAGATGGGAGGTGCAAACTTACTGTGTCTCTCTCTCCCACATTCCCCCAGGGCTCACCAAAAGTGGAAATCTGTACTAACCCACATTTATTCACAAGTGCTGGGGAAGCTCTCTCTTTTCCTTCCAACTTCCTACTCACAGCCTCCTCCCTAACGGAAGGGTAGTCCTCCCTCCTTAATGCTGGGCCACTCCAAGAAAAGCAAGCCCAGCCCTCTCTCCTGGAGCTGTCCTCCCAATTCCCCAGCTATCTCCAAGCCAGAGGGGATGCCCTTTATTCCAACCTCCAGCACTAAGCAAACCTAGCTGGCCAAGACAACGCCCCAATCCCAAACCCCGGTTCCCAGGTTAATGAGCCAGATTGGCCTTACTTTGCCTTCTTACCCTCTCCAGGGGCAGAAACGGGTAGATTCATGTGAGCTCCAATACCTGTCATATCACTCAAAATGCCTTATCACTAGACAATTCTTATAATCGAGCTTCTTCTAACCCAAATTAAGAGAAGGCACAAATGACTAGAGCTCCGCTACACCTCTGAGAATGATACTACTTTGGATAATACAACAAGGTGGAGTCACCAACAGATGATGGTACTTCCTGAATCCGTCCCCTACAAAATGAGAACAGAATCCAAGCAGAACTGGTGTTATTCTGAGAAGTGGAGGAAGGGAGGCTAATCAGCCGTCTCTCAAGAAAACGAGACCACCACAGAGTAAGGCCTAAATGAACCATCGCCTCTTAAGCAGAGGGCTGGCTGGGTTGGAGTGAGGATGGAAGACAATCAAGGGAGCTGAAGAGAGTCCTGAGAAGCAGTCACTGGGTGCGCGCTGGGTGTTCTCAACATGTGCTGCACTTAAGAATCACACGAGAGGGAATCCCTAGGTGGCTCAGTTTTTTGCTGCCCGCCTTCAGCCCAGGGCATGATCCTGGAGACCCAGGATCAAGTCCCATGTTGGGCTCCCTGCATGGAGCCTGCTTCTCCCTCTGCCTGTGTCCCTGCCTCTCCCAATCTCTCTCTCTCTTTCATGAATAAATATATAAAATCTTAAAAAAAAAAATCACACGAGAAGCTGTGACAAATGCTGATGCTCAGGCCACCTCCTAGACCAATGACATCTAAGTCCCAGGAGATGGACTCAAGCATCGATGTTATTTAATGCTTGCTCAGCGATCAAACTGCACAGCCACCGTGGAGGACAACTGTCCATGCCCTTTCAGCCCAATAAGTCTAAGAAGAAGAGGAAAAAAAATCCCACAGGTAACATGTCATAAGCCCTGTTCAGGTGAACATACCTTTCCCCTCCCATACACCGCAGGCTAACCACTCTGCCATCCACGTAACTGTTAGGCTTGGTGGCTAATTTTTTACCAGTTCATCAAAAACAATGCCTGCTGTTGCTTCAATTGTAGCGAAAGCTAACATTTATCACAGACTTACTACGTGTGGGTCACATATTCATCTCACCTGTGTTAACTAATACAAACCTCACAACCACCATCCAAGAGCAGTCTCTTATGATTGGCTCCATTTTCCAGATGAGAAAACAGAAAGGCCAAGTGAAACTGACCAGATTTTACTGCTATTTATGGGCCGAACTGGGATTTTCTCAAGCTGTCAGATCTTACAGTCCATTTCCTTTACCAAATAGACTCTCAAGTGATGTCTCTTGCTTTCATTCAATATCCTTATGGTCAGCACTGGGAATATTAACAGCAAACAAACAAAGGTCCTTGTCTTAAGGAGCTGGCAGGTGTGTGGATGTGTGCACACATGTTGAGGGAGGGCAAGAGAGCATGGAGTAACCTCCTTGACAACAGGGACCATGCTTTAGTCAATCCTCTGGATGCTGTGCTGACCGCTGTATATGGCACACTGTAGTGTCTCCATGTCTTTGCAAGGGAATTAACAAAGAAGCAAGAGAAGGCCACAGGAGAGAAGGAGAGAGGGACCCGTGTACGGGGTTATCTCATTCCCCTTCGATGAGGGGGAACACAGCCATGATTGCCAAAAATGCAGAAAGGAACGCACTTCCTCCTCACAGCCCTAATCTTCAGTGCACATCAAACACAAGGACAAATGAAATGAATTGCCAGAACAGGCAATAATTCACATGCACTAGTATTTAAAAATCTGTAACGATCACATCATTATTGCTGGCAGTGCCTCTAACCAAGCAGACACTAATAAGGGGTCTCATAAAAGAGGATACATTTCCAGCACAGATAAGGCCACATAAGGCTGCCTGGTTTACAACTTTAACACTGCAGAGAAACTCACTGCTAGGAATTAAGCAGTCACTGGGGGCCAGTGGAAAATCTGACGAGGCCCTCTCCCTTCCAAATGGCCTCCCCACCATCTGCAGGCATCTGGGCCCATGTCATACGTTACTTGTCTCTCTCTCAGATGACTGGTTGCTCTAATTAAATAACTATTTATTTCACCAACCAAGGTGTTACAACTAATTACTTTAGCTCCTCTTTAAAGGAGTAAGAGAGACTTGTCGATGCTCCTGGAGGAAATTTGAATTTGGTCACCTCCTCTTGAATTAGTGAGTGACAGCATCACCAACAACCATGGAGACTTCAGAATCTTGTCTTAAGGCCAAGGCCATCAGAGAACTGAAGCACCCTCCACCAAAATGCAAGTAGGCTGGCAGGATGCACACATCTGATGCACCAAAAGCAATATGTTTATTTTAATGTTATCTATTCTGGGCCAGGCTTCGGGATACACAAGAATAACGGTTCAAATATTCCCTTTTATTTTAGCATGTCAACTCTAGTTGTTACTAATTGCCACCATCATCGTTACTATTTTAGCAAATTTTATGGAGTGGTTCAAAGTCTGTTCCATCAGGCTTTCATATATACGAGCTCATTTGAAGTTCACAACAAAACAATCGGCTATCAATATTTCCATATGATGGACAAAGGCAACTGAGGCAAAAGAGAATAAATAGATTTGTCCTGAGGAATGTGCCAAGTAAGTGGCAAGTCAGAATTTTAGAAATTTTCACTCCAAAAGCCCAACCCTTTTTAGTGGTTTTCCTAAACACTGATTTCTCTTCTTTTTCTTTTTTCCTTAAAAGATTTCATTTGGGCAGCCCAGGTGGCTCAGCGGTTTGGTGCAGCCTTCAGCCTAGGGTGTTGTCCTGGAGACCTGGGATCGAGTCCTATGTCGGGCTCCCTGCATGGAGCCTGCTTCTCCCTCTGTCTGTGTCTCTGCCTCTCTCTCTCTCTCTCTCTCTGCGTCTCTCATGAATAAATAAATAAAGTCTTTAAAAATAAATAAATAAATACAAGATTTTATTTATTTATTCATGAGAGACGCAGAGAGAGGCAGAGGGAGAAGCAGGATCACCGCAGGGAGCCTGATGCAGGACTCAAACCCAGGACTCTGGGTTCATGACCTGAGCCAAAGGCAGATGCTCAACCACTGAGCTACCCAGAGGCCCCTCTAGACACTGATTTCATAATCGAAGGGAATCTAAGCATCTGGGGAACGTTCTGGAATCAGAATCTCCTTCAATAGGATTAAGTGGGATAAAGTATGTAGAATGCTTAACAGAATTGGCAGAGGGCCTGACACATGACCAGAGCATCTTTAAAAAAATTATTGTTTATATTTAAAGAAAATCAGAAACTAGAAATCTCTTTCTAGAAGACTTATGATTTTACCTGTCTTAACTCTTTTAGTGGGATGAGGACAGCTATACAATGTAAAATAGAGAAGAACCAAGCTTTAGGCTGCTTGCCATTAAAAAAGAGGGAGGGCTAGTAAGCCTACCAAGTTCAGATGTGGCCCTAAATATTCATTTCCTTTCCTGAAAGATTTAGGAATTGGCTTTGTGTTAGTTAGCTGCTTGCATTTCTGAGACATCTGGCGCTAAACCCTATAATTGGTTGTTTTTTTAAAAAAATAGAACCAGTGCCTGGCAGCCACCTTTGGAGAGTGCCTAAAAATAGAAATAATTCACTGAAACCTCATTAGAATGGTGCTCAAGGATGCCAAGCTACCAGGGAAAACATTGCAAAAAGTCGAGTAAGACCTAAGTAATAGAATCTAGAAGTTCTAGGAACTGAATTATCATAAACAGAACTGGATATCATTTCAGAGATATATAACTTTGCTTTATGCATTTGGTACAAACCAATTACCGGTAGTATGATTTTAAGAGTACTCCTCACCAAACCCATTTATATGATATATGAAAGTTACCTATTAGAACCAAAGGACTGATATCAAATGATTACTGCATAAAATTGGTTGATTATGCCAATTGATATACACAGATTAAGCAATTTTTTTCATTCAATGTTGTCTATAGTACTGATATGCTTAATTAATACTTTTTTGAGGGAAGCCAAGTATAAGTCTTGGCTTCCCTCAGCTTTGGACAAACCCAAATTCTAAGTAAGGAGGCTCTAAATTAATTAGTGCCATCACATTATTTTGTATATAGCTACCTAGGAATTTGCATGCACATCAAAATCACGTAATTTCATGTATATTCAGAAAACACAAAAGGCTAAGAAAAACAATCTGCTGTACAAATGTGTCCAGGTGAGTCAATAAGTATGTTTCCCAGATCTCACAAAGCCCAAAACTGGAGGAGGATCCAATGTATGCTAATAATTGTCTTGAAAGCCACATGGGCAGTCCTAAGAAAGAAATGAGGTGAGCCCTAACTACTGTGCCTTCTACTGTATCCCATATGGAATCTTGCTTGTTGCAAGTTAAAAGGCAGGATGGATAAAATATTTCTATTTTGGAAGTCCTCCCCATTGTCTGTCTCCTAATCCCTCACAAACCAAAGGAGCTGCATTCCTGAAAAATACCAGTTGGCCAAACAATCTTACCAAAGGAGGGTTACTAGAAAATGTCTCACAGAGATACGTGAAATTCAGTTTCTTACTGGTTTGCTATCACATCCTGTAAAAATGGTTGAATGGATTTCCACTCATTAAGAAAGATCTATGCAAACTGGTCTGTCTTAAAATGCCAGTCAAATGCTACATGACATGTGCTTTGAAAGTATGGGTCAGAAGAACCCTCCAGAGATAGGCATCACCCTAAACAAGGAAACAAAAGCTCTGGGCTTCAGATGGGTACAGATATTCTGTGTATATTAAGAAGCTACAGCCAGGGTGCCTGGGTGGCTCAGTGGTTGAGCATCTGCCTTTGGCTTAGGTCATGGTCACAGGGTCCTGGAATGGAGTCCTGCATCAGGCTCCCCTGGGGAGCCTGCTTCTCCCTCTGCCTATGTCTCTGCCTCTCTCTCAGTCTCTCATGAATAAATAAATAAAACCTTAAAAAAAAAAAAAAAGGAGCTACAGACAGAGGAAACAAACTGTAGTTTCAATGTAACCCGTAACTACAAAAGAAAATTGCAAGCTTCTTCTCTGGCAACCCGGTGTTGCAGCACCACAGGTGAGTAGCATCATGATTTATACAGTTAAAGATGGCTAATCATTCCTCTGGGACAGTGTCTGGATGCACAGAGAGTACCAAGATTTTCAGAGACAATAACAAGTCTCTAAAATAGAACCAGCATTAATAGTTTAAAAATCCTGCTCCAGGAAATGACTTCTATGAAGACTAGGGACCGAGGTAGCACTGTGATTTGCAAAGGCAGGTTCTCCTATAACCTTCACAAGGGAGTTTCATTGATCCTTGAGTTTTTCAAACCAGCTCCCACTGTTTTCAAGTTCAAAGGCATTTGCACATGCTCTTACTTTTGTTTACTTTTCTATGTCAGAGGGAATGTTTTATCAAATTGGTGCTCCTTTCCCAAACCATTGTAGTACTTGGAACAAATACCCACATGGGCTCTTTAATTTGAAGGGGCATAGGTGAACCTGGAATACCTGAGCTGATTTAAAACAGGGCCAATTTAAATATTTTGGCATGTAAATCTTCATACCCTGTCTTTAAATCCCCAGGTAGTTAGATCTTGGTTGGCCAGGGACTGGGAATTTCTCAGGCATGAAATTTTTATTTTTATTTTTATTTTTATTTTTATTTTAATAGTTATTCCTATGGCCATCGACTAGCCGAATAATGCAAACAGCTCTCCTATCCACTGAGATTAAAACATTGAAGTATCCTCAAATACTTCCTTGATAACCATGAAGCAGGGTTTCTCTATCTCAGCACTGACATTTTGGGCCAGGTACTTTTCTGCTGTGAGGGTGGCTGACCTGTGCATTGTAGGATACTGGGCAGTGTCCCTTGTCTCTATCCATTAGATGCCTGTAGCACTGCCACCCCAGTATGATAGCTAAGTGTCTCCAGACATAGCCACAAGGCAAGATCCCTCATCCCCTCTTTCCTCCCCTCCCCCATAAGAACTACTGTCATTAAAAAAGTTAAGAAGTAACTGTTTAAGTCTTTACCCCTTTCACTCACACTATCCTTATCTAACAGCACCATTTATTCAATACTCTTTAAACCCTTGTATAAAAAGGAAGCAAAACAAAAACAACAACGACAACAAAAAAACCTGTCACCAAATGTATAAAATAATTATAGGCACAGAGCTAAAGAGAAGTTAGAATAGGATCAAAGGTTTTCACTATGGGCAAAAAGAATAAGAATACAGTTTTAAGTCACAAGTTATGAACTCTTCAGGTACCAGCGAAATTAAGAGAGGTCTTGAAGCACTTCTATACACATGATACTAACTGGAACCAATGATATCTACTTCTTTCTCTGCCCTTTTAAACAAAATACCAGCTTCTCTGATACAGTATTCAACTAAGGGCACAGACTCGAGACGGGCTGTTGCTGTCGAAATACTGGCCCTAACATCTATGGGCCTGTATAAGTTTGAGAAACTGACATTGAGAGAAAAAAGCTCCACGCCTCAAGCTTCTGCATCTATAAAATGGGCATAATAATACCTTGAGGTGGTCCCAGTAAAGATTAAAGAAGATAATGCTGAATACAGGCACTTTATTTTGGCATCTTACATGAATTGGGTCCACAATATTAATTTTTATTAGCAGTATTTGTATTCTATTTATTCGTCTTAAAGATTTATTTCAGAGAAAGAGCATGCACACATGCAAGTATGCACATGTTCAAAGTGGGGAGGGGTAGAGTGAATGGGAGAGAAGAGAATTTCAAGCAGACTCCCTGCTGGGTGCTGAGCCTGATGCAGGGTCTCAATCTCATGACTGTGAGATCATGACCCAAGCTGAAACCAGGAGTCGGATACTTAACTGACTGAGCCACCCAGGCGCCCCTGTATTCTATTTAAAAGCATCTTTTCAACTAGTTGATCTAGGGGGGGGGAGTAGGGTAAAAAAGAATTCCCACTTGCTTCTCTACTTGGGATGCAAAGTGCTTTATCTGTAAATCCCAAAAAGTGTTGTCAAAGTATCTACTACATCACATTCCAAGAAGAGCAAGACTAGAAAATATGAGAAATGGGTCAGGAGTCATGAAACTAGAATTCTCTTGTCTTGGTAGATGTCAAAGAGTTACAGGATCATGGTCAACCTCTCAACTCCTGAGAGCTAGGTCTCTCAGCTGTCCTGTCTGGTGGCTCACTATAGAGTTCCCAATATTTTCTCTGAGACTATGGCAATCTGATTCTATGACTTCTATTAGAACAAATGGCAAAAATAACTAAATTCTAAACGAAATGACAGATTCTAAACTATTTTCACTTAGTGATATACAGAGGCAAAGTACTTGGTAACCAACCTTGAAGTGCAATGATTTAATTAAAGAAGATTTTCACATGGTCTTTTTCAAAGTCTCTTAATTATGTGATGCTTTGCCAATTATTAAATTGTCCTCCGTAATGTCTGCTTAGAGGAAATTTGAATTACAGGCCATTTGCAGACAAGAGATGTACTGAAAACACCTGATAGGCTATAAATTCAGTGTTGTACATCCACAGATCTACTACAAAATTGCAACTGAACATTAAAAATGACTCCAGCCTTCACTTAATGGTAAGTCCTATGAAATCAATTAGCTGTTAAAATAGTTTAATTGGAACATATGTATTTTAATTTTTGTGTGTATATATAAAAAAAAGTCTTCCTATCAACCCAAAACATTCTGAAATTACACTTCTAGGTAATGTAGTGAAAGAAGTGAACTTAAAACTGGATAAAACCAAGGATGCAGAAAATGTGAAAAGGATGATATTCAAACAGCAGCAACTGGCAAGGAATAAATTAAGAATCATATCAGTGTACTACAGTTACCCCGAAAGGCAGTCTAAGAAGGAAGTTTTACAACTCAACACCACTTGCTGACTCAAATTCACAAGTTCTCCCAGAAAAAAATAGTTACTGGCTTTTGGGGTGGATGTTGGTAGATGGATATAATTACTCATTTCCTTTTTTTTTTTTTTTAAGATTTTATTTATTATTCATGAGAGACACAGAGAGAGAGGAAGAGACACAGGCAGAGGGAGAAGCAGGTTCCCTGTGGGGAGCCTGATATGAGACTGGATCCCAGGACCCAGTATCACACCCTGAGCCAAAGGCAGACACCCAACCACTAAGCCACCCAGGGATCCCTAATTACTCCTTTCTTTTCTCTTCTAATTCCTTCCTTCCTTCCTTCCCTTCCTTTTCTTTCTCCTCTTTTGTGTCCCTCTCCTCCCACATTTCTTCTCCCCCCTCCTTCTTTTCTTTCCTTTTTTTCTGTGCACTAGGGCCCCTTGTTTCACTTTCCCAAAGGGACTGGTCAAAGTAAGAAAAAAAAATCAGAACTATCTATAGAAATGATAGCAAATGTATTCATCATTAAAAAAAGAAAAAAGACTCCCAGGGGACAATTAAAAAAATAAAAATATTGACTGAAGTCACCATGCATAAAAAGGATGACTTAAACGTTCACAGTGGTGTTTTGCTTTGTAGAAAGATGGAGGAAAGGAAAAAAAAAACAAAAACAAAAAAACGGAGAAAGGAGAACCCAATTCTAAAATTCACAAATAGGAACTTCGTAAAGTGAACTATTTACCATTTTTAAAATGTACACAAGAGATAATTGTTGTATTCTTTTCTTGATGTTTCATCTCCCTTACCTAATACACCTTTCCTATCCGAATAATAAAATGATGCTACCATTGAAGAAAAGATTCAAAGGCCAACTCTTTTCACAACCTCCAACCACTTTCAGGACAGGTTAGAATTCTGAGGACACACTGGCAATTTTGATAGAGAATGGCACAGAGAAGGTGCTTAATAAATATTGCAGAATGAACAAATGAGTTAGCAAATGAGTGCATGAATAAATAAATGAGAAAATATTACGTTTTTTTCAGTTAAGGAATCTAAGGGAGAAAAGGGAGGGGACACAGGAAGAAAAATAGACATGTACAGAACAGCAAGAGCAAGAAAAAGCGCAGATACATACATATGGGTACCCTGAAACACACAGAAAACTAACCCACCAACCATCACCAACCTAGAAACAACTAGAGGCAAGCCAGAAAGAAACACAGCAAGATAATCCACGAGAGCCTCTCCATCTACCATCTACTGAGATAAGAGCATTTTGGTAGGAAATGTTATTTATTTTTTTATTACTTTTAAAAAGACTTATTCATTTTTTTGAGGGAGAGAGACTGTGTGTGAGAAAGCAGGAGGAGACACAAAGGGAGAGGGAGAAAGAATCTTAAGCTGATTCCCCGCTGAGCATGGAGACTAATGAGGGGCTCAATCTCAAGACACTGAAATCATGACCTGAGCTGAAATCAAGTCAGATGCTCAACTGACTGAGCCACCCAGATGCCTTGGTAGGAAACTTTATTAAAAAAACATTCTCTGATACAGATATATCCCCTTATTCTTGGCACTGAAACACTTCTTTGAGGCCTCTGAATGCATTACTATTTTAAGATTTATAAAGCCCTGTTGCCTTTTCATAACCATAGGTGTATAAATGGAGATATATTCTTTTGTTGGCATGTTAGACCCAAATGGAGCCCCAGTTACCATCCTCAGAGGGTTACCATCCTCAGTGAATCAGGAGACTCGTAGCCTTCATGTTCAGGTCTTTGACTATCTCAAGAGATGATCTTAAACTTCTAAATAGCCACAGCCCCTTGTAGGTGAAGCTTACACAACCATCTAGACCTGCTCTGCCACAACCTAGATGATTCATGCTGTGGTAGGACCCTGAGTGGTTTCCTAGAACTTAGTTCTACTCAGTATATATTTCCTGAACAGTAACTGAGGTCAAGACATTGATAGGAGGGCGAGGAAAATGTAGGAGGTGGGGGTACAAACAGAAGAGAAACAAGACATGAACCTCATCCTCAAAGAGTTTCCATTCTAGTATTCTCAGGCCCCTCACCTCCTAGGGCCTGTTTCTGATACTCTTTAGCTGACAGGCTATCATGCTGTTCCTTTTCACTCAAGACTACAGAGCCTAAGTATGTCTCCACTGAATTCAGAAGTATTGGCACAATCAAGCCACAGTGTTAGTCACTTGCAAGAGATGCAGTGATGAGTAAGTGAAGACTCCCAGTCCTCAATGATCTCACAGTACAAAGGCAGAAGCAAGCAAGGAAAATAACATCTCTCATGCAAGATGGAAGGCATGAGAACAGTGGGTTAAAGGAAGGACAAATCCCATCTACCTGCTGTGGCGGGAGGGAACTTGAAATGCAGGGAAGTGGAGAAAAAGCCTTCCTCGCCAGCCCTAGATAGATGAGTCATCAAGAACTCCTCCTGCCTTCTCAAGGTCTATAAATAATCCCAGGTGCTGCCATTTCATTTAATTACTAAGCCTCTCCAGATGGAGAAAAATAATTAAGCAGTCTGTACCACCGACATGATATAAAGAATGGGTTAGCAACTTGTGAAACATTTGAATGTTGAAGTTTGCTTTCGACTCTCAAGTGAGGGCAGAAATGAAAAGGGGCAACCACTGAACCGGAGGCGTCAGGGCAAACCAAGTGACTGCGGTCATATCCTGGGCAGAAATTTAAACTGAGCTAGAAAAAAGAAAACAAAAACAAAACTCCTGGGAAAAGGGGGCTCAACTTTGCCAGGAGAAGCCAAATTGAAACATTAAGTGAAGAAACCTCATTGAAAGTAGGTTGTCAAAAAGAAACAGTTTAAGACAATCTATAAATAAATCAGGATGCAATTTATTTATTTCTTAAATGTACAAGACACATGCCATTGACTGGGCTGCTGGATGCAGACATAATAAAAATTTAATATCTTTGCGTCTGATGCAAAGATTCAGAAGAGACGATACCCAGAAAGGTCTAACAAGGAGGCTGGCGAGAACATCGCATGAGAAGTTTCTAAATGTAGCTGCTCTTAAAAAATCATGCATTTATTATTCCATAGTTCAAGAGAATCAGGAAGTATAAACAAAATTTTAGGCATTCCAACAACAATGGCCACTATGTAGTATGACAAATGAGATGCTCCCTTCAAATGATAAATTCGACAATAATCATATGCTTCTTGAAAAAACACGGTCATCAAACCCGTAAACCTATAGTAATCAAAACTGCAAAAAGCTTGGGATATCAACTTTGTAGGAGCATCAGGTACTAAAGCCATTAATATGTTTGCAGGGATAGAAGCCACATGGATTCAGACCAGAAATGGAGGAAAGTGTTCAACAAGGAACAGTGAAGAAACACTGAAACAAAGAAAAACCAATCCAGATGGTGATGATGGAAGATTTCTTTTCTAAAAACATACAGGCCTACTTAAGGTAAGGTCATTCTGAGTACCTGGTGTTCTCTGCTCAATAAACTTAAGCTGGAGCCAATCAAATCCTTTTTGTGTGTTGTTTCTAAAGCAAAACATCCACAGATTACCTAATCATTCCACTGTCATTTCAGCTTTCCTGTCAACATAAGTTTTTCATATTTCTTTCTTTAAACAGATAAACTATGTAGACTCTATCAGAATAATAGAATATTTTAAAAGAGCATTTTAATGACATTTGGTATTTTACATTTTTATAGGAATTCAAATCAGGCTAACAGCAAAGAATAGTAGAGATTCTACTTTAACAAATAGAAAACAATTATATTAATTCCTGTACTTATATAAATAAGCTACTACACAAGCACTTACTCTCTTTAGTGGTTTAATAACAAATATCTCCATCCCTTGCCAAGTCTTATTTTAATTAACTTGCTTAAAAAACCCTTGCAGATCAACTTTCCCCCTTGCCATTCTCCTAGATCTTGCAGAGGGCTGCTGATCCAAAGATATGTGTGAACTAGAAAAAAAGGTGTTCTTTCCTCTAGACACATCATTACTCATCAGTGGCTCTGAAGTGAATGCACCTTCTAGAATTGTGTGGCCTCAAATGTGCACAAGCATATGTGGCTGCCATGATTCACTATTTTCCCTACATGGAAGTGATTCTTTCTTCCTGCATGGTGTTCCTACAAAGGACTCCAGGGGGACCTGGCTCACCATCCTTCAGCATTGAGAGTGACTTTCAACTCTGTAATCAAAAGATGTCAGGAGCACCTGGGTGGCTGGCTCAGTTGGTTAAGTGTCCTACTCTTGATTTTGGCTCAGGTCATGATCTCAGGGTCATGAGATCAAGCCCTGTGTCAGTTGCATGATGAGTGTGGAGCCTTATTAAGATTCTCTCTGTCCCCCTTCCTCTGTCCCTTTCTCCTCACTTGCTCACTCTCTATCAAAAATTAAAAAAAACAAAAAACAAACAAACAAACAAAAAAGTCAGACACCATGTAAAGTTACTGGTGCCCAAGTTGGGGTCATGATCTTAAGATCACGTTAACATGAAAGCATGCAGACTGTGCTGCAATGGGCATATATGCTCCCTCCCAAGTAGACAGACAGCCCCTACTCAGATCTTAATTATTGCTACATCATCATGTCATTTTACGTATATCTTCCATATTTAACTGAAGAAAAGAATTGTAAACACTATGTAGGTTCCACAATCATGAGCTACAAGAGAACCACGTGCAGGCAACCTTTAGTCTAGGCCAACATACAGTTCCTTGGTCAACCATGTGTCCACCAGTTTGTGCTTATTTCAGTGCTTCAGAAACTTTATACTACCCAATCAGAGAAAAGGCAGTAGAAAGCTGAAATTATGCAGAATAACAGGCACATAATGAGGAAGAAAAAAGAAATAAAGATAATGAAAATTTGAAGGTGTAAGAAAATTACTCCAGTGTATGGAGAAAGCTAACATCAAGATGACAACATCTACATGGAACTCAGCCTTGACTAGACATGTGCTTGTCATTCACATCATGTCACTCTGGATAATTAATATTCAGGTGAAGAAGCACCAAGTCAACACATAGCCTCTTTACAAATATAAGGGTTTCTCCACTCACCTCTTTCTAGCTATTATCACATACAACTCTGACAGTGAAGTCCTAGTAGGTAGGAGCTGATTGCCTTCATTATATTGAATGTAGCAACTAGTGCCCTTTCTGGCACTGAATCAGTGTTCAATAGATGACAAATACTTCTTCAATACCAAAGCGCAAGATACCAGGTTTGAATTTGAAAATATATATCAAGATTTATCTGACTACTTGGGAGAAGAAAAACCAAATTCCAAATTTAACATTCTTGTAGGGAGACACAAACTACAAAGATCTCAAAGTATGGAATATAACTAGACTGCCAAATTAAAATAACAGTAATGCTGCCTTCGTCTCCATTGCTTGACATAGTGTGAACCAAGGTATATAAATGCATACATGCACTTTGAAGGAAAAAAAAAAGCAGCTCAACACAGCTTGGTATCTAAAAAACATTTCTTTTTTTTTATGTTATCTACCTTGTTTGTTGTGTAGCAAACCAAAATTTTTAGAAGAACTTATCAGATGAAATATATCTTTGTGGGTGAACTAGCAGTCATGTCCTAAAATACATTAAAAATTCAAAACCTACATTTCACACTGAGGTGTTCTGTTGGTTTGTACACCAATAGGCTTTGCTTGCCTAGGACTCTTATACTTCACAGGAGTTTAAACAGCTGGCAAAACAGAAAGGGTTTGGGTGGTGCACGCTGTGAACTGGTTCTTCCAGTACTCACAGAAACATTGTTAAAATTTGTCTTTCTGCAAGAAAGGTAACCTATAAAGTAGGACCAGGTTGGGCTGCACATGGGTGGGCATGACAGAGAAGAAAGAGGAGGTAGATTTGATGGTGGGTAGACTTGATAGAAGTAGAGGTGTAGCTACAAGGAAAGCAGCTTGCCAAGAGGACAATAATAGAAAACAGGAGACTAGCCATGGAAGTGGGTATTGTTTTAAGAATTGCTCAAGTGGGGGTGCCTGAGTGGCTCTGTCAGTTAAGTGTCTGACTTTGGCTCAAGTCATGATCCCAGAGTCCTGGGATTGAGCCTTGCACCAGACTCCCTGCTCAATGGAGAGTCTGCTTGTCCCTCTCTCTCTCTGTCCTTCGTGCTTGCTTGCTTGCTCTCTTTCTCAGATCAATCAATCAATCTTTGAGGGGGGTAAAGAATGGCTCAAGTCACCTCAGTATTGCATAAGGCAAACCAATCATGGTTTAAGTGCACAAATACAGAGAGAACCCAAGAAAACTGCCCACAGGGCAGTGCCCAAAATAGATTTCTGTTCATGCAAAGAAAACACCTATATCATAGGTCTCCATCCAATAGAAAAAGAATTGCATGGATATGGACACATACTTTATTTGGCCTTGAACAAATGTCAACTGTGCATCAGAACCCAGGTTAGGGGCTTCATTTAACAACTAATTACAATCTTGATGGTGTATAAGTTGCTATTCCCATTTCACAGATAAGTATACTGAGGTTGGATAGTTTAAATAACTCCCTCACCATTATACAGCTGTTAAGTAGAAGAGAGAGGACTCAAAAGTAAATAGCTTTGACTTTATTGAATGAGCTCTTTAAACACTATGCTCAACTGTGATTTATGAAAGTATTCAGGGAAAACAGATGTGTGAAAGAACAATGGAGATATCATATACAACCAAATACATATACAGACAATTTCCAAAACATTGGACCACAAGCCATGGTATGTTTTATAAAAACCATATAAAAAAAGTATGTTTTATAGCATAACCAAGTACATACCCAGTATGCCTCTCTAAAGAAAGCAACTAAAAAAAGGCCAACCAAAAAGAATGTTCTACAAAAATATTTATCTATGTGTAATACACTCTGATGCTTTCTGATTTTTTCTATTTCATTATTTTAAAAATGCTGGCAAGATTTATTGAAATTATTTCCTGGCTCACTTGTAATTCAGAAAACAAAAACTTTGAAAACCAGTGTCATAACCAATCCTAATGACACTACTCTTACTGCTTTTCTGAAGTTTGGGTAGAATATTAGGTTTTTCAATTATTCATATATAGTCTTCTATTTGAACTTTTATCCAAGAAAATAAAGGAGGAGAGGGTAATTAAGAGGGAGAGAAGGCAGTGGATAGAATTGTCCATCATATGTCACACGCTAAAACTACTCCAAACAAGAATGGCTCCATCTCAAAGAACCTTGCCCCAAAAGTCAGGGATCAAAGACCCACGGTGGAAAAGGTTCTAATGTCTGATATATTCCTTTGAGTTGTCAGAAAGACATCATTGTCCAACAGTGACTCACTGATGAAAGAAACACTGGATATAGTCTTCAGGCAAATTTTAAGACTGAAAGACAAGTCATATACCTACTACTTAGGTTACATTTGGCCCAAAAAAGCACCAGGTCTCATCTCAGCTACTTTTTCAAGATACTTGATGGTTGACACTACTTTTATTTTATGTGACTAATTGAAAAGCCTGTACAGGGACACCTGGGGTGGCTCAGTGGTTGAGTGTCTGCCTTCAGTTCAGGGCATGATTCCAAAATCCTGGGATCGAGTCCCACACTGGGCTTCCTGCATGGAGCCTGTTTCTTCCTCTATGTTTCTGCTTTGCTCTCTGTGTCTCTCATGAATAAACAAATAAAATCTTTAAAAATAAATAAATAAAAAGAAAGCCTGGACAGTCATATCTATGGAAGGATACAAGGTTTGGATTTTAGCTATAGAACCAACAGAAAAACCAGAAGAAACCCTCAATACAAATACAATAAAAAAAAGAAAGAAAGCATCTGAGTTCATAAATGTACTAACATGGAAATGGTCTCAGTGAAGACTTTAGTTACCATGGGAATTTCTGGGAGGGAAAGAAAAGGGGTCTCTTCAGAGAAGTGATAATGCTATTTATTAATCTACTTGTAAGTAATGTCAAATCTTAAAGTTGCTCCAAAGAAAATCACCTTTTTTTTTTTAAATCAGCCTTTTAATATGCTGAAGGAACCTGTTCAAAACGCTTCAGCAGTGAAGTAACTTAGATGATAAATGTGTTCTTCAATCTGTGCACCAGTCAAGTAGCAATAAAATCAGAATAATTCATGCAAAAATTTTCATTATGTTTCTAAACATACTTATTTACATTTTAAATCACACATTAGACAATATGAAATATCTTTCATTTAGACAGGTGTGAACTAGAAAACAGATGCATTCATTAAACATAGAACAATTCGGTGAACTAAAAAAAAAATAGAGAACTCTCTGGTTGAAGTACTTGAGCCACTGTTAACTTACTTGAAAAAATATGGCCATGGCTCCGATTATTCTGTTTTCAGAAATTGCAGTTTGAAAGCTGTCAAAGTCATCTGGATTATAAAAGAAAATCTGCATCTGTAAAAGAACAATGAAAATATGTATTAGGAAAAATTTCAAGCCTAAACAAAAGTAGACAGAATGGTACAAGGTACCCAGATTTCTCACTTCCTAACATTTGGCCAAAAGTATTCATCTATTCTTATTTTCCTTTTCTAAAGTATTTGAGAGCAAACCCCAGACATCGTATCATTTTACCCCTACAAACCACACGATCACACATAACCAGAGTGGTTTTATGCTACCCAAAATAAATAACGCCAACACCTTTTGATTGCCTGATATTCATGTCATGGTGAAAGTTCCCTATTACGAAGCAAAATTTTAATAGGGTAAAACATCTTGAAGTAAGAAAAAACTAAGCCTGTGAGACTCAGTGAATTTAGAAACATGGAGCCTGCTTCTCCCTCTGCCTATGTCTCTGCCTCTCTCTCTCTGTGGCTCTCATGAATAAATAAATAAAAATCTTAAAAAAAAAAAAAGCAGAATACAGACAAATCACTTAAAATCATGATATGATCCTAATGCTTGAATACTCATTGATTTTCAGTACAATGCAGAGAACAAAAACAGACCATGGAATATTCTCAAAATACTGCATATATAATAAAAATAACAGATTTGGGTCCTGATTCCAGCTTCTTCATTTAATTGCCCATGAGACCTCAGACAACAAGCTTACTTCAAAGTATCAGCTCCTCATGTATAGAATCAAGTATTTGCCTTTGGTAGGGTGGGTGTGGAGATCAAATGAGTCAGCGTAGTGTATAGTATGTAGTAGCATCAGGCCTACACCTCATCTGTGCCCAGGGAATCACATCATCATCATATTTTAAGGTTAATACTTGCCAGGTGTCTTAAAATTTCTAGTAAGAATGTGATTCCACTGAGTCTCTGGAATGATCCTACTTCTTATAGAAAATCAGATCTCCTCTATCATTCATTAGCTCTTTTCCATGACTTCTATTTCCCTACTTTCCAAATGATGTGATGTTGTTCTCCAAAACAAACTGAACAACCACACCCCAAATGGAGTTTGGAGATGGAACACTGAATGATAAATTCCCAGAGGGGAAAATTAAGTCAGAAAAAGTAGTTGAAGTATAGGTCAAAAGTAAATAGAGCGATGTTGACTGAAGACATTAAGAATAAGATGACATTTCTTTTCCGAAGGGTAAAATCAGGTAGCCCAATCAGGATACTTTCTAGGAAAAGTCAGGCACCCAAGTGGATGAAGGAAAGACGGGTAGATTCCTTTGGAGGACTTTCTTCCTTGCAGCGAATTATTTTTCTTACTGTGAATTCTCACCGATTCTGGCAGCCTCTTACAAATGTGTTGCCTTTAGGTTTGGACAGCTTTAGACATCATGCATTTACATTGAGAAAAATCCATTCAATGAGGTGCAGATTAAAATAGTTTAATACTTAAGTGAATTGCTTTGAGTACAATGCTACTAACTCAACAAAGAAACTCCACACAAGTATATTCAGAAAATACACTTAAGTTTCCCTTGAAAACTCAGGCCCTCAAATTAAGTAAGTTCACAGAAGTTTTTCTTATTCTACAGCCCATGAGCAGGCATGGCATTGTTTAATGCATCACCTGAATAGTGTGTGATACAAAATATTTTAAGACCTCTTCCAAGGGCATTTTCATTTACGACTGGGTGAGGAAATTCATTTTCAGAATATGTCTTTGAGTCATGGCTCCACCCAGCAAGATAATAAAATGTCTCATAAAGAGAACAGTAGCAGAAGTCTGAAATATCAATTTTCCTTACTTTTTCTCTTAAGTTGTAATGTACTGAATTAGGTTAACTTTTTTGAAGCTATCTTAAATAGGAGAGTAACAGGTGGATGGGGTTTTGCTGAGTGAACTGGACTTTAAATTGTTTTGTTGCTATTGTTGATGAGACAAATTGGGGCAGAAGCTGGAAAACTATTTCCCAAAACCATCTTTGGCAGATGTTGTGTGGCTACTAAATATCTTCAGTAGCCCACTGGCTTTTTGTAACTGCTCTCAAAAGCCATACCCAGAGCCTTCTCCCTAGCATCACCAAACATTTTCTTCCTAATAAAGTGAATCTAAATCATGCTTACTTAGTGTATCAGTCCTCCTCCTGAAGAATCATGGTACACATTTACTGAAGGAAAAGATCTGGAAAATCTGGCAATAGAGAGATCTATGAAATTTTCCACCAGCCTTTACCAGTGTCCCTAACTACTTACATTTCATTCCATTTGCATCCTCTCTCTCTCTTTCTCTCTCTCTCTCTCCCTCCCTCCACCTCCCGAACACATAGATACAAAATTTCTTTTTACGAATCACTGGGTAGTAAGTGGGAGAAAATATGCCCCTTTACCACTAAATACTTAAGTGCGTAATTTCTAAGAATAAGGACAGTCTTTTCTATAACCACCATATAATTATTCAAATTACCAAATTTCACATTGATACAATACTATTATCTCATTCACAATCCATTTCCAATTTTGGCAAATGCCCAAATAATGTACATTATAGATCATTATTCTGGTTCTTATTCCAGGAATCCAATTTCAGATCAAACTCTGCACTTAGTTGTCACATCTCTTTATACTGACCCCTCTTGCCCCCACTTTTATTTGGGACAGTTACTCAGTCTTTCCCTGAACAGCGTGAAGTGTATAGGTCACTTGTTAGGTGGAATCTGGGTCCGTTGCGTGGTTTCTCATGATTTGATTTGGATGATGCATTTAGGGCAGATTTCCACACTAGTGACATTGTCTTCACCGTGCATCTTCTCAGGAAGTGTATCCGGTGGATTTCTCCCACTACAAGGGGGGTTTTAACTGGATTGTATGGTTAAGTTGATGTCTGCCTGGCTTTTCCACTATAAAGTCACTAATTTTCCTTTTATAATTAAAAAGTATTTTTGTAGGGAGCTATTTAAGATTACATAAAAATACATTGTTGGTCACCTAACTTTTATGCACTAGTTTTAGTACTCATTGATGATTTTCTAACTGCACTACTCCTTCTATATGCATGAATGGGATATCAGTGTAAGGAATGGCCTTCCCTTCTGCATAGTTTATTTATTTATTCATTCATTTATTTATATACACACAAACTCACTTATTTGGTTTTATTGAATGGGTTATAATCCATTACCATTATTTATTTTAATGTACAAACTGTCTCAATAGGAGACCTTTGCACAGCAGGAAACCCTTAAAATGGATTCCTCTGTCATATTGCTATGTCACCATCATTTTATATATTTTTTAGCATCTCCTTATTAGCTGACACAGATGTTCCAGACTCATCTGGTAGTTTCCCTGCTCCAGCCCTAAAACTCCATTTGGGTGTGTTCTGGTTCCTTTCAATAAGGAATGGTATTTAAAGGCATTATATTCTTAAGTCAGTATTTTCCAAATATGTCTGAGATTAGAACACTTGGTTCTTCAAGAAAACTATATAGATTAAGGTTCTGTGACTCTATTCCAACCAGGACCTTCCTTGCAAGGGAAAGAGAGCTGGATCAACTTCGTACAAATGGATGTCGCTCTACCATGCAGAGTGCCAGGAGACATGTAAGTTTCCTCAACCACAGAAACAAATTGTATTAAGATCAGTTAAAAAGCCACTGGTAGACTATGTACCAGCACACATTCAAGGGACCAGTTCTAAAAAATCCTGCAAATTCATAAACAAGCCTCACAGACCTGGATGGATCATTTGATTCTACCTTGAGGAATGGCTGGACTGGAAAAGCATCCAGACATTTTTCTAGGTAGATCACAGTGATAGAAAACAGAATAAACATGGTATCATCTGACATTTGTAAACTGGAATTTAACAAAGAGAAAAAGCCCTACCAGTGACCAGGAGACATGCCAAAATATAGATATGGAAAGTGTCTGAGTGAATAGCAATACCTCCAGGAAATGGGAGGGGGATGAAATGGATCCTGTGAGCAAAAGGTTGGCCAGGGTCAATGCTCTATTGTTGAAGGAAGGGTACTAGCACAATGCATAGAGAATCATAATAAAATACCTACTTAGCATCTCCTTTTTCCTACCTTGAGATGCAACCCCCCCATTTTTAAAATGACTCAAGCTGCACTTTGATATAAAAACTATCTTTATGCCTGGCTTCCAACTTGAATCACTAGCTATGTTGAGCTGAATGAACACAAAGTAACAAATGTGAAAACTAGAGCCTTCTGTATTTTTATTAATGTTATTATTTCCCAAACATTTAGGGAGTGCTTCCTGTATGCCAGGTACTTTACTAGCATTCATGAATACTCACTGAGGTAGGTACCACCATGATCCTCATTTTATAGCCAAAGAAACCCAGGATTTCCAAACTTTACAAAGCTGTTAAATAAAGGTGGAGAGGGATTGGTATAGGAACCTAATTATTCCAATCCTAGAGTTCAGGTCCTAATTACCGTGCTTCTTTACAATGGACAAGTATATTTGCTTACTACCCATTACATATAAGGTGCTATGACAAACGAAGACAGTTTGTGATTAGAAAGATTGAAATATCAGTAATGAGAGAAGGTTAACTTTTTTTTTTTTTTTGAATGCCCAAGTTAGAGTCATAGGTAAATGTATCACAAAAAAACAAAAACAAAAACAAAACAAAACAAAACATAAGGAAACAAAGGCTCTTGGACAAGTGAGGCATGCAGCAAATGAAAACTAAAATAATGTGGGTGATGGGTTAGCAGGGACATTTCCTTTAAGGTGGACTTTCTATCATTTAATGTTATAGTTGTATGCATAAGTCAGCTCTCACATCTCCATGATAATTGAGGCAAGATGCATGACCTGAACACGAATGGAAAAATCCAACAGTGACTTCTTTAATGATTTAGAAAGCTCAACATTTTAATTTCAAACAACTTGTATTTCTATAACATGCACCCAACCTACCTACATACCCAAGGGGGAAAAAAAAAAGATTAGTTAGGTAAGGAAAAGGCATGCAAATAGTTCAGATGAAAGGCAATCTACTGAAAGATTCCCAAGATATTTCTGGACATTGTTGGCCATCTTCAATGGAGTAGAAGAATACACACAAGAACAGTGACAGGAGAACAGATACAGATGAAATGTACATGGGACGAAATGAAGACAGAAACAAGAAAGACAGCAGTGAAATTAAAAACCACACAGGAGGGATCCCTGGGTGGCGCAGCGGTTTGGCGCCTGCCTTTGGCCCAGAGCGCGATCCTGGAGACCCGGGATCGAATCCCACATCGGGCTCCCGGTGCATGGAGCCTACTTCTCCCTCTGCCTGTGTCTCTGCCTCTCTCTCTCTCACTGTGTGCCTATCATAAATAAATAAAAAAAAAAAATTAAAAAAAAAAAAAACCACACAGGAAAAACACACACACACACACACACAGGAGGTAGCCAATAACAGAACCAAAAAGGTGAAATGCATTCTTTTGATCATGCTTGGCACCAACCTGGAGTAAGCCAGCTAAGAACATGGTGGTGGATTAGAAACACTTGCCCACATATAAAAATATGCAGTAAAGGCAAAGCAGAATTCCAAACACAGTAAATGATCTGCTGGTTCTACTTGTTGGATTCCTGGGATAGGATGATATCAGAATCAAAATGTTTGCATAATAACTTCTTAATTTAACTTGATCTCTAGATTGTGCTGCACCTTAACTGCTACTATGCCAGATCATACACCCTAAACACTGCACCTTCTACTTCTTTATTTCTGCCATTGCCATCAGACAGGAAGATCAATGAAGGCAGGAAGTATATCTGCCCAGCCAAAGCTTTAAGAGTGCTGTTCATTGTAAATAGGAGTAATTTATTTCGGGCATGAATAACATGAGTGGGGGCTGTGAGTGGCTGGAAGCAAGGACAGACAAATGATAAAACCAAAAACAATATAATGAGTTCTTTCTATATATAGGAATAAATAGCTGAGTAGCAAGAAGGGATTAGAATACTAAGGGAATGAATGGATTTAAACCACTGGAGAGGGGATGCCTGGGTGGCTCAGTGGTTTAGCTCCTGCCTTTCCCCAGGGCGTGATCCTAGAGACCAGGGATTGAGTCCCACATTGGGCTCCCTACATGGAGCCTGCTTCTCCCTCTGCCTGTGTCTCTCTGCCTCTCTCTCTGCGTCTCTCATGAATAAATAAATAAAATCTTTAAAATAAGTAAAATAAACCAATGGAGAAAATGCTCAGGAAAGTGCAAATATATGCCAAAATCACTTGGAAATGCTAAGTGGCCCCAGGTATGGTGCTTATAAACACAGATTATATTACTTTCTCCTTAATCTATAAGAAATTCAAACCATTTTCTACCCAAGTAAAGTAGCCTGCAATTCTGATACTCTAACAAAAGAAAATCTAGTATTTTAAATTATGGAAAGCATGATATATATATAGTATATAGAACTAGATAACACAAACACTCTGAATGCAGAACTATTATATAGGCATTTCATTTTATATCACTAAATGGTTTTTACCCCCAGATACTTTAAAAAAATCATTATTATACTTTTTACCCCCATGACAGTTAATTTTATGTGTCAATTTGTCTAGGTTGTGGTGCCCAGCGGTTCGGTTAAGCATTGTAGGTATTTTTTAGATGTGTTTAATATTTAAATCTGTAGACTCTGGGACGCTTGGGTGGCTCAGTGGTTGAGCGTCTGCCTTTGGCTCAGGTCATGATCCCAGGGTCCTGGGATCGAGTCCCACATCAGGCTCCTCCCGGGGAGCCTGCTTCTCCCCTGCCTGTGTCTCTGCCTCTCTCTCTGTGTATCTCATGAATAAGTAAATAAAATCTTTGAAATTAAATAAATAAATCTGTAGACTCTGGGAAAGGCAGATTATACTCCATAATGTGGTAGGCCTCATCCAATAAGGTGAAAGTGTGAAGTGTCCCTAAGAGGAAGGAATTGACTTTCCAGATTCTAAAACAGAAATTTTGCCTGAGGTTCCAGCCTTTGGACTTAGGACTACCACATCAATTCTTGAGGGAATTTCCAGCCTGTTCTGTAAGTTTTGGACTTGCCAGCCCCCATTGAATGAGACATACATTCCCAAAGGTTAGGACTGATTTTAAGCAACTATATAAATACATGTACATGTGACCGTGTATCACATTCTAAAACCATTCTGCAAGCCAGTTACTTTTCAAGCTTCCTTGAACTTTGAGCTCACTCATCTTCATTCAGTTCTTTTTTTTTTTTTTTTTCTTCATTCAGTTCTAACAGGCTTTTCCTCTGGAGAATGTAGACCCTATTAAAACGCAGTTCACACCTTTGTGGCTTGCAGCAAAATGGCCATGAAATTGACAGACAATATGACGGAATGACAAAAATGGACATCCAAGAGCTTGGGCCGTAAAGTCAAACCTGGTTCGTATACAGAAGACATTTGAGAGCTCCAAAGCTTCCTGTCGCCTTCTGTCTGACTAGGGTTATGACTTAGCACATCACATCCACTAAACACATGCTTTGGTAAAGTAAGAACAAAATAAATAAATAAATAAATAAATAAATAAATAAATAAATAAAGTAAGTAAGTAAGAACAAATTAAGCATCTTCCACTTTTTAATATTGCGTATCTTTATTACTTGATGACCAGAAGGTAGATATGAATTAAGGTGAAGATGAATGGTTTCCACAGGCCAGCCAACATCCCAATGAGTCACACCACAAGGCACAAAAAAAAAAAAAAAAAAAAAGTGTGTAGGCTTCACCTAACCTTCACTGGAAGACTATTTTTAGAAAAACCGTGCTCCAAAGAATAGCATGTATTCAGCACCTTTGCAGGCAAGGTAGCATTTAAATAAACATTCTGAAACATTTGCTTTATACAATATCATTAATCACGGAGTACGCTAATCCTTAATTATTTCCTTTTTTTTTTTCTTTCTTACATTCCCTGTAACATGGAATTATCTTCAACTACTTTACTTTAGCAGGAATCCAAATTTCTGGAGCAGAAGAATCCAAAGTGCATACTAGAGCTGTAGCTCATATACAATGAGGTGATGGGATGTTTTCTGGGATCCCTTTAAAAAGTCTCTGTATAACACACAGTCTATTTATCAGTTGATTTTTGGAATTTCTGGTTTGATGATGTACCCGATTAGTTAATAAACATTTAATCTTTGCATTTTTCCCTTGATAAGGAACTATTCAAGCTCTTGCTTATAGCATTAAATTGAGTTTTTCAGGGATTTACTATGCCTGATGCACGAGTTATTTCCTACAGTTCAGCGTAAGTTCAGACACAAATGAAGTAGGTTCAACATCTACCTGTGTGTTGGCCAGCTACCCTTTTCATGTCCTCAGGAAAGGGAGTGGTAAGCTACAGCTCTTCTATTTAATTAGCTGTGTCACCCAGTTGAAATTAGTCACCCTCTCTGAGTCTTAACATCCCCATGAGTAAATTGAGGATAAGAAATACACCATTGATTACAGTGAGGAGTAAACAAAATAAGTCAAGGAAAGCACCTCCCACAATGTCTGCCATATCGTAGGCCGCCAATTGATTCACATGTCTCTAACAATTAGTTAACAGGAAAAAAAAAATTGAAATAAGTTAGTGAAAGGACAAACTGCAGTCACCCCGAACTGGAAACCAAACGCTAATCATTAATGGAATCAAATCATGACATAGTCACACCATGGAATATGCACAACAATTAAAGTAATAATATAGATGAATTTCACAAACAATGCTGAGCCAAAAAAAAAGAAAAAAGAAGAACAATTAGGAAAAAAAAAAGAAAGGTTAACTGTGTGATTCTATTGAAATGAAGTACAAAAACCAGGAAAACTCATGCAGTTAGAAGCCAATACAGTGGTTACCAAGGGAGCAGTAAGTGGAAAAGGCATTTTGGGGGTGCTAATAAGTGTTCTTTCTTAATCTCAGGCCTGGTTACAAGAGTAAGAAAATAAATTCACCTGTATTCTTATTTGTTAATTTGTTATGATATTTCAATACTAAATAAAATTCATGAAATACTCTGCTTTTGAAACTGGGATTAGGGGATCCCTGGGTGGCGCAGCGGTTTAGCACCTGCCTTTGGCCCAGGGTGTGATCCTGGAGACCCGGGATCGAATCCCACGTCGGGCTCCTGGTGCATGGAGCCTGCTTCTCCCTCTGCCTGTGTCTCTGCCTCTCTCTCTCTCTCTCTCTCTCTCTCTGTGTGACTATCATAAATAAATAAATAAATAAATAAATAAATAAATAAATAAATAAATAAATAAAAATAAAAAAATGTTGATTAAGTTGTAATAAAATTAAAAAAAAAAAAAAAAGAAAAGAAACTGGGATTAACAAAAGTATGATGCCACCAGTAAGAGCAGGGAAGAGTTTGCATCCCTCTGTGGGACCCATTCTATTCCATGGAGGCTACTTCAAATCTGAGGGAAAGGCTAAAGATAACATCTGTTTGACAGAGCAAGTTAAAGGGACAGTACTTGAGTGTGTAGAATCAAGCCAGCCTTGAACTACATAACAATTGCCTAGACCAAGCATCATCTCTTTCCTGGCCATTCCCTCAAGTCAGACATGGCCAAGGAAGCATGCCCATAAAACATTCTACAGGGTCATTTAAATGATCCAATTCTTAAAATACGTTACATGAATTAATTCCTTTCATCCTCAGTATTACTTTTTGAGATAGGTACTATTCTCTTTCTTTCAATTTTATTTATTTATTCATAAGAGAGTCAGAAACAGAGGGAGAAGTAGGCTCCCCACAAGGAGCCACCCAATGCAGGACTCGATCCAGGACCCCAGGATCACAACCTCAGCCCAAGGCAGACACTCAACCACTGAGCCACCCAGGTACCTGAGATAGGTACTATTCTTATCCCCATTTTATACAAAAGAAAATTAAACCTGTGATTCTAGGTCTTGTCTGAGTAATAAAAAAGCTAGAATTCAAACTCAGGCATTTGATTGTAGAACCCACACATTTAAAATCTTCTCTATAGGGGCGCCTGGGTGGCTCAGTAGGTTAAGTGGCTGCCTTTGGCTCAGGTCATGATCCCAGGGTCCTGGGATGGAGCCTGCATTAGGCTTCCTGCTCAGGGGGATGTCTGCTTCTCCTTTTCCCTATGCCGGCCACTCACCCTGCTTGTGCTCTATCTAATAAATAAATAAAATCTTTTTTTTAATTTTTATTTATTTATGATAGTCACACAGAGAGAGAGAGAGAGGCAGAGACATAGGCAGAGGGAGAAGCAGGCTCCATGCACCAGGAGCCCGATGTGGGATTCGATCCCGGGTCTCCAGGATCGCGCCCTGGGCCAAAGGCAGGCGCTAAACCGCTGCGCCACCCAGGGTTCCCAATAAATAAAATCTTAAAAAATATAAAACAAAATCCTCTCCATAAAACATCCTGATCAGAATTCCCACTAGCAATGAGAAGCACCTATTAGTTATCTTGAGGTTCCTCACACAAAGTTTCCAGAGTAGCGGTTCTCAACCACAGGTGATTTTGGACTCCAGGGAACACTGGCCAGGTCTAGAGTCATACTTGGTTTCAGTACTGGAAGGGTTGCTACAGGCATTAAAGGGCACAGGCCAGAGATGCTACTCAACATCCTACAATGTATGGGACAGCCCTCCAAGGCAAAGAATTATCCTGTGCAAAATGTCGATAGTGCTGAGGTGTAGACATCTTGTCTATACTCACTGTCACATGAAACCTGGCGAATGGATATGGTTAAGCATTTTGTTTTTCTTTCCCTCTTCCCACTACTGATCTCTAAAGGGTGGGGGACAAGTCCATTGCAATAGGGCCCAAAGAGTGGAAGAGCAGTTTTACCCCTATGCATAAACCAGTAAGTTGAAATCACTTTCACCTATTCCTGGAGTTACTGTAATAACTTTCTTTTCTATTAAAACAATCTTTCTTTGCCTGCGTAACTACATTACACATGAGGTTGGTTTTGAAATGCAGTGGAGCTTAACACCTTGGACACAGTGAGGGGGAGGGGATCCCTAGGTACATCTGGAACTCATTTGTATTTCAAAAACACAAAAATAACCACCGCAGTGTTTGTGCTCTTTGTAATATGAAACTTTTTAGAAATTGCTTTGTACTTGGTAGTAACAGCCACATGATTCACCATGAAATGAAGTCTGGAAAATCATTTTGGATAAATGGACCTATAAATTCAATAGAATTTCCATGACAACATAGACTGCAGCACTCAACCACAAATAAAAGGTTATAAATCATTCAAAACCAACTAGGAATCAGCAATACAGCTCTCGTTTTGAAATACAAGAAACCTGAAATATAGTTTATTTGTTACTTACTCACCCAAAAGTTCCCATTATAGTTCTCTCCTCACTTCTGATACTGCATTTTCTACCCCATAATAGGTGTTGGAAAAATGATGATGCCAAGAATTTGCAATTAAGCTAAATAAAATTAACAGAGGTATAGCGATAGTGGTATTCCTCCCCTTCTCATAGCCAGAACCCTGCAAGAAAGCTTGTGCACAAAGAAAAGTTATGCAGTTTTATACAGAAAACTGCAATTTGCCTTACATAGGCTAATGCTGCCGGAGCAGAGTATCCATAAGAAAAGGTTCATGCAAAGCATTTCTGAGAACACACGTGAAAGACAACCTGAATGCTTCCCAAATGCTTGTGAATTCTATAAATCAAAATCGAATCCTCTAGTGTCTTTGGGACAATCCCCACATTGAAGGATTTTTTAGATTAGCTGGGTCAACCCAACTAGTTACAGAACAGCTCTCTGCTCCTCAGGTCACCTATTAAACTCTGGTAGAGATTCCTTTCTATCGCTTATTGGCCTTTTGGCTAAGATCAAGTGGAGACTTCCTTTCTGATGGACTTTTGGATACAATATGCTAGGACATCACCCAGTGGGAGGCACTGACCCCAGAACCAAGCACATAATAGGCACTCATGCAATGATTGTGGAATAAATGAATAGACATTATTTCTGACACTGGAGGAAATGCATTGCTACTCCATTCACAGCCTCTCTGATTATTGAGATTCTCCTTAATAGCCAAAACCTTTCGAAGATGGCTGGTAAAGGAGGGAAAACAAATTTATTAAGCTATGGCTTTGGCTTATAGAAGGGCTGCCTGAAATACTGCCTGAAGATAGGTATGTGTGCACTGGACAGTGTCTTTCATTTTCCATTAGATGAACTCTTACGGTTCCATCTACTACCATGTGCTGATAACTCTTCAAGACACATTTTCAGCCTTGATCTCACATGGTCTGTGGCGTTTTGTCAAAATCTACAAGAGCTCTGCAAGCCAGAAAGGTTAAGAATCAGGGCTACTAAAAAGAAAAGTGAACATGCCTTCCATAAACACAAAATCTTTTCCCTAAGACAGATACCTAGAAGCAGTTCAAACTATCCTCTGAAAATTGTACACACCTTTTATATTCTAGTAAACATGTACAAGAATACCAATCTTCCTACACCATTGCTAACAGCGGATTTATGGATCTTCTCATTTTTATATATTTTATACATTGTTCTTATTTTGAACTTTCCCAATAGCCAATAAGAATAAGGACCTTTACTCAGTATTTTTCTAATGATTTTCCTTTTTATAATTTAGGAAGGCTCTTTCATAAGAAAATGATGATTTTGTCAAAGTGTTTCAAATACAAAGACAAACATATTTGCTCCACCATTGTTGGTATTGGGGGGGAGAGGGGAGAATGGACATGTATAATAAATAGGAGAAGTGGTAAAATGACTTATGGAGGGGAGAACAGAAGGTGACCAATAGGCAATGACATTAAAAGTTCCCAAAGATATATTGCTAACGGAGAAAGTCAAGATGCAAACTAAATACTCATTTGACATTTTAAAAATGTCATAAATCAAAATACTTTATGTATCTGTACAGATATACAAAATTAAGAAAGGGGGAAGGCTCTGTAAAATAGCACAAACTCACAGATAACAGTAGTTTTCTCTAGGAAGGGGGCTTGGACTGGTTTGGGGCCATGAAGGTTTGTTTCACAGCAACTGTTTAAAATACTTGGTGTCTCTAACTAATAGCACATCTGGTGGGATGGGGGTGGAGATCTTCTTTAAAATGAAAGGGGGGGGGAGAAGAAAAATCTAAAAG
This sequence comes from Canis lupus baileyi, assembly GCF_048164855.1. Classification (NCBI taxonomy): domain Eukaryota; kingdom Metazoa; phylum Chordata; class Mammalia; order Carnivora; family Canidae; genus Canis; species Canis lupus. Next base: position 30,590,868 of record NC_132856.1, read on the forward strand.
TAAAGGAACAAAAAAAATTAAAAAATAATAAAAAATAAATAAAAGGAAAAGAACAAAACCAAACTCTCCACCACTGCTTCAAAGGGAGAAGATGAAGCTAATGGATCCGTTTGGGGATCTCAGAAAACCAGCCTTATCAGTAAAGTGCTCCCAAGGAATGAATCCATCAGCCCCTTAGTGACAGGCAGCACAACATCACACAGGCTATGATCCTGTTTTATCCCTGATACCGCTTTGTCACAATTCACTCCTCACTTATTTCTGCCTGTGATGAAACATACAACTGTCCAAGCTAACACTCCAAAAGAGAGAGGGGAGGAAAAAAATTTGAGCTTCTGTTTCTGATCGACACAGACTGTTCAATCTAGTCACTCTTGTTAAAAATCTATTTACGTGGACAAATAGTTTTCTACGTTGTTAGCCATAAAATCATACTGTACACCTAGTAGACACAAAGTACCAATTCTCTCAGACCACATCTTTGATCAGAAAGACATCAGCAAATTAGAGAGCAAAACAAGGTTGCCCAAAGCCAGGCAGAGCAACAGCTTTGCTGATGTACTTACTGGGTACAACCTAGAAGGGATGATTTGGGGAGTGGCTTTTTTTTTTTTTTTTTTTAATGATTTTTTGGGAGAGGTTGATGGCCTCTGTGGTGAAGACACAGCTCTTCCACCAACATCACTATGACTATAGACAAAAATATTCTTGGCTGAGTGATCCTCCTTTTGATGAATTCCCCGAAGTACAATTTTGGATGAGTTTGGAAAGAATACTACTCTTATCACCTGTATATTAGTATCTAGATTCTACCTTTAACATTTTAATACACTTCCTTTATCAAGGAACAGTCCATTCCTCTATCTATCCATCTAATCAGGTCCTGAATTTCCAAGGGAAAAAACCCATTGTCATTCTCCAATAGTCAGCCATTGTGAAACCAAATGTCAAGATTAAAAGAAAGCCAAGCAATATATACCAAGCTTTGGGTCCAAGCTAGAGGATGCCTTGCTAGTTTGGAAGGGGGTTAATAATGCTACTAATGAGAACATCTTGAGATTCTGATAGCTACATCTCAGCAGGGAACTGTTAATAATTAGGAATAAAAACAGTTTAAGGGAGGGGATATAAACAAGAAAATATCAAAGCCATGGTTTCATTAAGCCAAGAATCTACAGGAGAAAGTGTCAGCCAATAATCATGTTATTGATTGGCTCCAGTCATGCCCCTGATTAGCTAACACTAGAACACATCTAGACAGACTATACATTAAATATAATTATGCTCAAACGCTTGTTTGTTTTACTTGTCGTGAATCTGTAACATGTAATGAAACAATGAACACACTCAGAAGTCTACCCAGGAAACCTGGTTCATTATCTCCAGAGCCATCCTCACAAAAACCCTAGCCCCAAATCCTAATGATTCTAAATATTCCACATCAAGAGCAGCTTAAGTGGCTGCCTTGTGTGGGATTTAGAGCAGTATCACAGATGTTAGAAGGGAGATTCATGGAGTTCAAGAAGCATTATTTATGATATCAAAATACTGGAGAATGACTAAATAAATCAGGGTACATCCATTCTGTGAAATACTATGCAGCTACTAAAAGGAATGATGTGTATTCTGTATCTGATATGCAAGGATGCCCATGATATATTATGGAGTTAAACAGGCAAGTGATGGTACATGGATTGTCTCGTTTTTTTTTTTTTTTTTTCAAGTAAAGAGAAAAAAAATATCAAAACACACAAGGTGCGGAAAAAAAAAATCCTGGGACCATCTATGAGAAATTTAATCGTGGTTACCTCTGAGAACTGAAAATGTAGGTAAGTGTAATACAATGGCTTCCATTTTAACTTCATGTGTTCAGTATTATCTAAAGATTTGTCAGTGAAAATGTCTTTAGTAGACATTTGAAATAATAAACAAAGACAACAACTACAAAAAAGACTGAAGCAGAAACCAAACAGCAAGCACATGGATGACAAGATTTACCAATCTTGTCAAGATGGCAAACTTTAGGAAGTAAAGTTTTACCAAAGATTTGACAAGATTTACCAAACTTTAGGAAGTACTGACATACATACAGAATAGTGAACATTGTAAGTGCGCTCATAGGTCATCTTCACAAAGTTTCAGAGTGAGCACATCCACATAAACCTCTTGGCCCTACAAAGCTCCAACCAAGAGTCACCATCTCTTGACTTCCAACAGCACAGATTCATTTCCCTGAATTTTCTTCTAAGGGCATTCTATGCATGAGATTCTATGATGCTTTAAAGTTAATCCTCTCAGTTCAGGCAAAGTCCATATTTTTACAAGGCTGACAGCTGTAAAATCAGTGAGTGCTTGTTTTATGGATGATGGAAGTTTGGGGGAATGGTATCAGAGTCTTCAGAGGCAACTTGCAGAAGATCCACTTTGAAGATGATTGCCAATAGGTGGATGGAATGAGGTTTGAGGAAGAAGAATTGGAGAAACTCCCACTCTAAAAATCATAAACTATACTTTTTTAAGCTCCACCTATGAAATAGCCACTATACTGTCTGCTATACAAAGGTAAGGGAATTTTACTTTTTTTTTAAGCATTGTGAGAGAGGTGCTACTCCTGTTACACCACTTAAAGGCTGGGAATGGGAGATTGAGAAAAGTGAAGGAACTGCTTCAAGAACACCCAGTAAACGGTTGGGAATCCAGACTTGTTCTTTCTGAACAGATCAGATACCTGGGGATGTGGTCTACTCCACTGGGCCAGTCAGAAGCCTGAGAGGATGATCCACTTTTGTCCATCCGGAGTGGAGCCTCCATCTCTGTTTGGTGTGATGATCACTCATGGCCAAAGGGCAAGACCCATCCAGCAGACACCATAATGCAGTTCAGAGCAGGAGAGAGCCCTTGCCTTGAGACCAGAACTCAACTCCAGAGGTTTCTATCTCTGGAACTGTTTTTTTTTTTTTTTCTTTAGGGACTCTGGACCTAGTTTGTGTCAATGATAGCTTTGGCTGTAATTCAAACTCTCTCCAATCTGCCAAATGCTGTTAGTGACTGAATTCAACCTGGTTGCTGCCTTCTACTAGGGCCACACTCACCATCAGGGCTTCTACTGCAGTCCAGCACAGAGGCATTGGCCACAGACTCAGCACAAAAACTCCCCAGAGCCATAAATGCAGGAGAAGAACAAGGACCACCAGAATCTATAGGAGATATGACTTGGATACAAAATGTAGGAGATGGGCAGGCATTGAAACTGAACACCCAAAGGTCACTATGCTGTCAAGCTCCCTTCCAACCACAAGGCAAATTATACTCACCCCCAAAGTTACTAAGTAGAGGTCAGGAATGGAGTCATTCTACACAAGGCACAGAAAGATACATAGCATATGTGAAGCACTATGGCCAAGTAAACACAATTTTCCATGCTGCTTTTTGAACTGCATAGAGAATGGCTGGATCAATGAAGATTTGCATGCTAGGAGAAACACATCTGCACATGCAATTGTTGGCTTTGCAAAGGGGTCACGGGTAGGGGTTATATTTTTATTCCGAGTATTGTATTCCATTTTAATATAGCCCTACGTCCCGGTCGAAAGGTTGGAGTATTAGCTTTATTATTTTTTCAAACGCCTACACCTCAAGTATTTTTAACATGCTGGCTCAATAAGTCCTTCCCACAGATCCCCCCACGTGATTGTCTATTTGCATTGCATGGAAATACCCTGTTTTTCGTTCCCAGTCTGGGAGCAGAGGGTGGTGTGGAACATACAGCTTTCTGAGTTTTCCATGTCTTGAAAAGCACATGAGGATCCCTTGGGAGTTCTCAGGCATTACCTTTTTGGAATGTTAACTGCATAGCAGATGTTTTTGTTTGTTTGTTTGTTTTTTATTTTCATCAACACAGTGGCTCTCAGAACCTCGAACCTGTCCAAGTACCACTTGGGCAGAGACATCTTTGTTACTTGGTATTCCTCGCAAGGGAGCTCTGAGTTCGTTTTCCAGTTTTGCAAGCTGTTACCAGGGTACACAACCACGTTAATAGTTGGGGCCAAGAGAAAATGCACTGACTGATGTGGAGGCATGATAACACCCTGGGGTGTAACACCCAACACATCTTGGGAAATGGTGTCCTGTGGGTGTTCCAGCAAAGTGACCCACAAAGAAGCATTTCTTTAAAAAAAGAGCAATACTCCATCTTTTTGACCAGTGGAAAACAGTGTGGACTGGAGGCTAAAGGACGTGGGTGAGCTTTAAGTCAGAATTTCATGAAACTTTGCTCCACTGTCTGGCTGAGAATGACCATGGCTTCTCACCATACAGACGAGGGTAAAAGACCTCACAAATATCCTGCGGGTGTAACCAGGGCAAACCACTCCCTTTCTCTAAGACAGAAGGCGCATTAAAACCCTGATATCAATTTCAAATATATCCCAAAATAGCAAGTAAAAACACCAACTTCTGGTCTGCCATTAGAGTCATTTGCTTTTTTCTGGCAACATGGATAACCCCTTAATGTTCAAATAAAAGTCCCTTCCTTTTATCTCAAATTTATTCCAAACCCACTACCTTGCTTTGAAAAAAAAAAAAAAAAAAAGAACCATATTGTTCAGAAAGCACACAATGTACATTTAGGGTCTTTAACTCTCTATTGTCCTTCTTCTGCTCATAGACACCATGGAGCTTCAAGAAAGTTCAGCAAGGACAGCTTGTCTTCCTCCCTCTCTCAACTGGCAACCATCTAAATAAACATGAAGCTCAGGCAAACCAAAGCAAGTGCCAGGCCACATGTTATTCCTAATGGAGGTGATGTTGCTCCCTAGGAAACATTTGGCAATGTCTGCAGACAGTTTCCATTATCACAACTGTGGCAGCGGTGCTACTGGCATATAGGGAGAGGCTAAGGAGGCCCGTAAACACCCTACAATGCACATGACACAACAGAGAATTATCCAGTCCAGAATATCAGTGCCAAGGTCGAGGTGCTCTGTTCTATTCAGACTAATAGGCAATGTGACTCATTTGTTCTTTGTACACAGAATCAAGCACCTAACATATCTGAGTGGAGACCTAAACCCTCCAAGTCCATGACAACTGGACTAACACTTCTTACCAGGACTTATTCCTAGGTCAGTCCTGTCTGGACAAGATGTTAATATCATGACGTTTGCTAACTGACTGCTGAATTTAGAAGCACTTGATGTACTTGGATATGAATGCATTTCCCAAATGTATGAGGCACAGTCACTAGAGCCATGGGCTATGGAGTCACATGGACTTGAATTTGAATTCTATCTCTTCTACTTTCTAGCTGTGTGAGCTTATACAATGTCACGGTTTGAATTGTGTCCCCTAAAAAAGATGCAGAGGTCCTAACCGGCAGTATGCGTGAATGTGACCTGATTTGGAAATAGGGTCTCTGCAAATGATGAAGTTAAGATGAGGTCATTAGAATGGGCTCTAATCCAATAGGACTATGTCCTTATAAAGGAGGAGAAATTTTGGCACAAAGACACACACAGCGAGAATGTCATACGTAGATGAAGGCAGATGATGTGTCTACAAGCCAAAGAATGCCAGAGCTTGCCAGCAAAGCACCAGAAGCTGAGAGAGCAGCATGGAATAGATTCTGTTTCACAGCTGTCAGAAGACACCAACACGGCCAACATCTTGATCTGGACTTTTTGGCTACCAGGACTGAGAGACAGAAAATTTCTGTTGTTTTAAGCTCTCTTATTTATGGTACCTTGTTAAGGGAGCCCTAGAAAACTAGTACAGGGGACTCTACCCATCTCAGTTTCCTAGAGCTGTTAATGGTACTGAACAGAGTTGTGTCTAGTTCTAAGGCTGCTGTGAAATGCAGAGAGATGCAAAGTGACACCATAAAGCAGCACACAGCCCGGACTCCTGCCATTAGAGGGGCCACATGCAGTATCTGTCCTGTTAGCATGCCTGGCCTCAACGACACCAGCCACGTTAGCTCTACTTCTGTTGCATCTTTGCCTTTTTTAAAAAAAAAAAAACACATTTTGCAATTCTAATCCAAAATTTAAGAAGTAAGCACAGTGTCATCTTTAAACTGAGTGTAATGCTATAATAATAGTCCTATATTAATTGCTGTCTTAAATCTTACAATGCAGTAAAAGCATGGACTCAATTCCACTAATACTTGAAGCATAATTGGGCCTTAATTACAATATTAACCACAATAGCAATTTGTGATGTGAGTGTATCAATTCGGAACAATCAGAGCAGGAAAGCCTAAGACATAATTCTACCTGGAAAACTCCCACTCATCATCTTCCAAGATTCAGATGAAATGTCACCTGCTACGTGAAGTACTTCCTGACCAGGGAGTAATCGTTCCCCTACCTGCTTCCCCACAGACCCTCGGGGGCAGGGACCACTTTCTGCTCCTAATACAGGCTATCATTCAGCCTTTATAACTTATCTATAAACTTAATTTGGCAACATACATGCATCTCCTGTGTAAGTGCCACATAGAAGGAAATCACATCTTTTCCATCTCTGAATGCCCGTTATAGGCTGCCACATGCCTAAAAATGAAGGAATACGCAGTTCTACGATGACTATGACATGTGATTTTTAGGGTGCCTGGGTGGAGCAGCTGGTTGAGCATCTGACTCTTGATTTCGGCTAGGTCATGATCTCAGGGTCATGAGATGGGGTCCCCCCCCCGCCCCTGTCTGATCCTTGCTCAGTGGGGAGTCTGCTTGAGATTCTTTCTCCCTCTCCTCCTCCCCCTGCTCCTGCTCTCTCTCTCTTTCTAAAAATAAATAAGTAAAGTAATTTTTCAAAAGACTGACAGATTTTTTAAAAGCACAAACATAATAGAGATCCCTGGCTTTGTTTCCATCTCCATACAGTTGGAAAAATTCAAATATCCCAATGAGACACATGATTAGGCAGCTGCCTCAACCTCCATTGTTCACTTTGGCTCTTCCTCCCTACATAGTTTTCCCTCGCAGACAGGTGAAGTCAAGGGACACTCAGAAGAATCACTGACTTTCTTGATTCTTTTCATCAAATTACCTGGTCCATGTTTCTCTCCCTGGAGGACCAACAAGAACAGCAAGCCAATTGGATCCAGTGACCCTTACAAATGGGTTTGCAGACACTAACACCTTAAAAATTGGTGACAAGTTTATTAAAGACAATTGAAGAGAAAGAAGACCAAAGGAGAGATAAAACTACAATCTAAAATAGTAGTTAACTAACAATAGATGCTCGATCACTATAGAGGGCCTACTGCAAGATTCTGAAGGCAGGCAGGAGTTTTCCCAGAGTTATGGATGCCACAGAAGTTTTAGTATCCCAAGAATAATATTTTAATGCACTAAGAACTAGGCTATCAGCAGTGATTAAGTTTGGTCACAAACAGGCAAAAGAGGACAGGGAAGGACCCAAGTTAGCAAAATGATAGCTTTGGGGTAAAGAGAGGTTCCTGACATCCATGGGTGTACATAGCAGTAAAACCCATCAAGCTGTACACTTACTACCTAAAAATTTTACTATAGACATGTTATACTTGATAGAAAGTTTCAAAAACTCAGCAATGAAGGAACAACTGGCTTGGCATAGCTAGTAAGCCAAATTACCTAATCCAGTTTGGGTCTTCTGACCCTTTAAAAGCCTTGAGAGTGAGGGAATATAGGAGAGAGAAGGGCTGTCTATACTTTTGTTCACATTTAGAGGAGAAGAAATCTCAGAACAGAGACCATTCCCTGAAGACCTGGAGGGCCCCAAATATAACTTACTGCATACTTTTTTATCCCCAACACCACAGGTGTGAACCAGATGCCATGCTTATCTTTCCTACAGCAAACAAATTCATGCCTTCAGAATACTAAGCACCAGCTAGAAAAATTTCAAACATATTAAAAGCAAGGCAGTGAAGTTCAAAATACAGATAATCGCTCACAAATTACTGATTTCCTTTGGAGAGTAATTACATTTATAAATATGAATACAGTCTATATTAAACCAAGAAAAATGACACTCAAATATCTGTCAAGAGTTTGATGTACCCTTAGGAAACAAATTGTTTTTCGAATCTGAAAAATGCACACTAGCACATCCTTTTGTCAAATGGCATTGAAACTGAAAAAGCAAATGGAATTTAAGAGACTCTGATCTGAAGAATAGTTTAAAAATTAATGTGTGGCCTGGAATGAGCTCCCTGGCTACTCTGGGTATCTACCTCTTTCCTATCAACAAAGCAACATGCAAATGAATCTGACAGAGTGAAGGCGATTTATTAACATGTAAATACGAATGAGGTATTTTCCTTACAGTTTAAATCTAAAGCTAAATGGCAGTTTATTTTTGATTCTTCTCTTTTGTCTTTTTAAAGTCAAGCAATAAGGAAATGAAAGGCTAGCCAAACTTACCATAATAGGGAGCCAGGGCTCCAAGGATAGTAATAGAGTGTGGTATGTTTTTAAGATCATGTGCCTACCACACTGCTAAAAATGTTTCTGCATTGCCACTTTTTTTTTGTTCACTGATAAATGATCCACCTGTATTTCCATACTAAGTAATACAATTATGTTCCTTCTAAAACACACATGAAATAAAAAACGAATATGGCAGGGTTGAAATAAACATTATTTCAAAACATAATGCTCATCTTTACATTATTATTTGGTAAATTCACAAGACTGTTTCAGATGAGACAGAGGACATAAAATCACATACCAAGTTATCTCGATAATCTATAGTTTCCTTGTATGAGTCAATTAGAACCTAATTAATTTTTACCCATTAAGATAGCTGACAGAGCTATTTGGTGAATGGACGCTTAGTTACAAACATAATATTAACACATAGATTCACTTATACAGGGATACATAAAATGCAATTGACTGCAATATGCTGAAAGCAATTGAAAGCTCATGCATTTTGGCACACCTTTCTTTCCACTGGATATGTGCCACAGAAGACATGACCACCTGGCACACAGACCACGTGAGGGCGCCAGCTGCCATGTATATATCAAATATTAATAAAGCTTTCCTTTAAAAAACATAAAAATAACATTCTACCAAATACTCTTCCCTGAGCCCCAGTGGCTCAAGGTTATGCAGCTCACTTCAGAGAATACTTTTATCATGTATCAGAATTCCCCTGAGTATCTTGAAGAAAATAAGGATTCCTGAGTCTAGAATCAGAAATTCCATTAGGGGTCCTGGAATCTAAAGAGTTTAATGCCAAATTAGGTACTCCAGGACCCTAGCTTTGAGAAACTCCAACTTGATTTACCCATACGATAGAAAATAATCTGCAAATGACTAATAGAAAGACATTTTTCTTCACTTAGAATACTCCTTGGTAGTACTGTAGTTCCTCATCAGGAGGCCTGTTGAAAGAGCACATTTCTGGGCTCCCATGCCAGAAATTCTGATCTACTAAGTAAGTCCAGAGGAGCTGTGCTAAAGGATTTTCATGGCAGCCAGCTCTGGATACTAGTACCTTAGTGCCTCTCCTATCCAAACTGGGATCAATTTGGTAGTGAAACTTACTACCTTCTATACCTTGCTCCTAGATGACATGCAGTTAAATGTTTGTCAGATTAATAGTCCCAATGGAAAGAATGGCAGCCTGATGTCTGAGTCAGGATACCCGGAGGCGAGCCTGAGTTCAGCATATAAGTAGCCTTATGTACCACCTATGGGACACCTGGAGGTCTGACCCCCACCTCTGATAACCAAGTGGTGATTTGCTTTGAATAACAATTCTTTCCCCACCCTTAGAAAAAAAAACCTTTCTATGGAGTCTTGGATTGATGGAAATGTGATCCATTCAGAGGAAGACAAAATTTAACGAAACTTTCCTAGAAATATTCAAGGAAGTATTCTCTTTTCCATGCGATTTGAACCGAGGAAGGTATTAGCTGGAGTTGATGTAAGCAATGCCAAGAAGACTGCGTGCTTGAGAAGAGGAGCCAGGTCATCAAGAGAATTTCCTGATAATTTGTCTTTATGGTCATAAACCAATCCTACCCCTGGACTTGGTGCTTAAGTGAGCCACTAAATTCTGAGATTTTTCTTAAGGAAAATTCTGTAGTTCCTAATGACAACAATATCAACACAACTGTGTAAGTCTTTATTATAGCTGTTAGTCAATTTTCTTCTGTAAAAAAAAAAAAAAAAAAAAAAAAAAGCCACTGGGTTGTCTCTCAAGTTCTTGCCAAGTGTGTATTTCTGTTATTTTCTACACAAGTCAAGAATCACTGTATCCTATTTTTCTTTGAATTTATTGTGTTTTACCTGTTGTACCTCTTTTAACAATTTCCCTATTTAGGTATTATCCTTCTTCTGATACTACTGATGTGTACGAAAACATTGAACAAGCTTGATTTTTTAGTTCATTGAAAGTTTAAAAAAAAAACTCCTTGGTGTCAATTTAATCATATATTCAATTATTTCTAATATTTTCCTACTTTAACACCACTTTGATGTTTTTCAACATGCAAGGGAAACAAGATAAATTCTATAGAAAGTCACATAAAAACTATTTCCCAACACCACTGTACTTCAGCCAACAAATTTTAGCATTCCTCAGAATTTATCTGAATGGCTCAGGAATGTTTTTCTTCCCTGCTTTGAATTCCTTTTGACTTACCATGCAAGCTGAGTACTGCAGAGTTCATAAAGTGTTCTATATCTAAGTTTCCCTAGAAGTTTTCCCATCAACCTGTCATGGTATTGCGAACCCATGCAAGTTGAAGAACAAATTACCTTCTAGCATCTTTTGCTACTTATCTAGCAAAGATAAGCAAAAATCTAAAAATCCAGTTGATGATTTTAATGGGCACAAGACAGTGAAAATCCTGCATATCACTCAGAAAGTTACTGAGTAAAGATGCATTTGATCACATGAAACAACGAGCATCTTCAAAGTAAACTCATTAAACATGCACTGCCATGTAAATATTTCCAATGGGAAAGACATTTTTACCAGACGGAGACATTCAAAATTACTTCTAAACAAACCCTTCTGTACACAGTATATCAAATGACTGGGAAGCTCATTAATTTATTTAGAAATGGAGAAATTCTATAAACTAAAATTCATTTTCAAGGCAAAAAAGAGCACACATGGGGTGCCTGAGTGACAGAGTCAGATAGGCATTGGGCTCTTGGCTTTGGCTCAGGTTATGATCTCAGGGTCATGAGATGGAGCATCGCACTGGGTGTAGAGTCTGCTGGAGTTTCTCTCTCTCCTTTTCCCTTCCCCCATCCTTATCCCTTTGTGTGTGCTCTTGCTGTCTCTCTCAAAAAATTCAACAAATCCTTAAAAAAAATATAGTCTGGGGCACAACCTTATGAAAGCAAACATGCTATTCACAATATAGTTTTCCCTCCTTATTTATGGTTTTTCTCTCCATGGTTTCAGTTACCTATGGTCAACCACAGTCCGAAGTAGATGATCTTACTTCTGATGTGTCATCAGGTCAGTAGCAGCCTAACGCTACATCATAATGCCTATGTCCTTCATCTTAGTTCATCTCACCACACAAGCACTTTATCATCTTACATCAGGACGTGAAGAAGAAAGTACAGTACCATTAGATATTTTTAGAGAAAGAAACAATATTCACATAATTTTTATTACAATATATTATTATAATTGTTCTATTTTATTGTTGTGGTTAATCTTTCATCGTGCCTAGTTTATGAATATATAGGAAAAAACTTTATCATAAGTATGAATATATAGGAAAAAACTTCATATATATAATGTTTAGTACTATCTGTGGTTTCAGGCATTCACTGAGGGTCTCAGAATGTGTCCTCCAGGAATTAAGAGGGAACTATTATATATAAATCCCAAATGGACAGGAAGTAGTTTGGGACTGAGTTAGATGAAGGATACAAAGGCAGTACAATGAGAGATTTTTCTTTGCCTAGATCCTGTTTTGTTTTTTAAATACTTTTTAGGATCTTCGCCTTCTCGCACTGTTTTTCAATGTTACCAACTTCAAATTTGTGTCCAACTCTTTTTCCTTCTTTCCATGTCCTCATTCAGTTCATAAAAATTCAGTTATATATTGTATCCCCTCTGAAAAGGCCAGAAAGAGAAACAGGCAGCGGGTCACTTGTTCAAGCTTATCTCAAACTTCCTTTACTCAGAGCCTTTAAATAAATGAAAGTTATGTGCCTTCACTGGACCAATTTTTGAATTATACATATTCTCTGGCTTTGTTCCTTGCAAGAGGGGAAAAAGAACACGTTCACCTTTACAGATCAAATAAAATGTGATGACACAGCAGTTATGTAATGCTGGAAGCGTGCATGATTGTAGATGGAGAACAAAGGAACACAACATTTTCCTTCAATTTCAGTCTGTAAGTGTTCCAGGAGCCTCTAGGGCTTCAGAGAAACTGGGTGGTAAACTAAAAAGGTGGTAAGACATAAATTTACAAAAGTTGTTCTTCCTGTTGATAACATTACAGGCTTTCCTACCTCTCAACTTTAGAAGAGGTGATTAAAAGCCACTATAATTTTCCATTGAATAGACAGAAGGATTTACTTCTACCTATTATGTCTACACTTAGTGGTCACAAAATACACATCTTGGGAGAAGTAGGGACAGTCGAGATTGAGCTAACCTCAACCTCTAAGAGTCAAAAGCAGGTCGCAGAAAAGTTATAAACTGCCAAAAGAGCAGGTTAGCACCCATTACCCATCAGCACCTGACTAGATTTGAGTGGGTTTTTTTTGGCTTATGTGTAGACACTATTTCATGGGGGTGTGTTTTTTTCTATCCTAGGAAAGAGCAACATTCGTTGTCACCTTCTTTTCTTTCTTTTTTAGAATAGGCTTTTTTATCATCAGTATATAATTCACCATCTTTTCTCCATAAAACAACATTATTATGTTAACATGTTATATTAAATATGAAACACTGAGAGGCGGCTTGCAGAGGTAATTGTCTTACTTTCAGCAGGCTTCTAAGAAAAGCAAGTTTCACTTCCCAATATGAAATATAGTAATTAATGGAGTGTCAGGTTACTAATGCACATTTACAAAAATACGAGTGAAATTAACTATGCATCCCACTGTTTTAACTGCAGACTGGAGCTCAATAAACGTGCTGAGTTTTTTTTTTTTTTTTTCATTCGTGTAAGTCTCAACTTGAAATCCGTTTTAAGAAGGCAAGGGAGGGAGTGGTAAGGACAGGAAAGAAGTAAAGCTTACTGCACTGATGAACTCAGAGACAGTGGAATGATTTCTATCTGGGACGAAGGGGTCCTACCATCTTGAGGCATGTGCTATCTCTGAGGAAGCCAGCATTGACATCCAGCATTGAAGAGAGAGGGAAATTCATATTATATAAGGTGACAGCTGAATGGGGTAGAAAAAAACTTGAACTTCATGCCAGTCTAAAACTGTGAGCAAGGCAGTCAGGGATACTCTGTAAATAACAGGAGGTTGTGCATGTGAAACAAGAAATCCAAATAAATCCCTGCATTCAGCACAGGGACATGAAATAGAAGTTGATGGGGTTGTGTCAGACAGCATATTTTAAACAGAAAGACTAGGATTTAAATTCAAGATGAAGATGCAAATCCAGAAGATAGGAATTTTAATTCTGGGCTCTCTTTGTGGCTCTGACACTTATACACATGGTCAGATTATCCTCTCCAAACCCCATTCATATCACTCATAATACGGGATTGTAATATTACCTACTTAGCACATTTGTGAGAATTAAGTGCCATAATGTTCATAATTAGCTCAGCACACAGTCCTGTACCCAGTTTAGTGCTCAATAAACGGTAGTGGTTATTATCAGCATGTTTTTCCAATGTTTACAGCAGGTCTAAAATATCCTTCAAGGATGGGGTCAAAACAATCTGGATAAGTAACAATATCTACTGCTAAACTTAAAGATGATCTTCCCCACAGTTTTTTTTTTCAATATTCTTCCTTTGAATGAAATCACACTAAAGGTTTTTTTCCCTTTGAGGTATAATTGACATATACAGAGATTTTTGAGAAATCTGACTACTGAGAAAATGTGACTAGTTCAGATTGTAGGTGGTACATGAATTCTGAAAGTTTAATTTAAAAAAAAAAAAAATCAGCACATAATGGTAAGAGACAGAAAGCTCCCCTAGGCTGAACACTGGGAAGAAAGAGTTGAACTTGAATCAAAGGTTGCAAATAGGTTTAATGTAGCATGCGAATGCTGACTAATTGGTGGTGGCTGCTTGGCTCCAATCTTCCAGAAGGATTAGGAAATCCTATTAGACTCAGGGGAAAGAATTCTATGATCAGGTTGTGAGGTCTAGCATGGGCTCAGGAGTTATACACATAAGGCACTTAGAATTCCTCTATTATGTACTGCTGTTGTCCTCTCGAAAGAAAAGGTCAGTGGAAGGTAGACAGTCACATGGGAAGGAAAAAAACAGAAATTCTACAGAATGGCACCCTTGCACGTACCTTAAAGCACAGACAGGGCAGAGGAGATGCAAATGCACAAGGACATCTTTGGGGAAAGAGCAACATCATCCAATTTTAAGTATTACTCCAATACCATTCTTACCTAACAGGTTATAACTGACCTTCTGTAGAAGGTTTGTAGTGGAAGGTGCCCTAGTGGGGTAACTAGCATTCCATAGTTGATAATTATGGTCTTCAATAACAACAGAGAGAGGCAAATGCAGCTTTATGCCACCATCTCAGGTGTGGAAGGTGAGGGAACAGAGCACCCCTCAGAGTCAACCACCTAATGAAGCACTCAAGACTGTGGGGGTCCAGCTGGAACACTGTCCTTGAGATGCCCTGGCTGAACAGTCACTCAGTCTCTGGCCCTACCCCTTTGTGGCATCTGCCCAACCAAAGTGTAATTCACTCCCATTTCAAAAATGGAGAGAGTTCAGTCAGATGAGTGTCTCTGACTCTTGATTTTGGCTCCGGTCATGAGCTCAGGACCATGAGATTGAGCCCTGTGTCAGGGTCTGTGCTCAGTGGGGAGTCTCCTTGAGATTCTTTTTCTCCCCCTCTCTCTGCCCCCTAACCCCTCCCCCACTCTCTTTCTCTAAAATAAATTAAGCTTTTAAAAAATGGTATCTATGAAAGAATGCAAAGCTTGGACTATAAAAGGTAAAGCTTAAGTACAATTTTCAATGGCATTCCAGTAGGCTTGGGGGTAAGGAGGAGCTCAAAACCTATGAGTTATATAGGTCATGACCTACTAAGAGAAGACTTAACATATTTTATTTAAGATAATGACTAGAGAACAGTGGTGAGCACTGAGTGACTGCCCCACTCTACATGTACTAAAATATTACAACTCATGACTAAGGGCACTTCACACAATAGGGGACAGTAGCTTTCAGGGCCATGCAATCTACCTACATGGGCTATTCATACGCTTTCTGATTTGTAGAGATTCAAATCTAAAAACTGGACAAAACAAGGTGGGATGCCTCATAATTCTTGTCTTCTGAAGAATTAAAAGGAATAAAAAAGTCCAGTGAGGAGAAAAATGTATCAGTTTCCTTTTCTGTTTCTTGGCTAAGGGCTGCACAGCTAACCCGACACCAGCTTTGGAGCCTCCAAGTGGGTAAATTTAAATTTCCTTCAGATAAATGTTTTCCCAAATGAGAAAATGCTATTTTTAATGAAACCAAATAGCCTTAATTGGTTGTGATGGGAAGTAAACTCAGAGATAAACACTGCATAAATAATTCAAGGCTTTCCATCTGGGGAAACTTCTTCCTGAATTGGATAACGAATATTCGACCTAAGATAGAGTTTGCATCATTTGAAAGCTAACATTCAAACATACAGCTAAGAATCAAGGTAGCATTCTGGGGCAACTATTGAGGGCTTCACAAAATGGTTGCCCTTACCCCTGACGCTGTCTCCTCCCCATTCTTGCAATGAAAGCAAATTAAAATACCCATCCAGGTCACCATCTTTTATCCTCTCCTCTACCACCATGCTATTTAATTTAAAATAAATTACTTTGCTCAGGCTTGATTAAAAGGATGGGTAAGAAATGGTCCCAAGTTTCCAGGACATACATAGTAAAATCCATTAAGTATTAAGGGCTATAAGAAACATACAGGAAAAAGTAAATAAGAATACAGAAGGGTAATTAATTCCAATGGGTGACGAGGGAAAGCTTAATGGAAGAGCTGGCATTTGGGCTGAGCAATGACATATCTGAGATTAGAAGGATATTAACAATAATGACAATATGGCTGCATAATATATGTTATTGATTATTTGTATTTTTTATTAATAGCCACAGCTAAGATTTCAGAAGTATATACTGTGTGGCTGGCTCTGAACTAACCACGGTAAATGCAACAGCTCATTTCATCCTACAATAACCTCAAGAGGGAAGCATCACTATTGACTTTAAAGATGGGGAAACTATGCACAGAGAGGTTAGATGACTTGCTCCCTACTACTGCACAGCTACTAAGCAGCAAAGGTGAGAATCTGCATTCCTAATCAGATTCTGGCAATGTGCCTCTGAAAATGGGCAGCATTTGAAATGTGATAGTCACTCCGAAAGATTGCAAAGAGAGCCGAAGAAAGAAAGAGGAGCTCATGGCTAGGTAAGAGGGTGTTGGCTCCATTACCACTGGGAACGGATTACCCCCCAAATGCCTTACCCAAGAAAAATGAAAATTTCCACTTTAATCTTCCATGTTGTTTCTAGCTCTTTGTACATATGAACCATTTGCACACTAGCCCACTATGATTTCCAAAAAGCTGCCCTGTTATCAAACGGGCTCTAACAGAGATTTCAAACTGCATTTCAGTGATAATTTTGCTTTCTCTTTCATGTATTTTCTAACTCATACCACCCCTTGAATGGAATTGGGTCCTTCTACGTTTTGGAAACCCAGGAGAGACTATCATGATCCTGATAATAAAACTGGCAGAACTTTAGAAATAAAACTGAGCCCTGACGTCAGCTTGTTTTTCTACACCAAAATCAAGATGCCCTAAATTCCACACATTTGAGAGTTCCTCAAGTTGCTGAATTTTCACCAGAGAGCTGCAAAAGACCTTTTAAAACATAAGACAATCTAATCTGTCCTTTAGAAATAAAACAAAGCCACCTTCCTTCCCTGTTGTGTTTCTTTATTCTCTCATGCAAAGGGTTCTGTGGTGATTGCATAAGAGGACAAATTCTAATTGCATTATCCCAAGGCAGATATAAAAATTCTTTAATAAAATAAACACCGCCGCATTAAAATCATTTTGGAATAGGCAGAAAAGTCATTTGGCGATAATTGAATGTTGATTTAAAAAGTCTTGATGTGTGCTGCTGGAGAGAGAAAATAGGATATGAAAATAAACAATATTACATTTTGGAAAGCAAAATGCTGGAGGTGTACCTATAGCGTTGATTCTACAAAATAAATATAGAAGCCTAATGAAAAAACATATTGGGCTTCCTCATATTTGTTGGGATAATCTTATATGATCAAATTAAACAGAGAAGGAAAATGAGTTTTGCCTTTCCTTATGTCTTCTGTCTGTTAAAAATGAAAATTTCAAACTGATGGGTTTATTATCCCCATTATCCTAATAACCTCCTTGACACATGTTGCTCAATGATAAAAAAAAAAAAAGTATACCCTGAAGAGTATCTTCCAATTGGAAATTTATTTTTACTACATCTTGGTTAATTGTATGTAAGTAAAAGATTTGACCCTTTTACACTGTGGGCCTAAGATAAAAGGGTTACAACCTTAACTCTATTCTATGCTCCTTGATATGGTTCAGATATACAAACATGACATGAATTGATTCAAGGAGGCAACTAAACCTTACTGAGTACCTACCTTCTACTGAGGCATATTCCAAATGCTGAGCACAGAGATGGACCAGGCTGAGTTAGCAATTCCAGGAACCTCAAGGTCTCAAGAGAAAGACAAGGAGGAAACAAGCATGCTGTGACAGAGCTTATGAAAGGAGAAGATGACCCAAGAACACCTAGGAGAGGCAACCGAGTAGGCAGTTGGAGGTCTAAAGGATTCTAGAATAAAGCAACTACAGCAAAGATTGGCCATATGGGGAGGGAGAGCAGTGGGAAGAAAGTTTCAGGTAAAGAAACATCAGTCTTAAGGGCCAGTAATACAGGAAGAGAGCATGAGTTCTGGAATAACTGTCAGATGATCAGAGAGTTTAAATACAGCAAGAGTTTCAGTCTAAGAAGGACATATTGTAGAAGTTACAAGTCTTTAAAATATGGAAAGTGAATCATCCTGGGACTTGTTCTGAAGGCACATGGTCATTTGGATCCCACCTTCAAATTCCAGGCTTATTCCACACTAGTTCCTGGGATGGCTTTAGAAGGGGCCATGTTCCAAAAATGTTGGAAACATTGTTTATATCTACCTCTGCCTCCATAGGTGGAGGGAAAGCTCCAGGTCACAGGTTCCCATCTGAGCTTATCTTAGGAGCTCTAGAAGTAACTGGCACAGCAGTGAGGCCAGATCTTCAGTGACCCTCTGAGAGGCAGTACACAAAGCAGTCAGGAGCTGAGGCAGGTCTGGATTCTGACCTATTTCCATTTCCTATGTTAAAGCCCTGAGTAAACTAACATCTGTTCATTTAAGAGGAATGAAGATGATATATAATTAAGAATGGGATAAGGTAGGCAAAGTACTTAGCACCATGTCTATCACATGGTAATAGTGTATACAAGGGACCTGCCATCATCACCAAAGGTATCATCATCAAAATCCTTTAAGATCATCTTCATTATCATCACTCTCACCTACCACGATCACTGCCAATATCTCTATCACCAAAATTATCAGTATCATCATTACCACCATCACTGGCATCACCACCATCATATCTGGGCAAAAAGGTCTAGTAGAAGATCTTGATTGCAAGGCAGAAATGAGAAATTTCTTTTGGTTCACCTCTTTAATCCAGGAGAATCTCCTGAAATACCAGATGTTGGGGTGGGGGAGGTGATTTCTGAACACAGTGGGAGAAAGATCTGGATATTCCAAGTAAGGAGTCATAGATTTATCTGCAACGAGAGATTTTAGTGAATCCCCTTGCATTACAAAGGGGAACAAATTCAAGGACAATCTCAATCCTTGGTCAATTTGAGACAGAGTCCTATATGGTTCCAGAATTCATATATGGTATCGTCTCAACCTTCTGACCACAATGGCTCACACGAAGGAAAGTATGTCAGTGTTCTTCAAATGCTGTAAGAAAAGAAACAACCTTTTGTGTCCTGGACTTATCGAATTTGACATCGCAATACGATGCCTCTATGTCTATGTCTCTAAGTCAATCCTTCTCTGAAACAATGCTGCACACGTACACAAAAATACAACATTAAATATTTGATGAATACTTAATATATTGTGGATGCTGAGCAGAAAACTTCAAAAGACACTAGCTCATTTAAAACTCACAATCAAAGGGATCCCTGGGTGGCTCAGAGGTTTAGTGCCTGCCTTCGGCCCAGGGCGTGATCCTGGAGTGCCAGTTTCGAATCCCACATCGGGCTCCCGGCATGGACCCTGCTTCTCCCTCTGCCTGTGTCTCTGCCTCTCTCTCTCTCTCTCTGTGTCTCTCATGAATGAATGAATGAATGAATAAATAAATAAATATCTTAAAAAAATAAAACTCACAATCACAAGAATCAGATATTACTATCTACATTTTATAGAGGAAGAAAATGATCTAAGGAGTGGTTAAGTATTCATTAAACTGACTAAGCCAAGTGGTCAGGGTCAGGACACAAAGCTCAGTCTCTGAACATCATTATCTCTGTCTAATCTCTCCATCTGCCTCCTGCAGCATGTCAACCCCAACGCCAAGCCTGAGTGAGCCACCTGACCAGAGTCAGCAAGATTATGAAAGCTGCTGTACATACTGAGGGCACACGAGGGCTTTCAGAGTGATAAACTATACAGGCCTAGGATGGAGCTCTCCCAAAACACAAATCAAGTTGTGGACTCATTCCTACCCATTGTCGCTGACCAAGCTCTGAATTCCTGAACTACGCTGCTCTATGTTCCACTTTAAAACTCCACTCCTGGGAACCATGTACAACTTCAGATAAACTCAGTGAAGACAAATTGACTTATCTGTAACGTCTCAGAGAGCCTCCATGGGAAACAAAATTATATGTCTTAATCATTACCCACAACACATTCCCTGTAGGTGCTCAAATGCTAGATAAATACATTTCTTCAATTGTGCCTTTGTGTCTGGTGTCTTACAAGATATTAAAACTGATATTTGGGGGGAAAATTGTCTCCAATTTGTGAAACTTGGAATCTACTTTGGTGTATGAAATATAAATATGCTTAGAAAATGAAAATGCTTTCTTCTTATGTTCATTAGGAGGAGTCTTTCAAAATTTAGAGGCAATCCTCATGCTATGTTTTATACACAGATGCACCAAGCAGCTATAAAAGCAACTTTTTAAATATTAAACACTTGGAGCTGGTTGTCGGGTGGAAAAGTAACTACCTATAAAAAATACTTAACACTGAAAACCATCAGAAACCAACAATTTCTTATTAAATCTATTTAATGTCAAGAGTGTCTCACTGAGTGGAATAACTTTCTAAAATATTTAACACATAGAGTCACTCAGAGTCTGAGAAGGTATTTTTTATTAAACATACTTAATGATTAGCACTACTCTGGGGGGAAAAAAAAGGCAAGTACCATAACGATTACAAAGCAAAGGCGCCAAGTGTTTACAGCTGTGCTGGCAGTAGACCAGACTCTGTATCAAGCATATTTAAGGATCACCAGCTGGAGAAGTCCCTACAAAGACTATCACCCCAAAAATATTCTGAAATCAATTTAACACACAGCCATATTTGTTTCTATCATCCCTGAAATTAATTTCTTGGAATGGTAAATAATAGTTCTGTACATAGACTCTCTTTAGATCTACCCCCAAGTCGATAAAGTTCAAATTTGTGTACATGACTATGATTTGCCCTGAGAAAAGGAAAATGTGGGACAAACAAGTATTTGGAAAACCTTCTATGCTTTCACATGGCTATTACTCATCTTGTTTCCACAATTTCAGGAAAGGAAAAGAGTCCTTCCCCCCATTGCATAAAAACTGATTCTTTATGGTAAGGAACTTTCCAGAAGGTTCTTACTAGCTTAAAAAATTTTGTTTTACTTTAGTTGTACATATACACACTTCTACTTGAAAAAAAAAATACATCTCTAGATCTATATATAGATAGATAAATCCCCATTTAAGTACCTTTGCCTCTTTTCTGCTGTGACAATTCTGGTGACGATAAAGCATAATTACTCACTAGATAAATTATAATAAATTTAATTACACATTTTTAAAGATTTTATTTATTTATTCATGAGAGAGACACAGAGAGAGAGGCAGAGACATAGGCAGAGGGAGGAGCAGGCTCCCTGTGAGGAGCCTGATGCAAAACTCGATCCCAGGACCCGGGGATCACGACCTGAGCCAAGGCAGATGTTCAAACACTGAGCCACCCAGGTGTCCCTTAATGTCACATTTAATCAAATGCCAAACAAAGAATATACCACCATACTACAAGCTTCTATTTCAATGTGTTTTTCCACCTTTGACGGTAGTCCTGTATCACCAACCAAGGGTATGAGTGGTGAGTCAGACTTCTGGAGAAAATGAAAGAAAAAAAATCTCTTTCCTGTTAAAAAAAATCACACATCTGGGGACAAACTGTTTCTTTTAATCTCCAAACCAAACCCATGAGGCAAACAGTTTTTCTCTATTTAACAAGTCAAGAAAGAGGCTAAGAATGGTTAAGCTGGAGCGAGAGTGAACTCTCCTCTTTATGAGTTCATCTTCTCTCTTTATTGTTCCAACACATCAAGGCTCTGTGCTGTAGGCCAAATGTTTGTGTCCCTTCAAAATTCTTACGTTGAAGCCATAACTCCCACTGTGACAGTTTTTGGAGATGGAGACTTTGGGAAGTAATGAAGAGGATGGGATCCTCATGATGGGATTAGTCTGTCTTATATAAAGACAGAAGAGAGCTCGCTCTCTCTCCCAGGGCACCAAGAAGGGGTCATATAGGCACACAGCAAGATGTGTTGGTCAAAATGGAACCTACGTTGCTGGTACCTTAATCTTGGCCTTTCAGCCTCAGGAAATGTGAGAAATCAATTTTTGTTGTTGAAGCCACTCAATCACTGGTATTTTGTTATGGCAGGAAAGTTCCTTGATGGATTGGAAATTTGACTAGACACAAAGAGCTTGATTTGAGTGCATGAGAACAAGTCTGTGTATATGGAGCATCTAGCAGAGGTTCTCAAATGGAGGCCATCTCACCCTGCAAAGTACATTGAGCAGTATCTGTCAAAACGTGAGAGGAGGTGCTACTGGCATCTAACAAGTTGAGGATAGAGGTGCTACTAAACGTCCTACAGATTACAGGACAGCCCTCAAAACATAGAATTATCTTTCCCAAAATACCAGTAGTTGTTGAGTTTGAGAAACCCTGCTCTGGAGCACTGCCTGGCATATATTTACGTCCTCAATAAACACTGTTGCGTAAGTATGTGGATGAATTCAGCAAACATGTATTGAACACCCTCTCTGCCAGCCACTGCCTGTGGCTACAAGGAAAAGCAGGCATTGGTCCTTCTGCAGGTATGTTCATATTCCTGAATCTTCCAGAAGCACCAGAGAAGTGGCAGGTAGGGGTGACCTACTTTATAAATAGGTATTAACTCTCCAGAGTTTTAGAGAAAGGAGATCCAAGTATAGAGAGCACATGGATAAGGAGAGACAGATTAAGGTAAAGATGTGAGTATTGGAGATGTTAACCTACGACATCAAGAGACAAATCCCATAGGCCCTATGATCTGGCACCAAGTCAATATAAAGGACTTATCTGGATATAACTGGATGTATTCTTGCATGACCCCTTGGGCCAGCCTGCCTGGGTTCCCACCCTGACCCCTTTACTTAACTAGCTGGATGGGATAGGCATCGTTAAATTTCAAGACACGTGGCCTCCATTTCCATATTTGTAGACTGAGGATTTATAAAAGCACTTCTCTAATAAGGTTATTGTGAGATTAGATAAGGGCCCAGAAAGATGATTATCATGAAATAATTACCATTACTGGCTTCTGTACATTAGGGAATACTATGTGTGTGGTTCTGAGGGTGGGGGGGAATGGTGGCAATTAGGCCTGAGTTATCTGTGTGCAGAGCTACACACATGCGTGTGCTGTCCCACAGCCACAACAAAGAGCAATGGAAAGTGCCCCGGAGGCCTCGATGATTTGCTCATGGCCATTTAATCAGAGATGGTACAAATTACCCAGCATTTGTCTTCTGGCTTGTTCTGCAGCACATTGCCTTAGCTACTGCTTCTCTTGCTGTTTATTTACACTGTTTCTTTTTGGACAAAAATCTCAGTAAAACTGCTCTGGGGACATTTTTATCTTTTCCCTTCCTACAAAGTTGCATATATAAGTGAACCATTAGAACGGAATCAGGTCAGTGAATCACAGTGAAGGCCAATAAAAGTGAGGCAAAAGCATGCCTGAAGCCCACACCCTCCATTTGTTTAACTCCTGAACAGATCTCATGACAAACTGAAAGCATCACACACAAATGTCACCTTCTGAAGGCTCCCAGTTTTGTCCTGTTCCCCTTAAAGTGAGGAGTGGCAGGAGGGTTGGCCAGTATTCTCAAATATTGCCAGGGCTTGAATAAAAGGAAAGAGGACTTAGAAGTTGGAAAAAAAAGGAAAGGGTTTTTAGTTTCCAGCAACCCAGGATTTAATATTCTCCAATACGGATTTTTTCTACCTAATGTGGAATTCTTTATGAGAGCTCAGAGATATTCCAGGTCAGACTCGCCTCCTTCAAGGCTTTACTTAAATGTCACTTTCTTAATGAGGCCTCTTAAGCTGTAGCCCATGACCCCCAACAAATCCCCGGCCCAATGACTTCCCTTAACGTACACTATATATATATATTTTTTCCAGAGTACTCTTCACCTTCTAACATATGATAATTTATAATGTTTTTTTTTTTTGGTTTGGCTTTTTTTTTTTTTTTTTTGGTTTGCCTGCCTCTTGTCAGAATGGAAGTTCTTTGATGATAAGAATTCTATTACTCATATATCCCAAGTGCATAGATAGTGTCTGGCACATAGAAAGTGCTTCATAATATGTTGGATGCACCACTGAATTGACGTAACATTAAACCTACAGTTAAAAATTAAGTGTTCCCACCAATTGTGGGGCATGCACCTACAACTGTGTGAGATGTAAACAGTATCCAGTGCCGGAGACGAGAGCTACTCTCTGCAAGCACTGCATTTAAAGTGAGGAATTTTGCATTGGATGCACCCGCCAACTTTCCGCCTAGAAGCTTATACCTCCTCCATTAGAGAATGATAAATGTCAGTGTCATAATCAGAAATTTTCTGTGGTTTTCAATATGCTGGCTTTTATGCTGAAAGCCAAAGCATTAATAAAGCAATGGAAGGGGTAGGATTATAAGTCTATGAATGTCAGTGGCAAGGTTTCACATATGTCACTTTGCAATAATAAAGGACTTCAGAGAGAAAGTGAGGGACTCCGCAGAACAGGACTACTTGTATTTTTTTTTTTAAACAGAGGATAGTGAAGACAGGACCAAAAGCAAATAAATGAGAAAAACGAGGGCAAATTCAATTAATCATTTCCCCTACTGACATTTTAATGCATTATTGTTATAATTGCTCTAAAATGTCCTGGATGAATCTACACCTTCTCACCGCACCCTGTCTATTTGTCAGGGCATGAAAGCCGAATTGCAACCCTTTTGATTGGCTTTTATGTTTCAAGGAACTACCTCCCTGCTTCCAGGTACTGCAAAGGTTTTTTTGAAATATCAGCCTTGACTGATGACCAGGCATTCATGTCACTCTCTTCTAGCTTTGACTTGAAGTTGGCGAAGAGAAAACAGTCTTCAAAATGCACAGTCTGAATACAGTATCGTTTTCAAGGTCCAAGCAGAGCTTTGAGGTTCAGATTTCAACTTTAAACTTGTCCCAGGGTTTGCATTTCTGATCCCATGGCACTAAGTCAGAGGCTGGGGGCCTGGAGGAGGAGCCCTACAATGTAGGGTTCCTGTCCTGCCTCAGAACGCTTAATATTCTCATCCATCACCTGAATCAATACAAAGCAGACCTGCTCCCCAAAAAAGCAGCCAGGGATGAGACCAGCCTCACAGACTAAGTTAATTTATAAGTAATAGAGTCAGATTGCTTCCATTACATTTATCGAACCAGCATCTCCAGTGACTGGCTGCTGTGGAGGCCTCAAGCCCACTTGCAGACAATCAACCGGAAGACCCAGCAAAGCCACAGCGTTGATTTCATTTATTTTAAAATCATTCATAGTTTTCTTCTGCTGGGATGGATACTTTTAAACTTTGGGAGTAGGGAGTGCTGACTTAGTGCAGTCAAAAGTCCTCTCTCTAGATCAAATAAATAATCACTCTCCGAAGACAGACACCTACACCAGCTGTTAAGAGTCTTAAGGTAGGGCAGCCCGGGTGGCTCAGTGGTTTAGTGCCGCCTTCGGCCCAGGGCGTGATCCTGGAGACTCAGAATCGAGTCCCACGTCAGGCTCCCTGCGTGGAACCTGCTTCTCCTTCTGCCTGTGTCTCTACCTCTCTCTCTCTCTCTCTCTCTCTCTCTGTGTGTCTCTCATAAATAAATAAATAAAATCTAAAAAAAAAAAGAATCTTAAGGTATGTATATGGCTAAGTAAGTATAACCAACAAACTAGCAAGTTGAGCCAAGAGAGGTTTGAAAGACATCCTAGCAAGAGACTCAGCACTCGGCTTTGAGCATCTGCCTTTCAAAAGACTCCACATCCACCATTGGAGCTCACAGAAGAAGCTGCTCCAAGGTCTGAACTGCCTTAACATCATGTACTGCACTTACTAGCTGGGTGACCTGGGCCGGTGACTTAACCTCTTTGTATCTCAGTTTCCTCCTGTGATGTGCATGAAGACAATACTGGTATCAGAAGGTTCCTGTGAGAATTCAAATGATCCATATGCTCAGCACATAATGAGCACTCAATAAACATTAGCTTGTGTTATCATTTTCTCTGAGAATCATCAGTTGACAAGAAGGTCACTGAAACCTCAAGAGTGGTTCAAAGTGGTAGTTACCAAATTCCCTCCTTTCTTCCTTCCCTTCCTAATTTTCATTCACTCAAAAAAAGTATAAGGGTGAGACTAGGGAATGGGAACACTAGATCTCAGCAGGAAGACCCCTTCCCAAAGTGACATGCGCACTGAGACTAATAAAAAGAGAAGTCTGTTCAAAAGTAAGACAAGCCAAAAGAGTAAGTCCAAAGGTCCTGAGGCAGGGAAGGCAAGGTCCTTTGAAAGCAAAGGGTCACTGAAACAAGTGGAGAAAGAGTATTCCCAGTGGCAGCCAGGGGTGGGAGGCAGGAGTGGGGGTCATGCACATATAACATTTTTATAGGAGGTCTATGCCAGCATGTCACAGGAACATTGAACATCCAGTATGAGATTACAACAAGATGAACTCGTCGTGTCTCTATCTTAGAACTAGGTCGGTCATTCAACCATTTCAATATTATCTTGCAGGAGCGAATTTATAGATAAGCCTGTGCAAATTTTGCCATCTGATTCCCTTTAGCATTAATAGTTCTGCCTGACAAAACCATCTGCACCGGCCTCACACTCCACTCTAAGTCTCTTATACATGAAGAGGCGTCATGATTTTTCACTGATCTGAAATTAAAATTTCCAGCCATAAAAAATATATTTAGATCCAAGGCTACATGTCACTTCTGAAATCTTGTCATTTAAATCACGTTAGGCGTTGAATGAGATATAGGTGAAATTTAACTTTCACTGCATTTTAGTCTCGATCATGGCAAATTTATAACCCAGGAGTAAATCTTGCTGTCAAGGAAAATGTCTTCACTAAATCAGATTTGTTGCTTCCCTCCTTCCTTCAATACTTCTGTAAAATTGGAATGCTTTTCAATAAAATTCAGTTGTTCTGTTCCTTCCTGGCCACAAAGGGTCTATGGGGGCTGCCAGCTTAGCCACTGGAAACTTCAGAATCTCCTCTAATAGCATATTCAGTATTCAAGTTGGTTCAGCAAATGGTGTGTTGAATATTTCCATTTAAATCCATAATGATTAAATCTAAAGCAACTGCTTGGGCAATGGTCACCAATCTGTCTTCTTCCTGTAGGTGAATTCCATTGGAATCCTTGGCTCTGTGTGGCTTTATTTTTTTTTTTATTTTTTTTTTTTTTCTCTGTGTGGCTTTAAAGAGAACACCTGGTACTACTGGCTCCTTTTGTGTTTCTCAAAACAAGTGTGTCCCCTGCCCTTGCAAACATGGGCTTCCCTTCAATTTCTGTGACTATCCCATATCGGTCTCCTCAGGAGAGCCCTCTTGCCCAGGTGTCTCCTAAAGACTGGTGTCATTCATGGCTCATGACCACTGCACTGTCCCTGGTCACCCTCATCAGCACGGAGGCATGAATTTGTGCAGGCATGTGAACACTTCTTGAATCTTTCTTTACAATTTTGACTTGTCTCCAGAGTCACAGATCCATCTAACGAATTGGCTTCTTAGACATCTCCCATTGGATATGCCCTGGTATGTCTAAAACAGGATTTCAGGGCCTTTACAGGGCACACTGTCTCAGTGGAGCAACACTTGGGATGCAGTTGTCCAAACCAAAACCCTTGACATCATCTCTCTGTCTTCTTTCCATAACCAATATCAAGCCTTGTCAATCTCATTTCCTAAATACCGCTCAAAGCAGTCCACGTCTTTCCCTGGTATTGGTCTCCAGGGAAATCCAGCCATATCTAGGAAAGTAACAATGATCATTTACCTGTATTACCTTTGGAGCCTCGCAAGGTGATCTCAGACTGCAGGCCTCCTCAACCCACTGCATCATTCACACTACAATCCTGGTAATTACCTAAGATAATTCTTATCACCTTGTTCTCCTTCTTCAGGACACTTTAAGGGATTCTCATTTCCCTTAGGATAGAATACAAACTCATGACTGTCCACATCTCCAGTCTCCTCTCTTATGCTTTCATTCTGTCCATTAGCCATCCTGGGCTTTTCTCCTCAACTGTGCCATTCTCTCCCTAATCTCTGGGTGCTGACATATTGTGCCCTTTGCCCAAAACACACTGTTCCTCAGTTTCTCCTACCCAACTCTTCCATATTCTCCGAGTTTCAGAGAGTCTGTAACTCCTCTCAGGAAGTCATCCCTGAACCTTCAGGCTAGATAAATCACTTATCTTTTTTTTCTCCCCATAGCCTGTAGGTCACCTGTTGTCTGTTGACGGCACTTAGGGCACTAGTTCCACTTTGTTCACCTAACATAGAGACTGGCATCTTTGGTTGACTATTACAAAGGCAGCGGATACTCCTGGCTCCTTTTGTGTTTCTCAAAACAAGTGTGTCCCCTGACATGGGGGTCAGTCTAAATTTCAATCCCATTCCAGAGGTGAGTCAGTCTTCATCCTGAATGAAGTCAATGACAATTTCCTGTCTTCCTCAGATTGTTGCACCACTAATCCCATTAGAGACACTCATGTCATATCCTTAGATTTGTCTGCAACTCAACAGTCTCCATTTCATAGTTTGCTGTTCATTAAGTGGCATGAGCACACCTCACATCCCAAACTGGATTTTATGATTTATAAAACCATCACCATTCCAAGATCTGCACCTCACTACTCACTTGAAAGTCCACTGATGGATCAGTGATGGCATTTCCAGTAAAAGTCTGATTCCCTTTACCCGTAATTATGAGACATGCTGAAGCTGACTAATACCTATTTAACCACAATTGTAGAATAAATCCCTAGGCTGAAAGTTTTAATTTATAGAAATGTTGTGCCATCTATTAAAAAATACTAATTAGTCTTATGTATATTTTGTCCTCCTACCTGCCTCAAATTCCCTAAAGCACTATTTCAATTAGACTGTTTTTATAAGCAACTCATCTATGACGATTTTGACAGCCTGACATTAGGTTACTACATGAATATCAATAACAACAAAAACATATTTTTAATAAACTACACTTTTTTGGGGGTAACGTGCTAAAATAGACTTAGATAAAAGAAATGCAGGAAGTGACTTAAGTTTTAAAGAAGGGAAAACATTTCTGTCATTTTAGAACTGTGTGTATACCTAAGACATATTTCTGCATAAAAGTTAAACCTGTGTTTGGACACACATGATTTCACTAAAAGCCTCGTGTAATTTAAAACTTGAATAACTCAGAATAATAAATGATGGAGGCAAATTGTAAACAATATATTTACACACCTAACCAGATCCTCTAAGAGAACGTAAGGATAATCATGAAAGCAATTTATGAAGTCATTCAAGCAGAGCCAGAAAATGCAAGTTGGAAAATCAGATTGGACAATGCCTTCTGACAGGGGTAAAGTGGCCAGGCAAGAGCAAATGCACTGTGTTATTTTAGGAATGTGACTCTTGGATGGTATTCATAACTCACACTTTATCATCGCCCATAATACAAAGTTTAAGGTAAATGCAAGGTCTTATGAAGGAAGACCTGATCTCTCCAAACAAGCAGGAACAGATATATCTGTGTGCATGCATTTTCCTTTTTCCTCCCCCTCATTCTGTGCCATCAGAATAGGAAATGCTGTCTGGGAAAAGAGGGAGTTTGAAGGTCACCCACATTATAGTCAACTTGCCTTGGATTTTAATTTATGTGTTTTTAAAATGTGGACAGCATCCAGATGGTAAGTTTTCCAACGGAGATGGATAAATTAATAAATAAATAACCCAGGCGTCCCTTCAGAGGACATGCTGCTATTTTGACTTGTTCATAAATAATACCTAGTGTTTTAGCAGTTTTTAAGTGCGTGCTAGGAATGTGAATGGTAGCTAGGACACCTCTGGTCACCTTTTGATAATGAGCCCGCCTTTAAACAATAGACACCTTCCTCTTCTGTTCTAGGAGGCAAATTTGAAGCATGCGAAAATGGAAGAATGAAGTAGTAAGTAGTGTCTGCAGATAAACTCTAACTCAGACCTGTGTCAGTCATGCTTGCGAAACCTTGTCTCGATCATACATAGAGCGTTCTTGCAAAACCATCATTTGAGATCTGATGCTGGCCCAAGAGCACTGAGTCTTTCAGAGGTAAAAATATAAAAGTTCTTAGTGTGTGAGGCAAGGGACATTTTAGGGACTCTGCCAGATGCCTTTTCTCTGGAAACATCCACACAGAGGATCACAGGATAGGCCCAGGCCTGACATATTGTTCTTACTCCATGGCCATTTCTGGACCAGAAAAGAACCACCTGAGCCAACCGGGTCAATTAGTTTATCTTTCTTAGGTCTTTGGTCTTAGGCCCAAGGGACTATCAGAATCAAATCTATGACCCCAAGAAGTCTCATTAACCAGTATGTATCACCATGACTGAGAGAACCTATGTATATCTGAAGATATAAGGGAACAAATCAGGAAGACAAACAGGAACTGAATATGTTAAAAAAAAAAAAATTCTGTCCAATTCCAAGCCCCTTTCTTCCCACAGTTACTCTTGAGTTCCACAAGAAACTCCTATATATTTACGATAAACTATTCCTTTGTGTTTAAGCTGACCAGAATGGGTTTTTGTTCTGGGCAAGCCATGAATGCAAACAAAGCCACAGTATAAGACAATTTTTGGGGGATACCTGGGTAGCTCGGCAGTTTGGTGCCTGCCTTTGGCCCAGGGCATGATCCTGGAGTCCCAGGATCGAGTCCCACGTCGGGCTCCCTGCGTGGATCCTGCTTCTCCCTCTGCCTGTGTCTCTGCCTCTCTCTCTCTCTCTGTGTCTCTCATGAATAAATAAATAAAATCTTAAAAAAAAAGACAATTTTCTGATTTCAAATTGTGACATGACTTCATTTTTTGATGGCTACCAAGCAACATAACATAATATGGTGGCAGGTATGCCTACAAATAGTAAGGTCTGTGCATATCGGACATGCAATCATAATACCTCAGCATTCCTGTTCCTCTATTTGAACTAAATAATTTTCTTCTGACTGAATTAACAACAGGATTTAATGAAACCACATATTTCATAATGTGGTTGGTCATGCATTTCAGTTTTGTTTGGAATCAGAATCACTTCTATCCCAGAATATGACAGATTAAACTATTAAAAATGTATAGGCAGTAATTAGTGTATCACTGCCAGAAACACAAGAATATTTTCCAGTATAATGTGGATGTCATCAGAAAAAGATCACTTTTAAAGAACTCTTATAATAAAAAAAAATGTGTATCTTTCAACAGGATATTAAAAGAGTATCACTAAAAGTGGTTCTCCTTACTATGGAGGACTCCTTTTCTCCCCTTCAGAACAAAGCATCATGCAGATTCTGACTTCCAGTAAGCCACTGACTTATCCCTTTCAGCAATTAATGGATGCTTTGATACTAAGGAATCCTAAAGAACATTTTTCAAGCCTTAAATGCAGGCTGAGCTGATTCACACATAGCATATCTAAAAAGATCTGGGGAATAAATAATCACGAGTTGCAAACACTTGCCCGGAGCATTTGGGCACCAACCAGATTTCCAACAAGGGATGTGATTTTTTATTACAACAAGGAAAATTACTTACTGAAACATAAAAATGTGGCTGTCTTCTAACCCCTGGCCTTGTCCTATAGACACACTCACACACACATTCCCTGGGCAATCATTTAGCAAATCTTTCAAAAAAGTAAAAAAAAAAAAAAAAAAAAAAAATCACATTGGCTGTGGGTCATGTTTTTTTGACAGATTTGGAAATCTGTGCTCACAAAGAAAGTTTATTTCTTTGGCTAGGCCTCTGACTAGGTAAAAATCAGATTAAGCCAGCCTACAGGTAAATTTTCATCAGCTGCTTGGCTTAATATATGAATTGGCACTTGAAAATATTTGGAGACATTAGATTTAGCATGGTAGAGAGGCTTTTTCAGGTAAGGAACAAATTGTTTTTAAGGAGGCATTTGCTTTCAGCGAGGATCCTGAACATCTAAGACTCTATCTGCTGAATGGGTGTCTGAGGAGCTGATTTCCTTGGACACAAGCCCATTGGGTGAAAACTGCATCTCTCAGGAGAGGGATGGGCGTGGCAGTAGGAGAGCTGTGGGTGGCTCTGAGCTGAAGCTGCCAGTCACTTTCTATGACCAGAATCAGAATAAAGTACAAGCAGTGAAAGCCAGTTTAAGGGATTGTTCTGGGGACAGTCAGGGCATAGGATAGTACATAGAAAGATGTCCTCACATTCCAGTGCTCTTTGGAGCTAGATCTGCCCAGAAGGTAGGTCTTCTCTGCCCTATTAACTAGTGATTTTTAAAATCTTTTGCAGAAAACCCATTCAGGATTAATATAATGAGCTTCATTCCCAATTTACCCTATTAAATAGCTCTTGGGGGAAAGGCACTATGATAAAAGGAAAAGCACCCCAGAATTTAAATCTTCCTCAAGAGAATATAATACCCATGCTGACTCTCAATGATTGCTGTGCATGAGTCTTGATTCAACTCAGTAGTAGAAATAATAGTTGATAATAGTAACAATCTTTATCCTGTTTGTCTGCATGTTGGGCATGCTGCCAAGTACCATCAACACATGATTGTTCTGTTTTATCCAACAATCTTCAAAGTACTTTCATTCCCATTTTTAAGATGAAAAAAAAAAAAAAACTGAGACTTGCAGAATCAAGTTAAATGTCTGGGTCACATGGGCAGGAGCAAAGAGGCTGCCATCTAAACCCAGGTCCATGTCCGAGTTCAAATCTTTGGAGCTTAGGCACCACATTGTTCTTTGTGTCTCTGAGATGAGCACAAAGGGGATGCCTGCAGAAACTGTAACTCTACTGAGTGCCAGAAAAGATACATGCAAGATGAGGACTTGTCCAGGATGTAAAACACATGGACAAGTAATTAATGTGAAAAAAATTTTGTCAAAAATATCACGTTTTCAATCTTTTAAGCATGAAGTTTCCAAAGCCTCCGTATCCAAGGAAGACTACGGCTAATCAAAGGCCAACGTTTAACATAGTCATCATTAAAGCCTCGTATGTGATAAAAGCTGCTTCAGCCTAACAGATCAATTCCATTATGGCTATTTATGCAGTGACGCTAGTAAATCTATGAGAAATAAACCAGCCTCACTTACACCATTGATTACCAAGCCTTAAAACAGATAGCATTGCATTGTTTAATGCATGGGTTGGGAAATAATTTTTTTCTTTAATAACATGCCCTATTGAAAAAGAAATCATTTAAGTATCATGACAATACAGCATTGCAATTTCTATTAACCTTTCTGAAAAACCTGTGATTATAAATATATCAGTAAAATATGAGAAAGGATATAAAAATGGTTTTGCCTTTTAAAAACCAATACTTAAGGAAGACAATGCTTGAGGTTTTCTCTTATAGCTTGGATAAAAACTAATTAGGTTATCACTGAAGATTCTACACAGCCTATCCCAGCTATTTTTCCCAATAAAATTGGTTTTATCGTGCTTTTATGCTAAAACATTAATAATTTCTATATTGCTCAAAAAAGAGTTGTTCTGAAACTTGATTTTTAAGGATGGGTAGATACTAAAGGGGAAAAAATTAGAATAATTGCGGTCGAATGAAAAGAATTCAAAGCGGAAAGAAATTACTCCAGAATCATTATATTTTACATTTGTCAAGAAACAAAAATCTTGTTTCCCTTTTGAAGTCCTAGTAACTTAAAACCAGGTCATCTCAATTTGAAATAAATAAATAAATAAATAAATAAATAAATAAATAAATAAATCTGGTTACTGTGATATAGGAAAAATAGTCATCAAAAGAACTTGAGAAAATGGTTTTCCATCATATTGAATTGAGTATTTCTAAAAAAATAATTGTAGGTAGAAGCACACAACCGCATGCACTCAAAGTACTTCCCAGTGCTCCTGCCAAGGTCACATAACTAAATTCTTGAAGGCCAAAGCAAAACATAAAGCAAAATTCCTCATGATAACACTAGTACATCTGCATCAAGAATGTGTGTTGCTATATATATATGCGTTCAGACCTATAATTTTTTTTACAATACACTCTTCTCTTAAGCACAGAGGTGGGTAGTGACAGCTAAGCCACCACATATTAAAAATTTTTAGTGCTTCATCCCACTCTCTGTTACAGTGTCTAACTCTGGCTTCACTGCCCACATACAAAAACCTCCTGGTCTAACTCCCAACCTATTACATAAACATCTCCCTTCCTCACTGGGGTCACAAGCATGACATTCACACTCCAGGAAGATCACTCTCATACTAATAAACAAAAAAGTACTCTAAGTGTAAATCTTAATGACAAAGGTAACAACCAGGTTTTCAAGACCAGTAATTACTGACAATGTGGTAAATAATTTCTCATTACCTGATCCTGGCAAATACAAAGATCTCCTGTCAAAACAAAAATTAAAACAAAAAGCACAAAGCAAAGACTAATTCATTATCCTAAGCCCAGTAATAGAAATTCAAGTCTAAAGCATTTATCAGACCTACTGAGTTTAAATTCATTCATTAATTGATCAACTTTTATCAGAAGATGCAGTAGGAGTTCAAGAAGACTTGCATCTAAAAATACTTACTTTCTTTCTTCAAATACCCATTTGATATAAAAAGTGGCAAGCAGTAAAATGCCAAAAAGATTTCAGAAGTGAGTAAAGTGGAAAATTCATATACAGCTAATGAAACTCAGTTCAACTCTCATTTCAGTCCACCTTCCATCCCATCTGATAAAATACAAGTAGTGCAGCCTATCTCAGTTTAATGGAATGAGAAATCAAAAACATTTCATGACAGTAACAGAGCTGAATAATCTTTTGAGGTTAGCCTGGCATTCAAAAGGTGTATGTTCTAGAACTTTCTTCTAGCAAACACACGACAAAGATAAAGCAGTGGATTTTCATTAGCTATTGCCAAAGTAAATTACATCATGAAAAGATGGAGACATGGGGGTATCAGTAACAATGTTTTGATAGAGAAAGAAATTCATTCATTACTACCAACAGGTTCAGTTAAACCCAAGCACTGAATTAAGGCACAAAGCATTTGGAAAATGATGAAAGTGAATGTCTAGAAAGAGTTGGTAGGTACAACTAAACAGACTCTCTCATAACAGCCTTACTTCATTTGTCTTTTCAAAATTGACCACATTCAGACTTCTTTGAACCTCTTCATGTCTGAAAAGACAATTATTATATGCCTCTAAGATAAGCTTTCCATTGAGGATTCAGTATTCCCCAAAAGGAATGAGGTTAATAACACTGTTATTGAAGGATTACTGCATAGTATTTCGTAATCTTTTCTTAAAAGATTTACTTAGAGAGAGAGAGAGAGAGAGAGAGAGAGATTGTTCACATCAGGGGGGAGAGGCAGAGGGAGAAAAAAATCTTAAGTGGACTCCAAGCTGAGTGTAGAGCTGGACACAGAGCTTGATCTCAAACCCTGAGATCACGACCTGAGCTGAGATGAAGAGTTAGATGCTTAACCAATCGCACCACCCAAGTGCTCCCAGTATTTTGTAATCTTGTCTATATTTTCAATAAACCTTACATTTATCTATGTTCTAATATGTTCTAAAACACAATAACAACCATTACCTTCCTTAATGTTCACCAAAGACTTGGAAAGTAGATTTAAACTTCTTCATAATCAAGATGTGGCATTGCCAAAGTTGGCCCTGGGATCTCAGAACAGTCAGTCTCTCTGAGTTTCCATATTAGTTATAAAAAGGCAGATTTCCACGTCATCGAAAATTCAGAAATTTTAGTCATTTTTGGTAACCATGCCTAGAAATGATTTTTTTTGTACTGATTGTGTGTTTTGTGTGTTTATCCAAGTATGATGAAGAGAGAAGAAAGTAATACATATTCAAAACAATACTTGGAGAAATGCATTAACAATCAGAAACATTCCAAACCAGATGGTGCCATTTCTAATAACTAAAGAAAAATGGCTGAATGGGGTACCTGGCTAGCTCAGCAGAAAGAGCATGTGACTTTTTTTAAGATTTTATCTATTTATTCATGAGAGACACACAGAGAGAGAGGCAGAGACACAGGCAGAGGGAGAAGCAGGCTCCATGCAGGGAGCCGAAGGCAGGACCTGAAGCCGGGTCTCCAGGATCTTGCCCTGAACTGAAGGTGGCGCTAAACCGCTGAGCCACCTGGGCTGCCTGAACATCTGACTCTTGATCTTGGAGTAGAGGGGTCAAGCTCCACACTGGGCGTAGAGATTACTAAAAAATAAAAATGAAATATAAAAAAAAAAAGAAAAAAGGAAGAAGAAGAAAATGCCTGGAGAAATCCCAACAAGAAGATGTAGAGAACTTAAGAGAGCAGGGTTGGGAGCAGGGGGTGGAGGGGTGGGGGTGGACTTTGGCTAAAATTTCCAGATGGCTACACAGTTAGAAAATGTATACTAATGGACAATTGATGTCAATGCCATCATGATGGACTTTGATCAATTCCATCTTTAGCAGAGGAAAAGTTCTGATTTTCTAAGGACTAGGAAGGTAAAAACCTTAACATCTGTTTGCTAATATATTCATATCTGAAGTTGATTCAGGGTTATGTGTAAATGTAACAGAGAAGTATAATTTACTGAATAAAAAACAGGCATTGTTATTGGGGTTTTTTTCTGTTTTATTAAACTATTTAGAAAAGGTAATTTAACTACAAATATGTAGCAGTAACGTTAAGCTGCAGCCTTTTGAGGTCAAATTTAATTAATTAGTGGAGTATCTTCCTAAGTAATGAGATCGTTTTGTTTTGAATTTACTTATCATATTATTTTAATAAACATACAATAAAAAGGCTAAAGAACAATATTTTAAAAACAAAAAGAACAGCCAGGAAAAATCAGAGGCTTCAGATAAACAATATATCACTAGGCAATCAATTACCTGTTTTTATGAACAAAAATAATAGCTTTTATTTCTGCAGAAATAATAGTTCTACAGAAAAGCCACTTACAGCTTATGTGCAAAATACCTTTGAAAAGCTAGTGCCACTAGGTTTGTTATCTTAAGTAGTTGCTGGGGTGAATTTCAGACCCAAAAAGGTGTATCATTCTAGCTCTTAGCAAATCGATTTACTAATCCACCCAAGACTCTATCAATCCTGAAGCCAATCTTTCTACCTATCACCAAAAACCAGGGATCCATCCCCATTCATAAGATCATTAGACATGTCAAATAAATTGAAGGTCCTATTCAAATCCCAGCTCCCTGCCAGTTTTCATCTCCTTCTCCATCGTTCAGACCGTAAGCTACTTAAATTGAACAAAGCCTGTTGGGTAAGATCTGCTGAACTTTCCACCCTCTCTCCTGAGCCAACGGAAGGTGACAAGCATTGTGCCTGCCAGTCAGTATGTCAAAACAAAATGCCCATCAATACTGATTCTGTTGTGCCAGAGCGGGCCTTAGGACTACATTTCACTAAAAGATAGAGACATTTTATGAGTTAATTCTTGTGAACCTGAGCTTGGAAGGCTCCTTATATGTCTAAATTAACTAAGATAGAGAGCAGTGGATGTATTCTTTTATTTTACAAGAAATTTAAATAGGGCACCTGCAACATACAAGGTTCTGTGCTTGGCACTAAGGTTATGGAAATTTACAAAAGAGCAATGGTCTGTGCCCATTGATGCTGATAGAATAAACAGCATCAGCCTTCACTGTGAGCTTTCAGGACTCCAGAAAATTCATGAGACTAGTAATGAGGCTATGAATAAAATTTTATGTAAGCTTTATTTACTTTGTACATTAGAAAGTAGAAGACAAATTAGTCCTGTACAAAATAAAAATCTGTTCCTTTCTCTCCAGATTCTTTACTATTTTAGAGGGGGCTTCAGGGGAGCACAGAAAAAAATACCAGACTCTAAATAAAGCACTAAATCCAAGAAAAAGGAAAAACAAAAAGGAAAGAAAAGACTCCTAAATTTCAGGAAGTTTATTAGTCTCATATTAGGAACTTACATGCCGGTGGGTAAAGTTATTATTATTATTATTATTATTATATGGAGTTTCAGAATTTATATACAAAACCACCAAATTATAGTATCAAAATAATATATAATATAATACCAAGCTGACTTCGTAAACCATGCCTAACATATTTTTTAAAGAGATGTGGGGGAGCATGATGGGGGACAATCAGCAGAGGGAGAGGGAGAGAAAGGGGGTAGAGGGGAGAAAGAGAAAGAGAATTTTAAGCAGGCTTCACACCTAGCATGGAGTTCAACTGGAGGCTGGATCTCACAACCCTGCGATCAAGACCTGAGCTGAAACCAAGAGTCGGATGCTTAATCAACTGAGTCACTCAGGCACTCCATAGCCTGAACATTCTTAATTCATGAAGATAAGGCAGACACGGTGAGCAGTAACACAAAAAACTCTAGGACTGAGATTAAACACCCTGGATATGAAACGCTATGCGATCATCAATTCTTGCCCACCAGTAAATATTGAAAACCAAAATAGTGAGTTTTGTTTTGTTATGTTTTGTGTTTTGGCAGGAGAGTGTAGTTTACACAAACGGTGTAGTTAGTATACAGATGAATACGATTTTGAGCTTCTTTTGAAAAAGCTGGAAGTTCTGACTAATGTTGGCTTATATTCCCAAATGTTAACAATCCAAAAAGCATCTTAGATAATTTGTACCTTTCCCTCACGTCATATGGCTGGTCTCCAGAGAACCTAAGTTTATCCCAAATGTATGTTCTATAGAGCTGTAATGATTATAATAGGAGAAAAAGGTAGAACCAAAATGTCCATCAATGAGGCACTGCTAAAATAAATTATGTCACACATCATAAAAAGAAGCAAAAATTTATCAACCTACTATGTGATACTCAATTAGGTTAAACAGAAGCCCAAATTCACAGAGCTCATAAGTAGCAGTGACAAGATTTGAACTCCCAGCAATCTGGCTCAAAGCCTCAGTGAAGCAGCATTTAACATCATGATGCAGACAGCTACTTACTGACAATGGATGACTTCCATCATCTAGTAAGTGGGAATGATCCTATAAAATTAGGTAGTGCATAATGGCATTTCTAAAGAGTATAGTATGTATTTGCAAGAGAAACATGCCCTTTCTTCTTTGCTCATGTGTTGTTTGAATTATTTTATAAGGAACATACATTACTTTGATAATCAAAAGACCATGAAACTATTTGCATGCAATTTGAGAAAAAAATTATTTTTTATGTTCTCATATGCTGTCTTTGTACCTGCTTCTGCTTAGAAAAAATAAGGTCTTAGAAATGACATTAATTTACTCATTGTCCCGTTATTTTCTTCCTCAATCTTAAAGTTAAATCTGCTAATTGTGAAAAATTTGTAGAATGCAGCAAGGTCCAAGCAAGAAAACTAGATTTTATTTTTGAAGGAGTGAAGAATTTTTCAAAATATGGAAAATACTCATAAAATGTGAAGTGACTGAAGTAGGCTATGATTCACTTTAATACTAACTATACTTTTACCCTCCTCCTCCTGCCAAATATTAAAAAAAAAAAAAACAACCCAGATCAAAATGGTAACAGAGATCATTCTGAGATCACATGAACATTGTACCTAATCTCAGACCACTAAAATCCTTAAAACTCAGTGTTAGGCTCTGAGATTTCATTCGCAATGACTCCCTTAAGTCATTTTTCTTATCTTGAGAATAAGAGATACTGGTTACTAACTGCTGTTTTTATGGAAAGATGTTTCTAAGTCGTGATGATTAAATGATGCAGTTTACAGAGGTCTCTAAGTATACACAGTGGGTATCTTTTGAAGAACTACCTAACCTTATTTTCCCAGGAATTGTTTTGATAGAAAAACTATGGGGGAATATATTTTACTTCTTGACACCTAATGAAGGAGGTCCCCAGAGGGACTGAGGGAATGTGATTTTGAAAATCTCTTCTCAATTATGTGGCCAGGGTGCTATGCCCCAGCTGTAACCAGTTTCTTCATTAGAGTCAGCTTCTATAGGTCCTGATTCCACTCTGTGCACCAAAAGACTAAGGGGATTCCTTTATCTATGAGAATCCCTTTGAAAATAGCAAGACCCACTCTATCAGGCTCTACCTGCACACCATGATTCATGCCAATCATCTGCTCTCCAGATGAGGCAGGCTCAAGTGCCAGGATCAATCAATCCAGTGTGTCTTCAAGATCTGATGCTTCCTCTCCCCAGTCTGTACCCTCGTTCACATGGTCTCTGGGGCCTCCTTCATCCCTGGTTAGTGTCGCATCCAACCCTCAGAGAAGACTTCTAATACATCTTATTCCAAATGAGGAGTGGATCTGATGAGTTTTATTAATATGTGCAACAGATATAAAAACTCTTATATTTTGCTCTTTCCCTTCTGTTCGCATTTGAAGAGGCAACAATATCTGAACTCAAATGGGGGAACTTGAGACATATTCGACATTGGCTTGGCCTCAATCAGTCGAAGAGACGAGTCTAGTGGAAAGAGGAGGACATTCCCCAGAGTCTACAGATCATCTATTATTTGATTCCAAATCCAGTTCCTGTGTGAATCATGGGATTCTAGTAAAACACTGGAACTTTGAGCACTGTGGAGAGGCATAGCATTCACGTGAAGAATATAGAGCATTTTATTTGAGCGTGGAAAAGCAGAATGAGTGTTTTTGTTTTGTTTTGTTTCCAGTTGGCAATAATAAGGAATGAGTGAAAATTACATAAATTCGATTTTAGAAAACTTTTAAAAATGCCTGCTTGATTTTAAAGTAACTTCTGGTTATGATTCACCCTGCTGGTCTCTTAGGTGTCATGAAGTCAAAGCGCTTATTTGTTTTCTTCACTATGAAATTCCCAAATCCTAATCACAATGCCTGGTTCTCAGTGATTACAGAGTCAGGCACTGGCCTGGTGGGGTGAAGGTGGGGCAGAGGAATTTGGCGACTTCATAAACATTTATTTACAGGCACTAGAGAACCTTCTAGTGAATGAATCTGCAGAAGGAGCAAGGCAGCAAATAACTTTGTGGGCTCCTGCCTGATGAATGAAACTGATAATCTCAATCTAAAATTCCCAAAGGCATGCCTTTTAACTCTGCTACAGTAATTGGTCATGTACATATTAACAGCTCTCAAAAACCTGGACCTCATTGACTAATTGGAACAATCTGTCTTGATATGTAGATGTAATGGTTGTTAATATAAGAGCTACACTCTGGAAGAACAGGCCTTAAAAAGAACATTTTTGTGAGCTGCACAACTAACCCCTCAGCCTCACAGCGTGAGGCAACAGGATGATTGTGTTTGTTTGGGAGTAACTCATTTATTTGGGTCTTTCACATCCTTAATAGGAGAGGTAGTTTTAGGGGAGGATTTGCTTCTTTAAACATCCTTTTTATGAATGAAGTACATGTTTTCCTTCTCAGGATTTAGAGCTCCTTACACCCTTTAAAACCACTGAGACAAGAAGATGAAGATATAATAGGGCGATACTGGTTTCTTCATACATATCACTCACTGCTTACTCTTATGGGACTGCAGCCATCAGCAGTGAGATTCAGCAGCCAACAAGACAGACAGGCCCCTCTCCCCTCCAGAAGCTGATGGGCAGTGTACGCGGGTGGGGTGGGGGAGGCAAATTAATAAACAAGTAAACAAATCGATAAGTAATTTCAAAAAGTGATGGGTGCCATGAACAAAACGAAGCTGGGAAATAGGAAACAAAAAGGGCTGAGTTAAGAGGAGAGAGAGTGGAATGTCACCATGGGTAGGACTTAGAAAGGAATGAGCCACACAAGAAGGGATAATCAGGGAAAGAACTTTCTAGACCCAGTGAAAACAAGGCATGGAGGTTGAGGGGTGGGAGCAGGAGGAGCCACATCTGGTAAGGCCTGGTAGAGCAAAGTAGACCTTTGGATTTATCCAACATATGACCTAAAAGGCACTGGAAGATTTCTTCCTCCCTCCCTCCCTCCCTCCCTCCTTCCTCCTTCCTTCCTTTCTTTTCTTTTCTTTTCTTTTCTTTTCTTTTCTTTTCTTTTCTTTTCTTTTCTTTCTTTTCTTTTCTTTTCTTTCCTTCATTTCTTTCTTTCAAGAATTTATTTATTCATGTGAGACACACAGAGAAAGAGGCAGAGACACAGGCAGATGGACAAGCAGGCTCCATGCAGGGAGCCCGATGAGGGACTCAATCCCAGGACCCTGGGATTACACCTCGAGCCAAAGGCAGAAGTTCAACCACTGAGCCACCCAGGTGCCTCTGGAAGATTTCTTTAAAACAAAGGAAAAACATAATGTCTTCAAGTGTTTCAAAGAACACTCTGGTTACTAGATAAGGAGCGGATGGTGAGAGGCAAGAGAGAGCTCTCAGGAATCTATAGCAGCAGTCAAAGGCCAGCACAGTCATGGCTTGAACCAGGATGGAAATAGTAGCAAAGAAAAGAAACAGATGAATTGAAGAGATGCTGCCTAATTTAAGTAGAGGATCCAGACACAATACTAACAGCTAACTCTTAGTCTGTGCCAGGAACTGCTTGAAGCACTTATACCTATTAATTCAAAGTAAGCCTTCCCAAAGGGGGTTTGTTTTATTATTGTTGTGTTTCACCATGTCACCACGGGATATTCTTCTGTTTCTTAAAGATTTATTCATTTATTTTAGGGGGAAGAGGGGGTGAGGGATAGAGAGAAAGAGAGAGGAGAGTTGGGGGAGAGGCAGAGGGAGAGAATCTTCAGACTCCCCACTAAGCACAGAGCCTGATGTGTGGCTGGATCCGAGGACCCATGATATCATGACCGGAGCCAAAACCAAGAGCTGGACTCTCAACCAATGGCCACGTAGTCGCTCTAACATTCTTCTGTAGTGTACAAGAGATAGTATGTAATCAAACCTGGTATATAATCCATATAACACAAATAAAATTTAAATATTACATCATCAATTTAAAAGAACTTTTTAAAAATTAAACAAAATGCTATAAAATATTAGAGACTCGTCACTTATCCATGATTTTTTATCCTAAAATTGCTTTCCTTTTTAAACCAGGAAATACAAACTTTATCACTAGAGATAAGCATACCTTATCTCTCTTGATTAGCATATTCCTCCTTCAAAATAATCAGAATTCCATATCTTCCTCTATATCCATCTCTAAGGCAGGCCACCATCACCTCTCTTGAAATATCATAATCACCTTCTGACTTCACTATCCACAGGTGTTTCCTGTGGTCATGTGCAGCCAAAAGGATCCTTCTAAAATGTAAGCCAGAAAATGTCCACTCTCTGCTGGGGACATTCCAAGGGCTTTCTGTCTCATCTGGGGTAAAAGTCACAGAGCTGCCCATGGTCCACCGGGACTCT
Source organism: Canis lupus baileyi (assembly GCF_048164855.1). NCBI lineage: Eukaryota > Metazoa > Chordata > Mammalia > Carnivora > Canidae > Canis > Canis lupus. The sequence continues at coordinate 30,634,316 of NC_132856.1, forward strand.
CATCACCAGGACCCCAAATATTTTGCTGACTGTATTTCTATCGCTCTGCCTTTTGCTTGCTCAAAGGTGCACGGAAGGCTTCTGCCTCAGGTCCTTAGCACCCATTGAAATGAAATGCCAAGGCATTCCATGTCCTACACAGAGAAGGCTCTGTTAATCAACTGAATGAACACTGCTGATCATTTAGAAATGAAAGAAGAGCGTAATAACATAATTTAAACATTTTAGGGGATCCCTGGGTGGCGCAGCGGTTTGGCGCCTGCCTTTGGCCCAGGGCGCGATCCTGGAGACCCGGGATCGAATCCCACAACGGGCTCCCGGTGCATGGAGCCTGCTTCTCCCTCTGCCTGTGTCTCTGCCTCTCTCTCTCTCTCTCTGTGACTATCATAAATTAAAAAAAAAAAACAACAACAACACATTTTATATAGTATCAAGGCATGAAAAAGAGCTCCCCACTTAACTGTGAGGCAGGATTTCCTCCAAGTGGGAAATTCTCCTTATCATTAGCCTCTCAGAATAGTACAAGAGAAAGACAGAGAGAGAGAGAGAGAGAGAGAGAAAGAGGAAGAAAAAGAGATTCATGGTCAACTAAGTTTGGGAGATTCCTGGTTATATGAAAAGTAAACAAGTTTCTCTGTTGGAGTATTTCTTAATGATTTTACTATCTTAGCCCATGATCAACTTATAAGAGAAAGGCAGCGTTTCCTAAATGTATGTGACGACGTATCACTTTGTGCACAGCATTTAGACCAACCAACGGAACCTGTACCAGGGGCTACTGCATATATGATTATGATGCTTCAGGCCACTTTTACCTTACCAATAAATAAATATGAATAAGTAAAGTGATTAGAGAGAGAGGCAGAGACAGGACTGGAGCAAATTTAGAGGCAGAAACAGGCTGAAAAATGTCAGGAGGTAATCAGATAAATTTTCTTACACTGTGGCCTTCCTTGATCAGGGAATGGTGAACACTGAGGCTTACAGTAAGAAGATTCTCTGAAACACTGAACTTTATAAATTAATGCAGTAAAGGTTTAAATAGGGAGATTCAGAAATCAAAGCTCTATCTATATAGTTAAGAACTGGGATTTAGGAGTCATTTTACTATTAACCCACATATCTTTCTTGTATTAACCTGAGTTTTAAAGCCCTGTCTTAGAAGACATCCTCAAACATTCAAGAGATGAAATTTATATTTTTAAGTAAAATAAGACTTTTGGTGAATTTTCCCAGCTGGTCTCCATATATCGCAATAAATGTACCCAAAGCAATAACTGAGTTCAATACAGGGCCGGGCCAAGGAAGCAGGGAGGGAAGCTTCAGGAGTTTCCTCTCCCTTCTATTAAAGGGTGAGGTGGGGGAACTATGAAATTCTATGCTGGGGATTTAAAGGGAAGAAAGAAAATAGACTTTCTTTCAATCTTGACTTCTTTCTATTCCTTATAAATCTTCCTCACTGTTCTTTCTGAGTGGCAGTGGCACTAAAGAACTTGCTAAAGGCTTTAGATATAAGATGGCTTGAAACCTTACTGCTCAAATTTTGACAGGACAGGAAAAAAAAAAAAGTGGAGGGGAGGCAATGGGGGAGTGTTTCTCTGAGCCCTATGCCCATAAATCCTCCTGACCTGAACTTACAATACATCTGATCTGACTGCCTGAGGTCTCTACCTTCCATGCACAAAGGTCTCCCTGGGTCAGTTTTATTTGAGTTTCTCAGCTTAGAAATAGATTCTGAGAAGAACAGTGTTCAAAGCCCTGGGAACAAATGTTGTATAAATAAATAAATAAATAAATAAATAAATAAATAAATAAATAAATAAATAGGAAATACTGAAAGCTTATAACGAAAAAAACCTGCATCACATCTAGGTGAAGACTTTCAACAACTAGGTCAGAATGCAATACCAAGCTAAACCGTATATATTTTTTGGTGGGGAAAGAAAAAATGTGTAAATTACCACAAATTCAGCATAAAAATTTCTCCTAAAGAATTTGTTAGGCCTTTGGCTAGATTATCATCTAAATTCCCTGAGTGTGGTCTGGAGCCTGTTTCAAGTAGGGTATGCAGCACTGAGCATTTGAAAATTAGCCAGTCTGAAAAAAAAAAAAGAAAATTGGCCAGTCTGAATCTAGATGTGCTGTTAATATAAAATACACATGGGATTGCAAAGATAGTACAAAAAACTGATGTCAAATAGCTCAGTAATAATTGTTTAATATTGATTACATGTTGAAATAGTAATATTTTGACGTATTAGGGTAAAAATCATAGATTGTTAAAATAAGTAGAAATTTAATTGCTTTTATAACGATTATTTACCACAAATTGTATAAAATAAAATAAAATAAATTATTCAGATAAGTAAAATCATTTGTTTCTTTTTACCTCTTTTAATGTGGCTACCAAAAATTTTAAAAGTACAATGAATGGCTTACATTTTATTTCCTATCAGGGCTGCTCTACGTGGGTAATAATAAAAAGACAGAAGTGGCCAATCCTGACAAAATATGTAGTGTTTCCTCTAGACATCTCTAGGCAAAGACCTGATAGCATTTCCAGTTCCTCTCACCTCTCCTGTCTCTAAGTTTTACTACTGGTTCAGGTACTCAGGAAGTCCTTTGATTCTTTTTCCTTTCCTGTCTCTAAGTTTCCTCTCCTGTCTCTAAGTTTACTACTGGTTCAGGTACACAGGAAGTCCTTTGTATCTTTTTCCTTTCCTGTTATATAATAAATAGCAGTTAATATTCCAACAAAATTATTTCTACTACATCAGTGATTCTAAAAACAACCTAAAGCAATGACAAGAAAAATAAGGAAGTGACTTTATCAAATAAAAACAATTCTAGTTAAGATTTTGTAGACGCCGAAGCCTAGATTCTGAAGTACAAACAGTAAATTTCAGTCAAGCCACTTACCTTCTCAGAAGCTCAGCTGTCCCAACCTTAGGTCACCTTATACACTTACCTCTCTCATAAGGTAAATGAGGATTAAATGGGGTAACATCTAGAATGTTCCCGACACAGACAATGCTTATAAACCACCACCAACAACAACCACCAGAACCACCTCCAACACCATCACCACCACCCATCAGCCTTCTTTTTCTTTGTCTGAGAGCTCCCCTGGGGTCATCAAGTTTCTAGATTGAAATTATCTCCATTTAACTGGGTTTCTGTCCACATGGTCATCTGCTTTTCTGGGATTCTCAGTACAATCCAACCAGGTATCTGCATACCACATGTCAGTGACAGACGATCAAACATCCTGGAGCCAAGTTCACATCTAAGGAAGACTATGTGTGACAGGGGCTATGGGACATTATGAAGGCCAGAGGCCAAGGCTGCTTTCACCTTGCCAAACCAGTTCTCTCTGACTTTGTACAACCAACCATTAACTTCTCCACTGAACAAATGCTGAGCATTAGGGCCCCTTCATATGTTCTTCTTAATTAACCCAGGGCATACATACATAAAAGATCAACCAGATGGAAATCAAGTATTTCACTAGCAAAGGATGAAACGTTCTGCTCTAAAATGAAATCTTTATTTCAATAAAGTCATCAATTACATTTCAACCAATTCCCTCTCCATTTAATGGAAGTCACTACAGAGAAAAACATGATTGGCCCTACCACTGAGCAGCAAACACCAGCTGACCAGCAGCAAACATCAGATAATCTCCTTGACAGTTCCAGGGTTCCATCAAGAGGCAGAATAAGGAAAACAGGCCATGCCTTGAGTACACCCACGAACGATTCTCCAGGAACAAAACAACTTTCCAGAGAAACTGCAATAATTCCAGGAATTTCAGGGAGGGAGGGAGGGAGGAATTTCAAGGCAGGGAGAAAAAAACAGTATGAGGTAGCAAAACTTATTTTTAAAAGAAAATGTCTCAATCTTCCTTTATTTTTTTTTTTAAGTTTTATTTATCTAAATGACCTCTTACACCCAACATGGGGCTCAAACTCATTACCTCAAGAACAAGAGTCAGACACTCTACTGACTGAGCCAGTCAGGAGCCCCTCAGTGTTCCTTAATGACAGCTCTAATGACAGACAAAGCAAGCTACTATGGCGTTCCTAATGACAACTGTTTTGTGAAAAAGCCAAGTTGGTTTTACAATTTTCAAGATAAATAAAATCAAAATCATCATCGATGTCTTCTGGAATATTTATTTGAACAGGGATTCCACTTCCTTTTTTTTTAAGATTTATTTGAGAAACAGAGCATGACTGGGAGGAGGGGCAGAGGGAGAAGTAAAGAGAGAATCCCAAGCTGACTCCGCACACAGCATGGAGCCCCATGTGACCCGGAGGTCAGGACCTGAGCCCAAACCAAGAGTCAGGCATTTAACCAAATGTGCCACGTAGGTGCCCCTCCAATTTTTACAAGGAATATGGAATAGAAAAGGACAGGAGAAAGTTATATCTCATTTCCAAAAGAGTGATGTTGCTAACATAAAACTGAGGAGATAGCGGGACACTGGTTTTACACAAGTCTGAAAAAAAAAAAAACTGAGTTAAATACAAGTAAACAGATTTCTTTGGTGAGAAGAAGCCTTCAACACTGGCCAATATATAAAATACATCTTCAAGAAGGCATAGAAATAGAGGGGATTCCCGGGTGGCTCAGTGGTTTAGCACCTGCCTTTGGCCTGGGCGTGATCCTGGAGTCCTGGGATCGGGTCCCACCATCAGGCTCCCAGCATGGAACCTGCTTCTCCTTCTGCCTCTCTCTCTCTATCTCTCATGAATAAATAAATAAAATCTTAAAAAAAAAAGAAAGAAATAGAAAATTTATTTCTAGCAGAAAAAAAAAAGGAATCCATAGAGGAGTGCTAGCCAACCTAAACATGTTATCTGTGCTCCAGAAGATCACACTATGGGAAGCCAGGGATTGAAATGGGGGCTCAGATTCTGGTGGATGGGCCCACATCAGAGTTGTGTAGTAGCCTGTCATATTTGCATGAGTGTAGAGAGTTGACATCATGGGAGGCCTCCCTGGGTGCCACAAGTGCACGAGCTCACCTGGGGAGAAGGAAGGCGGATGCAAGTCACCCGGAACGTAAAGTAGGAGTCCAAGAGAAAGATACTTGTCTACCAGAATGTACAGAAACATTGGAAGAACCAAGACCCAATTCACAAAATGAAAAGGCATTAACGCCAGCCTAACTCCAGGCAGGAAGATGGGAGCTGGGCAGACAGGAGGGAGACAGCATCAGGTCAAAGTACACACTCAAAGATGTGGATACTGGTAACAATTGTCAGCCTACGCAGGATGTTAAAGTGGGAAAGAATCACAGAGAAATGTCAGCCTAAAACAAGTAAATTCTTGCCCTCTGAACAAAACTTAATGCTATGAATGTAATACACCACCATCAGTTCTGGTTATAGGGACAAATAATTCAACACATTCATGTCATGGTTGCAACTAACCCATGCTCCTAGCAACCTAAACCAGTGGAGCCATGCTACAAATTCAGTTTTTAAAACATAGGTCCAGGGGGATCCCTGGGTGGCTCAGCGGTTTAGCGCCTTCCTTTGGCTCAGGGCGCAGTCCTGGAGTCTCAGGATCCAGTCCGCATCGGGCTCCTGGCATGGAGCCTGCTTCTCCCTCTGCCTGTGTCTCTGCCTCTCTTTCTCTCTCTGTGTCTATCATGAATAAATAAATAAAATCTTAAAAAAATAAATCAATAAAAATAAAACACCAGTCCATAAATTCTTCATCAATGATTATGAAATCTCAGAAGCTTTCAAGACCAAAGGTATCTTGTTATTATTGCTATTTATGATTTATGGGCAAAAACTAATTTAGTGGTAAAATTGATGTGAAGAAATGTGACGCTACTTTGAATACTGAGATTTCCCACTTACCGTGAATATTCATCTACATGTTGCAGAATTATTAATGCATTCAAGGAGTAGAGACCTCGCTATGTGTCCTCAGTAATATGTATAGCATATGCATCACAATACCTTTCCAGAAATAATCTGAATTCTGAAATTTTGGGCCTCATAAGTTTCAGCTAACGGATTACAGACCTGTACCATATGGTAATGTGTACCTGTGTATATTAGGAATAATGCCTTTGCTTCTATTCACTTGCTAGGATGCTCTAAACAGAGCTGAAATGAACCAGCTGTGAGTTTCACTGGAAAGGGCACACACAATCAATTTGGATCATTTAAGCTTATTGAAGACTTCAACTCATAAAGTACCAATAAGTCTGAATCAACAACTCCTGCGATCTCTTATGGTAATAAACAAGATTTTAATTACCTTAGACAACAAATATGCAATGAGCCTCCACTTTAATGGAGCTATCAAAGGTTTTATCTGGAGATTTCTCTTTGCATTAACTCCAACTTCAGTTATTAGTGGAAACACTGCATGACTCAATCCTATTAGTGTTACATGAACCTTTGGTTTAAGTTACCAATCCACAGAAGAAGGAATGAGCAGGGACAGAGAGAAAACCTAGGGTAGACGCTGCCATAGACAACTGTGGTTGCAGAGGTAATACAAAGCTGAATGAAAAGCCATGGAAGAACTGGAACAGGACACGTAACTGTTTCAATCACTGGAAATGTTCTGAGCCTTTTCACTTTACGGATTCTTAACCATATCTCCAAAATCCTTTTTGCCATGTAAAGTAATATATATTCATGAGTTTCAGGATGAGAGAGTAAACATTTTTTGGGGGGGGGGTACTATCTTGTCTATCAAAATGCCAATGATCTCTTTCTATTCCTTCAACTTACCAAGATCTCCTGCTTCAGGGTCTTAGCATGACTTGTTCTATGGGCAGGCTCCAACTCATCTCTTTCCTTAATAAATATCACTTAATAAATATAGCTTCATAAATTATCTGTCTGGAGGTCTTCTATATCTCATGACAAAATATCCCTCTCCTTCAGAGACAGTATCACAACTGATACAACACGGCTCTATTTATGTGACTGTTTGCTTTAATTTCTGTGTCATTACCAGAGAGTAAATACCTTAAGGGTAGGGACACTGTCTTTCTGGGTCACCTTTATAACCCAGTGCCTACATGACAGGGAGGAACTCAAGAAAATTTGCTGCTAGACAAGGAACAAAAAGCTGCCTAAAATAGAAAGTGAGAGTATCTGAGCATCTAAATTGTGTCTAAACTCCTAGGTGTGGCACTGTAATCTGCTTCTGACTGTGTCTCCTAACTTAAACTGAGCTGTAATGAAGCTGGCTATTGAAGGGCATTTATGTTGTTTTTATAAGGCCATTTATTTTCTATTAGACAGGGATGTTTTTAAGTGTAGGAACTCCAAAAACAAGCCCAGGATTCCAGACAGGAAAATGTGGGGAGGTCTGATCTCTGGATGTGTACAAAGTTGTTAGGTGACCTCAAGGAATTCCCGGGAGCAGAAAAACCTACAAAGTTGGTTTTGTTGCAACTGACCCTCAATAGAGCAGGTTCAGATTCTTGCAGGGCATATTGCTTACAGAGCAGCCTGCAGAGCTGATTCAATACCCGAGGTTATGGACAAAACCTCAAATGGAACCTAAGGAATCAAGCCCAGCAATGCTCTTACCCATCAAGTGAGGTTCATTTCCTCTCTAAAACCCACAAGAACATAGAACAACCTCTCAAGCAGTGAGTCCTCAGGATGAACAGACTTAGAAATGATGCCACACAGGTAAAGGAAGGCTCGATTCCAACTAAACATACCACTTCTCTGCTCTGGAATCTCATAAACAGTGACATTTTGGGCAGGATAATTTGTCTGGGGGCTGCCCTATGAATTGAATGTTTAACAGCATCCCTGGCATCTCTGATCACTGGATTCTAGTAGCATATCACTGAGCCTAATGGTAACAGATGAAAATGTCCCCAGACAATGCATAATGTTCCCATGGGTGGGGAACACTGTTTCTAGTTGAGACCAGTGCTACATTCTACCGATCCCAGGGCAATCTTCAACCATGACTCTTCTCCAACTCTGTATATGAGACAAATAATGTCACCAGTGCCGATAAATGACCCATGATAAATTACAATTTCTTACTTTCATATTTTTAAAGATTTATTTTTTATAGAGAGAGCTCAGCAAGGAACCTGACCTGGGGCTGGATCCCATGACCCTGAGATCACAACCTAGGCCAAAATCAAGGATGGTGGGCTCGACCAACTGAGCTATCCAGGCGCCCCTTCTTACTTTCATTTAAATTTCTTAGAAAACAACCTGTTATATGGAATGAAATAAACCAAGTCTGAGATGTTCAAAGTGTAAGAACATCGGGGAGAGTTCATATTGATAAAGAGCTCAAACAAAGCAATTTAACATAAAATATTACAGACATGTTTGGGGCAAAAGTGAGCAACTTTCCTCGCATATTTTAAAGTTAAATCTAATCCCATTACCTTTGATCTCTGAAATTCAAGTTCCTCCAAATATATCCACTAAGTAATTTAACACGTTTATCACATTAAAAAAAAAAAAAAAAAACAACAAGCTACAAACCAGATGGGCCTCGATGAGGAACCCAATTAATACAGGCAGCCTTACCATCTGACATTACTTAAAAGAAATGAATTCAAACAACTTGGTTGAACAATAATTCTGTGCATTGTAGCTGCCATTTCTAATTAGCTTCTGAATTTCAGGGCATTCTCTGAGTAAAAGAAAACTGAAATATTCATTCAAAGTAGGGATTTTTAAAAAAGAACATGCATCTAGTCTATGCATTTTTCCAAATATGAATGGAATACGAGGAGACAGGCCATCTCCACATTAAGGGATGTAATTAAGAATGAGGCAAAAGTTCCACATTCCCATCTCTAGAGCTCTTCTTTACCAAGGTAGCTGCCAAAATAAGTTTTCAGTCTTTCAAAGCACAAGTCTTTTGTCTGAACAACACTAGCGGAACAAATGGCAGTGCAATTCTAAGATAAAGAGGCTTTCAAGAAAAAAACTAGCTGGACACAAGACTATCCCTTCAACTCACACTGCGAATGGGAACCAGTCAGCAAGAACAGAAGGGAAACCCCAAACTTCTAAAAGGACAATACAATTTTGCTTCTAGGAATCACATTTTCCAAGTACCAAGATCTCTAAGAAATGACTCATTCGGTATAAAAGAAAGAAGAGAGCCCATTAAAAAGAAACCCTACTCAGGAGACCTTGAACTAGTATGATTAGTAGAGAGAGATCCACAGATAGAAAAATCTTAATTCTGAGAATCTGTCAGCTGAACAAGAAAAAAATATGAAGTATTTTCTCAGAAGAGTTATCTCTGATTTCTCTAGCAATCACAAATAAGAAACAAATTTATATATGAATAGAAGCATCTCTAAACAAAGAAAGACTACTAATTTTCTCATCTTATAGGGATTCTTCACTTCTGATTCAAGGATGCCCTAAAGGTTCCATAAATGGGCTAGAGTGCAAATCAGTGTGTACACCCATGTACTTTCCCTTTACGGAGGTGGGTCTCAAGTATTCATCAGACTATCAAGGTAGGTCAGGACTTAAGGGAAGTTATAAAATTTTAAGAGCTGTCTGTCATTCCATATTTAAGCCCAATCAGAGGCTTGAATGCATGCCCATGCAGCTCTTCCTCAAAGTTGTAAAGCTTACCACACAGAGAACCAAACAATCAACAAACCTGTGTGCCCCAACAAAAGAATATCCATATCCTGATCATGATGAGAGGTAAAAATAAGGTTAGCAATGCAAGGGGTATATTGCCCCCAGCCAACATTAATGAAGGAGTTTGGACACTTGCTCTTTCCCCCACCCTCACCAAAAAGATACAAACCATCAACTGTACCCACGACTTTCCTCTGTCTAGCAGCATGGATCTATGAGAAAATTGACACAGAAAAGGCAAAATGTCACCATTGATCCCAGCAATGTTAACTGAGAGTCATACCACCAGTGGCCATAGCCTCTTTCTCGACAGCTGGCCGGGCAAACAAACCTTGCAACAGCTTCCCCACTGAGAGAAGGTTCTGAGATGCCTCTTCATTTATCAACTAGCTTTTCTCTTTTCTAAAGGGTGAAAACAGTCATCTGAGTTTCATACAGAATTTCACCTTTAGAAAGTAGGACTTCTGATATAGACAGAGTAAAGAAATTGTGTCACATGAAAGAAATGGCTGAAAATCCTTGGTCAAGGGTGAGTCTTACTGAAACCATGATGATGCTCATGACTTCCCCATGCTTCTCCAGTTAAACAAAGCTGAGAAGCTTGAGGAGGAACGTATACCTGTCAGGCTGTGTATAAAAGATTTCCAGAGACAAAGGTATGGATGGTACAAATTTGATTTTTGCAAAATCACTGGCAGTAAAGATGAAGCATCTCATGAATGTGAAGACACAAAGCAGGGCTACACTAGACATCTCGCCTTGTTCTCACCTCCACAGGAAAGCGCCTCCCATTGATGCTGTGTTCAGAGCCTGCAGAGCCATTGCTGTGGCCCCAGTGAAATTCCACCTTCTCGGCTTTGAATCTGCCAGGCAGGCCAGCACCGCTGACAAAATAGTCGTCCTTTAGAAGTATGGCAACTGTATAAAATGGAAGGGAAGGGGAACAAAGTGAGTTTCAAAACAAAAACTTGAATGACTTCTTCCTTTGCTTCAAATAAAGTTCATGATTACATGATGTGAATTATTTCCTCACGTTCCTATTTAAAAAACAAGTCAAAAACACCAGTTTGAATAAATTAGCACAATCTAGCTACAAAATATTCTGAAGCACCAGTTCACTCTAAATCACGAAAATTCCCAGGGAATGATCTCAGAATTTATCCATTTCACAGATGGGGCGGAAAAAAAAAAAAAAAAAGGAATGGAGAAAGTAACAGAGTAAGATGCTCTGAATCAGGGTCCCCTAAGTCTGCTTGATGACCAAGAGTATCTCGAGAGGGAAATTTTTCTTTTTGTAAGCACCGACTCCTGGGACTACCCCAAGGTTCAAGGTCTGGAATGCCAGATATGAGGCAAGTTTCTTTGATTAGAAAGCTTAGGCAATGGGGAGCCCGGGTGGCTCAGCAGTTTAGAGCCACCTTCAGCCCAGGGCCTGATCCTAGAGACCGAGGATCCAGTCGAACATCGGGCTCCCTGCATGGAGCCTGCTTCTCCCTCTGCCTGTGTCTCTGCCTCTCTCTCTTTCTCTCTCTCTCTCTCTGTGTCTGTCTCTCATTAATAAATAAAAATAAAATAAAAATCTTAAAAAAAAAAAAAGAAAGAAAGAAAGCTTAGGCAAAGATGCCAGGAAATCAAATTTGCAGTTTCTTCCAATTCTAGGGCAAGATCAGTGGGCATACAGCCAGGTAGGGGTTGCATTCATAGTATCTGAAAATGATGCCTGGGAAAATTTTATTCATTAAGCCACTCAAATAATTGCAGATAACTAGATTTAATTTAATGCTCCATGTTTAGGAAAATTTTACTTAGCACATCCAAAAGAACCCTTAAGAATTCCATAATGTAGAGAATCTTAGCCAATTCTCTAACTTTTTTTTAAAGACTTTTTTTTTTAAAGATTTTATTTATTTATTCATGAGAGACAGAGAGAGAGAGAGGGAGAAAGAAAGAGAGAGAGAGAATGGCAGAGACATAGGCAGAGGTAGAAGCAGGCTCCATGTAGGGAGCCCAACATGGGACTCGATCCTGGTTCCCCAGGATCACGCCCTGGGCTGAAGGCAGCACTAAATCGCTGAGCCACCCAGACTACCCTCAACCCTAACTTTCAAAAACTTATTCCTCTTCCTTTAAACATGGGAAAGAGAAATTGAGAAAAAATAAGTCGGATTGATACAAGCATAGCAATTACTTTCCCAAAAGGAATGCAGTGTCCTAATGCATAACAAAGAGATTTTATTTTATAAGTGATATATTCCCTTTTTTTTGTTTGTTTGTTTTCTAAAGTGAATTCATGCATCTATTCAACAAACACTTACTCCTGCTAAATATGGGTAAGATGTCAACCAATATACTTCATGGTTTGTGATCACCAGCCAAATCTGTGTAAACTACAGAAAAGCTCTTGTATCATAACTGTTTCTTTTTCTTAAAGAGATCCCAGTTCAAGCTTTAGAGAGAAATCCTGCATGAAAATTAGGTCTCCGTAAAAGATAGGGACTAGGCTAATGACCCATCTCTAAAATAGTGCAATTAGTTTCAGTACTGCTCTCTATAAAAAAAGTATTAAAAGCAAGTAAAGGAATCCCCCGCTCGTATAAATCCCTTTTTATTGCATTCAAAAGACGGTTTTCTCCAATTTCTGAAAAATATACAGTGAAGGTGCAGTTAGTGGGACAGCAAATTAAGAAATGAAACAAAGTCAAAGCAAGTGTTTCTTGTGCTGATTAAACATGACACGGTGCTGTTTCACCTTTGCTGTGTGCTAGGCATGTTTTAGCAGGGGTGGGCAAACATTCTCTGTGATGGGCAAGATAGTAAATATTTAAGTCTCTGTGGGTTGTAGGATCCCTGTTACAACAACCCAACCTAGTCTTTGTGGCACAGAGACAGCCACACACAATACATAAATGAATGTTCCAATAGAACTTGACCGAAACTGAAATAAGGATATAATTGTCAGATGTCATGGAATCTTATTCCCTCTTTGATTTTTTTTTAAACCATTAAGTACACAGAAACAAGCAGGGGTTGTCATTTGTGATCCCTAAAATACAGTAGGATACTTTATAAAATGAAATCTATTAAACCAGTCATATGCCCTTAGTTCTAAAGCCAAAATACCTATGGATTAGCTCAGTAGTGTCTCAAATACTGTTGAGTACTCTCATCCTGTTATAAATTCTATACGTAACATTTTGCATCCAAAGGATGAAGGCAAAGCATTTTGAGTGCATCTGTTACAATACACCCAGGGACTCAGCAGTATCTTATAAATATTTGATTTTACCTAAATCATTTATGTCTCTGTCAGGGGTCATTTTACTTGTTTTATATGAATAATTAAAAGCATAATTAGGGAACTGTACAATCTGAAACATTAATCTCATTTTTCATTTTACTGTATTCCTCACAGCATGCTATGTGTACCTGCTCCCTCTTCTGAATGTGGCTTATATTTTTGTTTACCTATAAAATTGGGAAGTGAGAACTTCCCGAGCTATCATGTAACCATATTCTGATGACCCCTGATGACACAGAGCTCTGTGAAAAGAGCATAAAGGCACTTCCTACAGAACACAGAATATAGTGAGAGCCAAGAGCTCAGAAGATGGACACAGCTGGGCTGGAGTCCAGTTCCGCTACCTCAGAGCAGTGTCACCTTGGGCAGGTTACCTCACTTCTTGCTATCTCAGTCTCCACTGCTATTCACATGCCACTAACAGGGTCTAAATGGCAAGACTCTTTTGATGCCTGAAGGAAATAATGCACGGAAACCCCTTAACAAAGCAGTGCCAGAAACCCAGCAAGCACACATCCAAAGGAGGAGACTCCTGTCAGACTCATCTGTGGAGATACGGATGGAGCGGACGTCCAGTACAGAGGGGTGCCCACACAGGTATGACTCCTTTTTCAGATAGAGTGCCATTTTTAAAAGAAATTTTATTTACGTATTTGAGAGAGAGAGAGAGAGAGCACAAGCAGGGAGGAGGGGCAGAGGCAGAGGGAGAAGCAGACTTGCTGCTGAGCAGGGAGCCTGACACAGGACTCGATCCCAGGACCCTGAGATCATGGCAGGAGCTGAAGGCAGATGCTTAACCGACTGAGCCACCCAGGCACCCCTCAAATTCCATTCTAAAGCATATTGACTTCTGCACAAAAGAGAGTGTCCTAGGACAGGGAAAACAGCAAGAATAGATGCGGCCCAAATACGTGAGAGAGATTGTTAAGTGCTGAGCAGATGCTCTGAATTCATTACAACATAGAGTAAAAAGGCTTTTCCTCTTCTTGATCCTTTCTATGCTTTGGTCATATCAAGGAGAAATAAAAAATCTCAATTGGGTGCTGATTTGCTCTTCAACACTTCCCTGAGAGTCATTCATTTCCCCCCTGGCCCAAGAGTATTATGCTGAATATAATAACATCAGTAATTTTGATTTATTTTCATAGAACACAGACATACATGCTTATATTCGTCTATGTCAAATAGCACGGGTCTTTCCATTAAAGTGTTGGTAAAAAGTGTTCCTTTATAATCAATTCATTTAATTAAAATAAAGAGAGCCAGTTGAAAAATAAACAGTAAGCACATAATACTACAATAATAATAAAGAAAGCCACCATCCTGGGTGGCTCAGTCAGTTGAGCATTCCACTCTTGATCTCAGCTCAGGTCGTGATCTCAGGGTTATGAGTTGAAGCCCCGTGTTGGGCTCCATTCTAGGAGTACTGAATTTTAATTTAAAATTTAAAACAATATAAATAAATTGAATCTGGATTAGGTGACAATTAGGAAGGTAGCAAGTAACAGCTAAAGAATGGAGATGGGGATCCCTGGGTGGCTCAGCAGTTTGGCACCTGCCTTTGGCCCCGAGGCGTGATCCTGGGGTCCTGGGATCGAGTCCCACATTGCGCTCCCTGTGTGGAGCCTGCTTCTCCCTCTGCCTGTGTCTCTGCCTCTCTGTCTCTCTCTCTGTCTCTCATGAATAAATAAATAAATAAAATATTTGCTAAAAGATTTTAAAATAAAAAAAAATAAAGAATGGAGATGGGAGGGGTAAGCAGAAAAGGTACATGGGAGGGGACTTTCCAGAACAAAGCTCTCTGGCTGTGAACTGCTACTGTGGACTGGGATGGAATCACAGCCTAATGAGGGAGGGCATGGAGGGAGCTGAGGCTTCACATTTGGAGTTTCTTAAGCGAGGGTTCATAGTCCATGGCAGTAGCTACCCATGGGCTTCAGGGTCTAAACCCTGCTGAGACAGGAAGCAATACTCTGAGCTTGGATGCATATATGAAGTCAGACTCTGAAGCCAGTTGAGTCTGAATTTGAATACTACCATCTGTCATACTGCAATTGTGGGAAAGGCATTCTACTTCTTGGTACCCCAGTTCCCATTCTGTAAAATTAGAATAATGCAATAGTAGCTTCACAGGTTTGCTAGGAGGTTACAAGAATGACAAATGAAGAATGTTTATAACAGTAATTGCTATATGACATTAGAGCATAAAGATGACATTGTATAAGTGTGTAAGTGTTGTTTATAAAGGTTATTATCCTAGGGAGAGAAGCCTCAGTTTTAATAGACTCCGCTTGTGTGTCTGAGGCTCCCCAAACTGTAACACTACTCTAGGCTGTGCACAGGGGGAGGGGAAAAGGATAAGGCATTAGTTTTCTCCCAAGCTCACAGGGATAACTGAGTATCTGGCATTCACAGCACTGTTTGCAGGACATCCACCCACTGTTTATAAATTAAACTCAACATATCTATATGATGCTGGGCTAAAGCAAATGTTCACACCAAAATCTGAGTAAATAGCAGTAGGTGCCAAAAGTTAAACAAAAATGGATGGAAGGGAAACTAGATGCTTGCTAACTAAACTTCACTATCCCCAACCAATTTTTAACACTATAAAATGAGAAAAGATTACTATAATTGGATCTTAATGGTGTAACCCCCTGCCCAGACCACCCACAATACAGGTGTCCATTAGGGGATGCTTTGGGTCCTTGGTAAAAGGGAAATGTTCTGCTCTGCAAGTCAAGAAACAGGAGGTCTAGCACTAGCATTTACTTCTTCAAATATTTATCAACTTATTACTGGGGAAGAAAAGATTAGTAAATCAGGCATGGCTCTTTTCTCTTTTCTTCATGGGGGGAAGAGAGGTCCTAACAACTAAATTAATAGCAGAAGCAACCAAGCAAGTGGGACAAGTGGTGTGCAACCCCAGACAGGAGAAGGGGAGTGGATATCTTGAAGGACTGATCAAATTAGATGAGCTTAGAGTTAACAGAGCAATCTTGAGAAGAGCTCACAAAAGGGAACCACATCCAGGAAAAAGAAGCTCATGCAAAGGCCCTGTGGTAGTGAGAGTAAGTAAAAGGAACCCAAGGTGTTTGGTGTCCAGACAGCAGGGGGTGACACAGAAGCTAGGGAATGAGGCAGAGACAGTAATCAGTCTGTCTTGATCCTCAGGAGACATGGATAGTCCTTGACATGGCTAAGAGAGAGAATAAGAAAGAAAGAGGGTGAGACAGAAAGACAGACAGGATTAGATTTGGGAAATAAAATTATTCTGATTACTAAGTGAAGAAGGCCTGGGAATAAAGCAACATTAGTTGGCAGGAACAAAAGTTGGGAGGTTACTGCAGTCATCTGTCAAAGAAAGACTGGGCGTGTTATGTTGGAACGGCCTGAGAAATCCAAACGCTGTCAAGCCATGCAATCCTGAGTCTCAGTTAACTGACTGCTACAATGAGAAAGATGAACAAAGTGGATAAGCTGACCCTTCAATCATACAAGATATGACAGATGTCAATCTAGCAGAGAGCCCTGTGCCCTAAAAATGAAAGACAGGCTTCAAAAATGACCCCCCAAAATCCAAATTTTACTAAAGTCTACTTGTATAAAATAGTACTGGTTTCCCCATTATGTCATTGGTTATGTAACTGGTATGTAATTGGCTTCCATCTACCCATAAAATAGTTTCTGCCACCATGGCACAAGGGCTGGGGCTATGGGATTCAGACAAAAGAAATGGAACTAAGCAGACATGAAACAAAGCTTGTAATTTACCTAGCTAAAGACAGACCCAGGGAAATAGCTCTGACTTGAATTCCAGAGTTCAGGCAAGATTGAATAACAACAGGATGAAAGAACTTAAGAATTTGGACCTCTGAAATAGGAAAACATGTATTTATGTTATTTATTTAAGTTTTAATTTTAATTCCAGTTAGTTAACATACAGCATTATATTAGTTTCAGGTATACAATATAATTATTCAGCAATTCTATATAATAATCAGTGCTCATTGTAAGTGTACGCTTAATCCCCATCACCTATTTCACCCAGCACATTCTTCTCTATAGTTAAGAGTCTATTTCTTCATTTGTCTCTTCCTTTGTTCATTTGTTCTGTTTCTTAAATTCTACCATGAAGGAAATCATATGGTATTTGTCTTTCTCTGACTTATTTTATTTGGTATTATATTCTCTAGCTCCAACTAGGTTATTGAAAATGGCAAGATTTCATTCTTTTTAATGGCTGAGTAATATTCCATTGTATATATATACCACGCCTTATTTATCTGTTCATCTATCAATGGATATTTGGACTGCTTCCATACTTTGGCTATTGTAATCTATCCACTTTTATTAATTTAAAAACTATTTCCTGAATCCATTGATGCCAGGCACTGTGGGCATAGGCAGATAAACAGGAAAAAATGTAGGCAAAGAAAAAAACACACAGTGAACAAATATAAAGTGGGAAAAGAGAAGTAATATACGTGATGACAAATGCCTTTACTATTTGTCCTTAGTGTGGGTGGAGAGAAAAACTCATGAAACACCAAAAAGCCCTCCAAATAGTTAAAATTCATAGGAGCCCATGGCTTATTAACATACATCAGAAGCACCGTCTAAGTCTTAAATTCTGATCATTTAGCTAGAAGCTAATGCTAGGAACAGCAAGATTATCTTGAAATGTTCTTGATGAATGCATTATCTTTTCATTCTACAAAAATGAAAGAAAGGGAAATAACTTAAGATGAAATCAAATGAGAACTGGCACAATAGACAGTTATGGCTCCTCAGGAAGAAAAAGAGAGATGCTATCTGTCTTGTAAAGATATTTTAGACAACTTTCGAGAAGTGGGCTACGTACAACTAACTTGCTCTATTGATTATGCTGGATTGGATATATAGCACTCTCAGGGGGTTAAGACAGATATGAACATTAAAACTGTTTTATGGGAAAGTTACTGTCTGTATGTAATAGGCTGCTTTAAATATTAACTTTCTATATTCATATTTTAATATCCAAAAGACAGTCTATTTTACAGATAAGTGACCTGTAAATTTCCATCACAAAAAAATAAATACTCACTACTGAATTTATTTTCTGGAAGAACAAAATTCAAAAGAAGACTTTTGGAGAAAAAAAAAAAAAAACCCACGTATTTGGTTAAAAATTAATGGTGAAGGAGAAAAAAGTTTTTTCTTCAACAAGGTATCCAAGATAAATGTAAAATGAACAACTGCAGCAAAGAAGGACATGTGGCTAATGTGGGGCTTT
Source organism: Canis lupus baileyi (assembly GCF_048164855.1). NCBI lineage: Eukaryota > Metazoa > Chordata > Mammalia > Carnivora > Canidae > Canis > Canis lupus. Next base: position 30,652,521 of record NC_132856.1, read on the forward strand.
TGTTTAATTACGTTTTAAATTTTTCTGGTAATTACAGATTCATACGTATTTGTAAGAGATAATACCATGGTCCTGTGTTCCCTTTGCCCAGTTCCCCAAGAGGGTAACATCTGGCAAAACCATAGTTCAATGATACGAGTGTTCTTCATTTAAAAAAAAAAATGTTTTTTGGAATGCCAACAGTTTAGTCAGAAGCAAATGATACATTTTAATAATAAAAAAGACCAGTGAGAAGCATTGTTTTTCTACTATTATATTAGCAAATACAGAGAAGACCAACTTAAAAAAATGGATTTACTTCCAACTATGGGTTCTTACAAGCCCACAAATATACACCCATAATACTTGTCAAGGCTTTTAAAAAAGTACTTGAGAAGGGTGCAATAGGGGTCGGGAATTAGGTATTTTGAAAAGGCTCTTCAAGGATTTTCGATGTTTCCCTCCAGCTGACTCTGAATATAGGTCGACTGAGGAACTTCAGGTTTTCTGGGCCATGGCTCTAGGGTGTGGGGAGCTTTTCTTGTAGATTGACTAATAGTAGTGAAGAACATGGCCTCTGATTTTTGAGAGTTGGTTGTGGGTCCTTTTTCCCCAATGAAGAATTTCATTCTTTCTCTGCCTCTTCTTTGAATCTTGGCTTCTTCTGTGGGCCTTTACGTGGGATATTGGGCTGTGCAGCTTTTAAGGTTGCCAAACCTGAGAAGCCCTTTGTCTTTGCACGAGCTATGTTGGGACCAGGACTGAACTTTGGAGACCACTGTGGCATGTTTTTGCATCTGTATGTTCTCTTTCCTGGCCCCTCTCCCCTGGTACCACCAAAAGGGATTTCTTCTTTGGACATTTGTAGCACTTGGTGCTTTTCCCCTGCTGGTCACTTTCATCTCATACTCTGAGGTCTCCTCCTTCATCAATCCAGATTTCTTCACTGGAACACCACTAGCTCATCTTTAGTTAACGCTGATAATATGTATGTTTTCCTAAACTAATGTTATCCAGGATACCTATCGATACTATTCATAATGAATATTATCAATCCTCACCCTTAATTTAGACACAGCCCCCTGCACTATATGTATACTGTTGTTCAGTTGAATTGGTATCATCCATGCATAATACACAAAGCAACTGAATCTTCATTTCTCCAAAATACTGGAAAATTTATGAACTCCTTTGGCATTTTAAGAACTACAGAATGACACAACTTCCTAAGTTTGTGCTTATTAAGAAAAAAAAAAAAGACAAAGGAAACAAGGAAAAACAGCACAGGGTGATTTCTCCACCCAGGTTTCTAAATGACCATAAACTGAAACTTAAGAGAATGAAAAGTCAATTCCATGTTCTTGTTTAAAATTGCATATATGTGATTGTCACACTTTTGTAAACAGTCCTATAGAATCATCTTAAATTATCTGAGATATAATTTAGGATGCTGTCATGAATTTTACAGTAGTAAGTACAGTTTGAGAAGTAATGGGGATATATTTTTGTTTCTCAGAAAGGTACGCTTCTGAAATTTCTGAGACACATGTGCTCATATTTGGATGGCTGTGCTCTAAAACCAGGCGCACACACTCACAGATATGCAACAAGTTGTGGATCACTCCAGGAAGTCAGTGCAGTGACAGAGATTGATAATCGGCTTCTGGAAGACCAAGGTCATGAATCAACTTGCATTGAGTGAACCCCACACTCATCTAAAACCTGTCATTGGAGATACCATGCTGAAAGCTGTCACTGAAACGTGTTATCTTTGCAGAAGGCTGTCAAGCGTTGCAAGTCAAGTAGAAAACTGCATCAGAGAGCCCAACGAATTGCCTTTGGCAGGCTTCTGGCACATGGCACTGAGGTGGCACTCAACTCCAAGATCTGATTACACCCAGTATGGGCAATGCTCCTGTCTACCACATGCAGATTGTCAGAGGAGTTAATATTCTCATCACGGTTCTCCAAAGCATTGGAAATAAAACCAGGACCACTGGTAAAGAAATTCTGAATTTTAACAATAAATATACAATCTAAATTGAGGGACAGAGGTAGGAGTGAAATAGTGTGTACAGACTACTGTATCAGTCACACATTTTTCTAAGCTACCCTAATGGATGACTCAAAGTACAGGAGAGGGTCTACGAGGCAAGAAGAACTGATTACAAAAATATTATGAAGAACCCAAAGCCAGGAATCACCAAGCTGAGTGAGAAGCAATTCCATGAATAAACCAGGCCAACCAAAATCAATCAGCCATGAATAATCTCAGACAAATGCTTATTTAGAGAAAGAAAATGGATCCTCCCAAAGTTACACATGCAGCCACTTAGGTTAAAAGAAAAGGAAACTCTGGGGCACCTGAGTGGTGCAGTTGGTTGAGCACTTACTCTTGATATCCTCTTGGGTCTTAATCTTGGGGCTAGCCTCATGTCTGGCTCAACACTTAAAGTGGAGTCTACTTGGGTTTCTCTCTCCCCCTCCTTTTGCCCTCCACCATTTTCCAAGTTCTGTCTCTCTTTCAAAAATAAATTTAAAAAAATAAAAAAAAAGAAAGAAAAGGCAACACTATGATCTACAATAAAAATGAAACCAAAGGACTGATAGTGAAGTCATTTTAGCCCAGTGTGGGTGCTATGGCCAGGAAAGGCTCTTGAAAGGTATTACTAAGAGTGGTTTGTAGTGACATCCTTGGTTACAAAGGAATCCTTTCAAAAGAGAGAGAGAGAGAGAGAGAGAGAACACGAAAGCAAGCTTGTTTTTTTTTTTTTTTTTTTTTTTTTTAAAGATTTTATTTATTTATTCATGATAGTCACAGAGAGAGAGAGAGGGGCAGAGACACAGGCAGAGAGAGAAGCAGGCTCCATGCACCGGGAGCCCGACGTGGGATTCGATCCCGGGTCTCCAGGATCGCGCCCTGGGCCAAAGGCAGGCGCCAAACCGCTGCGCCACCCAGGGATCCCGAAAGCAAGCTTGTTTTAATGGGTTGTAATTATAAGAGTTAAAAAATAAAATATTAAAAATATATTTAGTACCAATAAAAATCCATGTAGGACTATGCAGATATATAACACACATGTGTTTATTTTCAAATCAGACAATGGGGCACAGCAAGGCACTCTCTAATTCCATGGACCATCTGAAACTGATAATTACACAGTACTGATTAAGAAGAGAGGCAGCCCTTGGTATTAGCAATGGTGAAAATACACTATTCTGTATTCATAAATTTCAAATGACAAGTGACAGTGATAGTGGTAAAAAGAAGTAGGAGAATCAAGTTGCTGGCCTGATATACTAAAGGATGAGAAAGCGTTCCTCTGTGCTCATATATAATAGGAAATATTAAAGCAAAAACTCAAGGAAGGTAAGAATTTTACTAGCATTTGTCCATTTGGCACAGAGCTGTCCAATAGGACGTTTTGTAATGATAGAATGCACTCTGTTTGTGCTGTCTCCACATGGTAACTGTTGGCCATATGTGGCTACTAAGCATTTGAAATGCAGCTAATACAATATTACTTATGATCTACAAATTCAATGCAATCCCTATCAAAATTCTAATGGCATTTTCCACAGAAATAGCAAGATCAATCCTAAAATTCCTATAGAACTAAAAAAGGACAATGAATAGCCAAAGTAACCCTGATAAAGAAGAATGAAACTGGATGCATTTCAAACTAATCTATGTTACAAAGCTATAGTAACCAAAACAGTATGATACTGGCATCAAAAGAGACACAGACCAATGAACGGAATCTAGAGATCAAAAATAAGTATTATATAATCAACTAATATTTGACATGAGAGCCAAGAACATTCAATGGAAAAGTCTAGTCTGTGTCTTCAATAAATGGTGCTGGGAAAATGAAATATTCACATGCTAAGGAATGAAAGTGGACTCCTTTCTTACATCACTCACAAAAATTAATTTGAAATGAATTAAACACTTAAATGAAAGATCTGAAACAATACAACTCCTAGAAGAAAACATGGGAAAAAAGCTCCTAGACATCAGTCTTAGTGACATAACACAAAAGTAAGAAAAGCAAAAACAAACAAGTGAGACCACATTGAATCAAAAGCTTCTTTCTCCACAGCAAAACAAACAATTTTAAAAATGAAAATGCAATTTATTAAATAGGAAAAAAATTTTGCAAATTATACATGTGATAAAGATTTTAATAACCCAAAATACTTAAAGAACTCTGGAACTCAGTAGCAAAAGACAACAATAACAAAAGTACACTTAAAAAATCCAGAGAAAACAAAACAACTAAATAACACAGGTTAAAAGTTGGCAATAGACCATGAGTATTTTCCAAATACACACAAAAGGCTAAGAGGTAGATACATGGAACGTGCTCAACGTGACTAATCATAGGGAAATGCAAATCAAAACCACAATGAGATATCATCTCACACTTGTTAGAATGGCTATTATCAAGAAGACAAGAGACAAAAAGTATTGGTGAGGATGCAGAGAAAAGGGAAGTCTTGTCCACTGTTAGCAGGAATATAAATTGGTGCAGCTGCTCTAGAAAAGAGTAGAACAGTTCTGTGAAACACTAAAAATAGAACTACCATATGATCTAGCAATTCTACTTCTGGGTATATGTCCAAAGGAATGAAATCACTATCTTGAAGAGATATCTACACCCCCATGTTCATTGCAGCATTATTCACAACAGTCATAGAAACAACCTAAGCACCTATTGACTGATAACCATATGAAGAAAATATATATTGGAATATTATTCAGCCCTAAAAATGAAAGAAATCCTACCATTTATGACAATATGGATGGACCTTATGGACAATGCACTCAGTAAAGTAAGTCAGAGAAAGACAAATACTATATGTCCTCACTTATATATGGAATCTAAAAACACTGAACTTTAGAAACAGAGAATAGAATGGTGAATGGTGACTGCCAGGGACTGAAGATGTAGTAAATGGGAAGATGTGATCAAAGGATATAAACAAGCACTATAAGAGAAGTTCTGGGGACATACATCATGGTGACTATAATCAACAATACTTTATTGCATACTTCAAAGCTGCTAAAAAAGTATGTCTTAAATGTTCTCACCAAAAGAAAGGAAAGAAGGGAGGGAGGTTGGGAGGGACGGAAGTGGAGGAAGGATGTAAGGAGATGGGAGCGTTAACTAATCTAATTATAGTAATCACTAGGCAATATATACATGTATCTAATCATCCATTGTAAACATTAAACTTACATAATGTTAAATAAAAGTCAAGTTACTTTCCCCCCACAAAAAAACCCACAAAGATCTGAATATGTATCCTCTGCTTTCAAACACTGCACATAGACAACCTAACAAAGTCGGGGAGGGGGGTGGAGAACAAAAAAGATATGTGGCTATTACAACTGAGGGAGTGAACATTAATCTTACTCACTCAATTGTTAAATTTAAATAGCCACATGTGGCTAGTGGCCACCATAATGAGCAGAGCAGGTTTCTAAAAGTCCATTCTACATACACGTTACATATATTGATTCACTAAATACTTACAACCCTATGAGGCTGATATTATATTATTAGGCACCTTTCCTGTATTTCTAAAATCTGAGGCACAGAGTGGTTAATTTGCTCCAAGTCGCACAACTAGTAGAGCAAGTGGCTAGTTCTCAACCAAGAGCTGATTCCAAAAATCTCATTCATCTCTATATTCTTTATAGCAACATGTACTACTTAAGGAGCCAATCACGGGTAAGGTAAATACTAGAATCATTCAAAAATATTTCACATTGATGTGTTAACTAGTAAAGTCATAGTCTACCTGTTTTCCCTGTGTTTTTCATCCAGGTTTTGTTAGAAGACTCATTGTCGAAGCCATCAAGTTGCAGCTCCTGGTACTCTTCGCCAACCCGTGCATGCTGGTCTAAAATGTCTATGGGAGACTGGTGACGGCCCCCGCAGCTGACACTAGATGTGACCCAGTGCTCAGGACCATACGCACCTGTTAAAAGAAAATAATACTTCAATCTTCATGACTCAAGGGCTCAGGATGGAATGAACAGGACATATGAAAGCAAGCATTGCATCTCTGAAGGTGCATTCTCCCCCATGTTCCCACTCCAAAGATGTTAGTCCATTGAAAACTAAGGAACTAAGAATTTGCCTGGTATGGCAAGAAGAATTTAAGAAAAGACATGTTCCTTAAGATAATTTTTCTTCTTGATTTGTAATCAAACATTTGCTATTTTATCTGTAATCAGATTAAGGAAGCGGAGCAGAAGGGCTGTCAGAGTTGTTCACATTTCTAAAAAATTCTAAATAAGTCTTCCAAAATAAGCAAAGCACTTATTCACAAGAAAACACCTTCCTCTGTTTTGCATGTTTTGCAGTTACCAATGGTATACCAAACACAACTTTCCTATTAGCTCCTAGGAGTCTGTGAACTGGAAAAAGAAAAAAATAAAAATTAAAGGAAACATAATATGGGATGAGAGCAATTACAAATAATGGGGCAATGAGGCAGGGTTTTCCTTTGGTTAATTGTGGAAGATTTTTCAGTTTGGCCAGAATTTATAA